>NW_027122232.1:1200000-1585871 GCF_030686945.1 Centruroides vittatus | reverse complement strand
GAACGTTTTTTGAGACAATACACGTTTACAGAAGACAGAAAAATTCAATTTCATTTGTACATGTCACAGTTCACAAACGTTTATTTCACATTTTACATATTCGCGTGTAAAAACTTTATTAAGTCCGACCCTTCTGAAAATATTATGCACGATCTACGTACATTCCCTACCCTCGACTTTTCGTTACGAAAATTGAATAGTATCGATGCCCCTTAAATGAAAGTTACTGTGCAAACTTTTTCTCTAATGTTAGCGTATTCTGAGATATTAAACGAAATAGACAGACACATATTGCAGTTTAAGTAACAAAAATAATTATCTAAAGTATTTTTGACGAAATAAATGGAATCTTTGTAGAAATAAACATCTTGAAATTAATGCTATATTTTGAATTGTTTCGAATATCGACTACATTTAACACACGTCAAAGACTGTGGATGAATATTAATATTAACTTTCTTAATTTAAAGAGATTTTAACACTATGAATTTAACATCAAATTATTATTTAATCATTTTTAAATAAATTATTTTATAATCTCTTTGTGACCTCACCTTCTTCCCATGCTGTTCCTTCCTCATTTGACGCCAATGCTTGATGGTCCACGCTCACTTTTTCATCAGCAGTCTGTAAAAAGTGAAAAACTCTGATTCCTGATATAATAATCTTACAGTAACTCAGAAAATATTTATTTAATAATATTTAAACAATTTGCAGCCATTTTAAATAACACATTTTATAAGATTGTGATGGGTTTTTTAGTTGAAACCTTTAAATGATAAAAATTATTAAATTCGTTTAAATTATTTCCATTGAATTGTAACTTATATAAGACGATTTTGCTTCTTCTCTTTTCCTGCGTGCCATATCCATGATGATGCTTACTATGATGTCCACGGATTCTTGCAGTCTTCTTTCTTAGTTGATAATGCAGGGTGTAGGGAGTAACTTATCTAATATTTCTTTATCGATGGTTTCTATTTTAGAATATTTTTCCTGTAACTGGGCCAAAAATCCAGCACATGAATCGAAATCTTCAACCTTCGAAGTCAGAAATTCCTGCACCCTATCGGTGAACTTTGTGAAAGCACCTCGGTAGGATCCACGTAATCTGATTGAGGGCTCCATGACGTGAATCTTATTAATTAACCCAAAGAACAAACGCAGACAAGGATAGACATAGAGAAAACCTCGATTCAAGCTCAAATAGAAATAATGCAAAGATGTATTTCCACTAAATCCTCCAATCAGTACTCATTTTGCGCAGTTAAATAAATACTTCCAAACGTAAACAATGTTCGTACAACAATTGTAGAACGTTTATAAGTAAAATCAGTTAGAACCTGACGTTTCTGTTCGGGCGCCATTATGTCGCTTCTGGCCCATCCTAGTCTCGTGTAATGATTAATTAATTTTCGTAACTCTCACCTGACCGTCTTGTTCGTACGCCAGGTTCCCTGTCGTATGTCCAATCAAGCAAAAAGTCCACTAAATCTATCTTTAGATTTTATTCACACAAAACAAAAATCAACTATTTACATTAATTCGGTTACAAGAGCATTCCACTATGTTCCCGCGCCTTTTGGAACTTAACAACTTTTTTTTGCTGTTGCCAACTCTCGACAAAAACCAAAATTCCCGCCATCTAGTGGGATGAACGGGTCAGCTAGAACTGATTAATTGTATTTGCATTGATTTCTATGGGAAAAATTGCTTCAGTTAATGAACAATTCGGTTAACGAACAAACTCGCGGAACGGATTAAGTTCGTTAACTGAGATTCCACTGTACTAGAAATAAGACCCAAAACAACAATGAAACTCTTCATTCACTTATTTGGCAAAAATATCCTATAATTAATTTTGCATCATTAAAAACAATTTATACAGCTACTTCCTTGATCATTATACAGTTTAATAGGAGTCCTACTGCATTTATAAACACACTTACTAAAGTGAGTATTTCTATAAGAAATCATCATCTGAAAGCAGCAATTTTTACACATTGAAAAGAAAATTATCTGATACTACTAGATTCTCGACTGAGAAGGCCAAAAGAGATAGAAAAGATAAAAAATGAAAAGATTAAAAACAAATGATAAAGATGAAGCTACAGAAGACATAGTATACAAACCAGGAGGTTTCTAGAACAGAATTAACAATTTTATATGCATAATTCTGTCTCAAAACTTTAAACTTGTTTCTCTCAAATCGTTATTTTTGTTGATTTTACAGTTTTGGGAAATCTATAATTTAAGAATTGCTGGATGTAGATTTGTGAAATTTGGCACATATCAGCACTAATATGTATGGAAATTACTTTATTTTATGTAAAACTTATAAATTTATTAATATAAAAAAAAAATAATTAAGTATAAAGAGTCTGAAATATTTGGTATTAAACATAATTTAAGCAATATTAAATGTATTTATCTCATACACCAAAAATACTTATTTTACACTTTTCCTATAACATTAAAGATTAATTTAATAACTAGAATACTAGTTATTTATTTATAATTTTTTAAAAATAGATTTTCTTGCGGCAAAACAAAAAAAATTAAATTTGTTTTTACAATTACTTAAATCTTTAATTCAATATAAAAATTGTTAAACCGCATTAAGCTTAACAACATATGATTATGTCATTGCTTTAGATCAATTAGTAAAACAATTTGAAATTTCAGTAGTGTGTCCCCTTAAGGTACAATTTCTAAACAGCATTCATGGTTGAATAAAGCAGAGACTCATGTCTAGAGAATCCGCCACCTTCGATCACAACTGAAAGTGGCAATGAGTGAGAAAAAGATATAAAAATTTTACAGTTTATTTGAGTTGTTCCTAGGCAAAGTCATGGGTAAAGAGAGCCCACCTCAAAAAATTTTGGAAACAGAATAAAGTTGTTAAAAACAGCTGTAAATAGATTGCAGACACAGTTGAGAAAATTAAAAAGAGCCCCACAAAACAAATACACTAACAAAAATGTTAATTGGCAAAACCTGCGAGAAATAATCAATTTTCAGATTAAAATCTGAGCTTCTGACAAACCAACAATGCCCAACCATGAGTAGAGAGATCCATTACACACTTTGACAGTGACAGTAACTTCCTTCCATCACAAGAACAAAGGAACGACAATCAACTTTATCGACAGGAAACAAATATGAATAATTGAGAAAGGAATCAACAAGGAAACTGTCTAATGTTGTTTCCACTGCCAAATCATTCCAAAAGTTTTTTTTTAAAAAACAATTTGTGAATTAAACTTCACCACTAATCAAATTTATAATGTGGATGAAAATGGTCTGTGTTGGAGGTCATTATTAGAGAAAACTAGTTCACAAAATTGAAGACTTGGTACATACTCAAAAAATGTTCAGAGAGTATGCTACAATAATGCCTTATGCAAACACCTCAGAAAAATATAAAGTTACTTATGATTAGAAAATCAAAAACCCCAAGATCATTTAAAAGCTGCTACCTTCTGGTTTTGTACCAAAGTCAACATAAAGGTTAGTTTTAGTGTATATTCCGGAAAACCATTTAAAACATATTTTGTGCTGCAGATAACTTGGAATTATGTGATATTCCTAATCGAATGCAATCATTCCGCTGTAACAATAAATTTTCGAAGAATTAAATATCTCGATTAGTCTTTTCCTTAAATTGGCCATTTTCAAATCAATATTTAAATATTTTCAAAATCTGATCATAAACTTTGTAAGGTGAATCATATAAAATGTATGAAATTATTTTAGTCATTAAAATCTTAAAGTACCAAAATACTATTGAAAGTTTAGCAAGGAACGAGAATGGGCTTGTAAGTGTAAAGTAAGGAAAATTAAAAAGTATTATCTTACTGTATCATTATCCTGATCTTCTGGTATGGATTCGTCCGAAGATCTTTCGTCATTAGTTTTCATTTTATCAAATTCTCTTATTACTTTAGACATTTCCACTGCTTCAGACATTTGTCTGATCCCTTCCATTGTATTATCTAAAAGAAAATAATTTTATAATTTGCATTTTAGTCTTTTTGTAATATAATATCATAGTTCTGCTATTAACTATAAATAAGTTAATGGTAGAAAATACAAATGTAGCATTGTAAAATATCTTTGTTACTGTGAAATATTCGTTTTTATTTAAATATTCCTTCATTCTTACAAATTAAGCCAGGATAAACGTTTATAAATATATACACATATAATGTTTAAACTATAAATGAAATGACGAAGCAGTACACATGTATAAACAGTAAGTTACAAAAATACAATCACTGTGAATATAAATATATGCTCAGGATTTTCCCGTTCTGAATGAATCAAAAAATCAAACATACAATAAACGGAGTATTAAGAGTGAAGTGCACTGTGTTTCTCTGTTTGTGTTTCACGGATTATCTCTTCTTTTAAAGTTAATTTCATTGTTACATTTTGTGCTGATATACCGGATGTTATTTATAACAAGCCCATTGAGTTTATATACACGTAATTAAATTGAATTTTCGTTTGCCATCGCGTCAAATTGAGAGGTAGACATTCAAAAATAGAAATTTGCGTCGATAATACAAAGGCATATTTTCTTGTTTCTGATAATCGAAAACACTAAAGTAAAAAACCAAACATCTGCACCAGAAATTGTTTATTAATAATTAATTTCATTTCTTAAGTATTAAACAAGTTTAATTGTGAAGATATTGTGATGCCACACATCCGGACTGCAATTTTTCATCGTATTCTTTATGAATTTAATTTAAAATATGCGTTTTTCATCTCAAATTAGCAGTATCTTGCCCCTGTACATCATACTTTTTTAATAATGACAAAATCTACGTAACTGCGTGTGGAGGAAAATATTTTAATCGAAATCACTCGACTTCTGGTCTAGACCGGAAGTTCGTGTACACTTACGAGGGCGTTTTTTGAGATGATAAATGTTTTCAGAAGACACGACAATTCGATTTTAATTGTCCATTTCACAGTTCCACAAGCGTTTATTTCACATTTTACATATTGTAAAATGTGTAGAATCTTCATTAAGTGTGATCCCTCTGAAAATATCATGCACGAACTACGTCTATTCTCCCACCCCTCGACCTTTAGTTACCAAAATTGAATAGTATCGATGCCCCTTACATAGAAGTTATTGTGCAAACTTTTTCTCTTAATGTTAGCGTATTCTCAGATATTAAACGAAATAGACAGACACATATTACACTTAAGTAACAAAAATAATTTTCTAAAGTATTTTTGACGAAATAAATTCAATCTTTGTATAAATAAACATTTTGAAATTAATGCTATATTTTAAATTGTTTCGAATATCGACTACGACATTTAACACACGTCAAAGACTGCGGATGAATAATTAATATTAACTTTCTTAATTTAAAGAGATTTTAACACTATGAATTTAACATCAAATTATTATTTAATCATTTTTAAATAAATTATTTCATAATCTCTTTGTGACCTCACCTTCACCCCATACTATTCTTTTTCCATTTGACGCCAATGCTTGATGGTCTGTGCTCATTTCTTCATCACCAGCCTGTAAAAAGTGAAAAATTCTGATTTTTGATATAATAATCTTACAGTACTCGAACCGTTTTTTCTTATTGACTCAGAAAATATTAATTTATTTAATAATAAATAAACAATTTGCAGCCATTTTAAATAATACATTTTATAAGATTGTGATGGGTTTTTTAGTTGTAAACCTTTAAATGATAAGAATTATTAAATCAGTTTCAATTATTTCCATTGAACTGTAACTTACAGAAAAAGACCATTTTGCTTCTTCTCTTTTTTTGCGTGCCAAATCTATGAGGATGCTTACTATAATGTCCCATTCTACCGATTCTTGCAATCTTCTTTCTCTTTGCTCACAATCTTCTTTACCAACACTCTCCTTGCCTGAATTAAAAATTATATAGGAATTTGAGAAAAAAAACAAAGCAAATGACAAACACTTTACGCCAAATAAACAGATGAAATTGTTATTCTAAAAAATATTTTGAAACTTTATTCTATAGCAAATCCACAATAATTAAAATTAAAAGTAAAAAAATCAATTAATTTCTGCTTAGGAATTATTTAATTTAAACGTGATATAAAAGCGTAAATATTGCACTGTTATTTGACATTATTAATTGTGTGGAAAGTCTAAATTGTTTCAATCACAAAGTCAACTGAAAACATATTCTTACTTGAAATATATAGCCTATACTCAATCGATTTATTAGCCTATACTCAGAAGTTTACTTTATCTTCATTGATACAATTCAATAAAAAGTCTGATAAGATGTGTTTTAAATATTCAGTTTGTAGATTAACTTCAAAAATGTAAATAATCAAATGTCCATTTATATCTTTATACTCGAGAAACAACGATAAAAATAAAGGGAAATCGATGGATAATTTTAACCAATTAAAAATAATTGCCACATTTCTTACTCTTTCGTTTCAAGTTTTGTCTTATAAATGAGCACTGTTTGCATTTATCTAGCGGTGAAAATCGACTTATTTGCTGTATCTGTATTCGGCAATATCGATAAATAATGTAATAGACCAAAACATTTTGTAAATATAAAATAAAGCATTGTTCAATGAGCAAAACTCGAAATGTACTTAAAATCAAGTCGTAAGTATACATTGAACAGTAGTACAATAGTCTTCAGATTACAGATGTAACAACTTTTTATAAGACTATTTTAGATTAACAAGACATTCTAATTTTATTTTTGAATATCTTATCTTATTACAAAAATGTAATTTCTGTTTGCTTCTTTTTATTTATCTTAATGGAACCGTATATTTAAACATTAGAAAAGATGCAAAAATAAAGTAATAAATTGTTATTCAATTACAGAAAGTCGTTTAATGCTGTGACTGTCTCCAGCAGAAAATGAATGCAATGTGAAATATCGTTTCACCGTATGACATTTTTATTGGGATTTTTAGACATCCCGTAGAAAATTACTATTAATTGTATGTCTTTATATTTATTGCCAACACGTTATTAAAGACTTAATATAATTATAGAATAAAAAGAATTTAACTTACTTATGAAATCCATCTTTTAAACACAGCGTAATTTCGATAAATTCCGTTCGCTTTCAATAAATTTTCTCAACAATCGCCGAACAATCGCTTTTCAACAATCTTAAAATTTATTGTTTATGCAACAATAAAAAACGCGCTTACGGAATCGCAGCGCGTGCTAAACATTACGCATGTCAATCAATTTTATTTTGGGGTTTTTTTTTGGTGGGTAACTATAAAGAAAGACGTGTGCGATTATAAATGAGTATGTATGTTTGTTCGTTCGCTAGAACGGCCTAGAAGTATACACTTCTAGGTCGTCTGATCAATTGCTAAATAAATCGGTACTTTTTTTCAAATACTTCTAACATTCTGTACATCATGTCTTACATCCCATTCGGAAATATCGATTGCATTTCTATAAATCAATTTAGTTTTGTTTACGTTTCGTTTCAGTTATGGCAATGTAACACTTGGGCGATCTGCCTAGGGGGTGCCTTCTGGGAGGTCTTTTAAAAGGAAACTGGTTTCTGTTTCGGCGTTACAGACATGGAGAAAACCCGGAAAACTTTACGTGGCCAGCCTGTCCGGGCGTGACGCGAACCCACTACCAAACTCACAGTGTTCCTGGACCAGTCCACTCAATATTCCGGGACAGAGTCTGCTCGTCGGTCGCTGGTGATTCCCTGTTAGAGAAACCTTATTCAAAAGTAGCAGAGGGATAAAGATGGTTTTCTATCGTTGAACGGACGCTGCATTCTATGTCCAGTTTTCGAACTGGAAAAGATATCCGGTGAATGCAGATGGAATTTCTAATGTTTCTCTCAACGAAATTCTATAACTGTTGAAATATATATAAGGAAAGGAGGAAAATGGGTTCTTTCGAAAAACACCCCATCGAGGGGCATAGCCTCGCGGGACGACATGACAAAGAACGTAGTGTCCTTGTGGCCTGGGTGTAAATATCTTGTAAACTCGAAAATCGTTACTTTATTGGTTATTTCTCGATGCCTGACCGGTCTTTCTCTGTTACCAGTGAAATTAAACCAGATTGGCTTCCGAGAAAGACTGTTGTTTATTAATACAATTCGACACCGTCTTTTGTTCGATGTTGAACGAACCTTGTACTGTACCTTACTATCATTTCCATTTTTGTTCGTCTTGTCTAGACCAGATTACCATAAATCAACGTCATTATTCAACATCGTGTTCCGAGAATTTTATTCTATACTCCCTTTAACAATGGTGTATTAAGAAACTATCTGAAAATAAACAACAGATTTCTCATTTACTATACTTCAAGTTTATTATTGACTTTATTGTACATACACATACCTGTAACAATATCTAATAATTAATAAATAATAATATATATATATGATTTTATATATCCCTTGTTCATTAAAATACTCAGTGCTGGGGCGACTGCCAGCTGGCCGTGGTGTCACCTGTTGTGGTAATTCGTGGAATCACTTCATTGATATTAGAATTTTTTGACGTCAACCTTTATTTTTCGCTTTTCACTTGCAAAAGTAAGAATTGCAGAACAAAAAGAAAACGTAAACTTTTTGGAGTATTTTAAAAGTTAGAACTATAAAAAAGTAGTTTTTAACCATCCTTCTGCCCCCTTTCCAAGTGACGTCGCTGACTTAGTGACCCACGAGCTAGTACTAAAAAAAAATAATGAACAAAATTTGACCCACCTCTCAAAAAGGTATTGATAACTTGAGTTATTAAATGTAATTACACGTGTGTAATTTGTGTGTTTTTCAATGGGCATAGGCATTGCTGACAGGTTGCTTCGATATTTTTGTTTTATCGGAGTCGCTATTCTGATATATTTCGGTAACGATTCACGGTCAACAGTCTTGTAGCTCACACCCTGCGTTATCAACTAAGTAGAAGATAGTGCGGCTAACACCTTTTTAACCAATTATATTCAAAAAAATTGGTCGTTGTTTCACTGGATAATAACAAACTAATATATTTCGGAATTTTTTACGGAACTTGCAAGACTTGATAACTGAAGAAAGGGGATAGATTGGCGAAAGAGGAGGGAAAATCAAAGTCAAAATAAAGAAGTGATTAGAAGAGAAACGTGGGTGTGGATTAGACACTAAGTTGTGTCAACTTTACCGTTTATTTAGAAAGAAAATTGAAATCTTACAAATTTATATAAGCTTCATAAGTATTTTCTCAAGATAGTTCAAAAGAAATGAGAGAGAGCGTGTCTCTTATTATGTTTCCCTCGTCGACCCGTCGGCCTTCAGGCAGCGCTGTAGCCGATTATTGAGACACAAGCGGGAGAAGTAGTGGTCGATCAATGGATCAGTGAAATATGGCAACAAGCCGATCGATGAATGAGAAGGCTGCGGGGCATACAAATACGAAAGGACAGGATGGAACATGTTACTTAACATTGAGGAGAGAAATCCCTGTTTTCTCTTTGCCATCCGGGATTTCAAAAAGTGGATCTCCAAATTGAATCATATCGATTGATCCCAACTTCCTTTCATTGCTCTTTGATTAGCCCCTTCTCTTTATCGATGTGACGAAAGACTAGATAAGGTCTAGAGAAATATCACATATACATATAATTTTTCATATTTTCTTTTTTTTATTATACTATATATATATATAGGACTTTCTTTTCGTCTTGTTCCTACTTTTGTAACTTCGCTTGTGCTTAGTCCAGTAAAGACACTTAATTGCTTACTAAACTAACATTTAATTGGGACACTAGACATTACAATTAACGACATAAACATTGAACATTAAATTTGAATCGTCTCGTCTTAGTGAAAAAGAAAAATGAAGTCCCGTCTGGACTCGTCTTCCGTCTTCTTCCCGCCTTTTCTCTCAAACGTCATCTGGCTACTCTCAAATCTCGTCTCGTCTCGTCTCGTTCTCGTCTCGTTCTCGTTCTTCGTCTTTCGTCGTCCGATGGCGCTTTGCTTCCCATATATATATATATATATATAGTACAATATTAAAAGACAAAGATATAAAAAAATTTCGCGAACTTTATATTTCTTGAAACAACGAAACTTTGGTTCCATCTTTGGTTGCAATGTGTACATTTTAATTCATAAATTTTCATGATGACTCAGGATACCTTCTACATTGAAGTTAAGAGTATTATCAAAACATAACCAAAATATTGTATACTTTTATAAATGGTCTGAACTTCAACAATTAATTTATAAACTTTACGAGTCTTTATTACCTTTAAGACGAATCGACTGAAACCAACGTAAAAATATGTTAGTAATCGTAGCAAATATAAATCAATTATAATAAAGCTATTAATATTTTATTTCGAGTAAAGTTAAACAGTTTCGACAAAACGGATTTTTAAATATTAAAGACGACATTCTTTACAATACAATAACACTGTCATCTGTCCCGAACATTTCGCTTTAACAAACAGTCTACTTTGATGACAATGTACAGACATATTTTAAATGTCAGAGAGAAATTCAGGCCATAAAGTCTTAAAATAACATTCTGTTCATAACTTCGAATTACCAAAAACTGTTGTAACAAAAGAGACGTATAAACGATTTCCGAAATTACCGCGAATATACAACATCCCGAATGCAAATCGAACCCGATAAATCGAGCAAAACAATCTATCACAAGTGGGGTTCGAACCCACGCCTTCATATGAAAACCACATCTTAAGTCTGGCGCCTTAGACCACTCGGCCATTCTGACACGACAAAGTAATTTCCTAATCGCCCGATTATCTAATCGAATAGCAATCGTTACAGATCCTCTCTACGAGTTTCGTATTTTCGTCGCACTTACTCGCTATTGGAGGAAATGTCGTTCGAACTGACATCATCGACTGGACATATCACAACCAACTTATCACGTTTCATTGCACGTCAGTCGTTAAGAACAACCAATCTTTCGGTTTCGCATCGAACGTGCGTGTGTTTCAACCCGAGTTAAGAGTTTCTAGGCCAAAGATTTCTGATATTCGTCTGCAATTTCGCCTTTTCTTCTATAAGTTTTTTACAGAAACCAGAAAAATAAGCTTCTGTGCAGCACTTATTCGAATTACCATTTCCTCTACAATTTACTTAAATACACAACTGGTTTTCCTTTTACAGCTGAAAATTATTTCAACGACAATATTAATTCGGATTCGAATAACACGTAAAAATAAGAACCATTTGCAATCATCGACTGAGAGTTTCAAAACACTTCCAATGAGTGTAAAGTTTTCTGTCAATAAACAAATTATTTTATTGCAAAGAGAAATATAGCCTTAAAATAATATCAAAACAAATAAATGAAAATTGTTTTAGAGAAATATGTCTTATGTGAATATTGAGGGATAGCATGTATTGAGGAATTGTGCTTAGAAAAAGCGGCACATGATATCTGCTTACCAGGTATTACAGTAAGTAGTAGGGTTATAAAGCGAATTCGAATTGTTTTTAGTTAAGTTTCCCACTAATTAGTTTTATGCTTACAGATTATATAAAAGTAGGAATGAAACCAAAGTTTCGGTACTTAATAACTTTAATTTCTATAAGTAGTAGTCAAATGACACACACGAATCACAAAATTAAGTCGTTTCCCCTTTCACATTCACATGCTCTCCACATTCACATGCTGATAAGTCGACTCTCCTCTTGAGAAAAATGAGTTCACACCCCAATGTGCGGTGTGAACTCATTTTTTTCAAGAGAGGAGTCGACTTATTTATTAATAAATGCATTTTTTTAATATGTATAAACATTTTATGTATTTTTATATATAAAATAATGTGACCTTAGGGTCTGTGTCTCTTTGATACCACGTCAGGATGTGACACCACCGAGTCGCTAAGGACCCGGAAGCCGAGACGGTGAGTTATTACGTCACGCGAGCGGTCGAATTCGGAGTAGAGGTGAGTAGAGAATGATTCGCTCGGAATCCCTGTTAACTAGTAATAATAATTTTTTTTTTTTTTGTCGATTTTTCCGTCCGATGGTGGTCCCTCTTGGGCAGACTTGTCTCCAAATTTGATTAATAGTAATAATAATTTAATATTAACAAAAGTAAATACAGGTAAACAGGCAGTACTAAACAGGGTTACATTTTCCAATGGTCATTGCGAGACCGGTCGTATTTTGCCATTCCGAGAGAGAAAGTTTACAAACGACTCGCGTGTATACCCCTTTAAGAGACTGGAGATACTGGATTTCTTGACTTGGAGTGTGGCAGACGAATCCGATTAATTGATATTCAACAACGACGTCTTGGATGGAATAGTCCACAGAAGAATAGAAAAGTCCACAGAGGAATATCCAACGGATCACCAGGTTGGGTAACGCCCTGGTAATATGCTTGATGGTTGCAGAGATTTTTCCAAGTAATTTCTCTATAGGATTTGGGCCCGTGTTGAACGACCAGATGACGACTGCCTGGATTTGTTATTGCCCTCTCTTGTTATTTGGCCTCCTCGTGGGTTTTATCCACGAGGTCAGGAGATTGCTGTTAAGGAACTGGAGTCCAACACTTGAAATTTATCGAAAGTTCCTGATGTCACACTACATGGGTCATCCTCAACAAGGAAACAAGTCCGTGAGGATTAATTTTTATGAATTTTCACCTTTCTCTTTGATAAAATGATCGAATTTTAAACGGTTCAAATTTAAAGTGATTAAAGTTTAAGATAAAATTTTCGTCTATTCGTCCTTCACAATAATCTATACTAATATTATAAAGAGGTAAGTTTGGATGTAGCAGGTAATCTCCAAAACTACTCATCCGATTTGAAAAATTCTTTTGCCAATATTTAGAATGTACCTTCAGGGTGGACATAGGCTGTATATTATTTTGCTAAACATTCGTATAAATTAAAAGATATCATCTAGAATTAAGGCTTTTATGTCCAACAAATGGCGCTAACTCCGCGAGTACGACGACTTAAGTTTGCTTTTTTGTGAGGCATTATGTTTTTCTGTGAGGATGAACTAAAGCAGATCGTCTTCTATCTATTTATATAAATAAAAATGTAATGTTCGTTTGTTCCTACCGATTCCTTTGAAATGTTGGCACAACGTTGCATTCGAATACGCACGTGTTTTTATATAATATACGTGTCGAAATTCCCACCCACTGGGGGTAGATGGACAGGATTAAGGTTTGCCGTGAATAACTGGGCTTCTATTTATACTATTTTATACGCTGCTTTTTGCGTTTTCGATTGCGTTTTAATAGGGTATGTCAAGAGAATGTACACTAAGAAGAGATTTTTGAAATTCCCCCCACGAGGGAAGTGTTATACATTTATAATGGATACATTTTGAGCCACAACAACGCGTGGCCGGGTCCGCTAGTAACAGATAAATAGAAAGAAAATGTACAATCTACATCACAGCAGAATCCGATTTTGCATTTTCTCACGTCATGCGTTATTTGTAGCACCTGTTTCACATTTCTGTTGGAAATGAGTGTCCGAAAGCTAACAACGCTTAGGCTGAAGGAAAAATGAGAACTTGTTTCTGAATTTGAATGTAAGAAAACGTCGCAAGCCGAATTTGCTGAACAAGAAGAATCCTTCAAAGACAACATTGGTGGGAATCCCGAAAAAGAAAGAAGATAATAAGCTTTTTTTTGGATTTTCGTCGCGGCTGTCTTGAAAATGCCAGAGAGAATCACAGTATAAAGATTTTGAAGATGCTCTCGTACGTTGGCTAAAGCAAATTCGTTCATCGAATCTTCCTGTTTTGGGACCGATATTGAAACAAAAGGCGATGAAAATTGATGGGGTACTTGGAGTAGAAACCAACTTTAGAGCCAGTGATGGGTGGTCAGAGAGGCACATTGCAGTAGTGTATTTTGCTAATTGTAGTATTGTGGTTTTTTTTAACTTCACTTTAGTCGTCATATCAAATAATTCGACTCATCTTCACTTCCTCTTGGGGTGTCGACTTATGCGGACTCGACTGTGTTTATTTGCATACTTATAGATTTACGTATATAATTATAATATAATTATCTGACAACGCAATTATTTTATTTTTAATAGTAACATACAAGAAATATTTGGTTTTGATGCAGACAAATTGTATTTCATTTGTGTACCAGAGCCCCTTTAGCCGCCACTCAAAAACATTGAGTGACGTCGCCACTTTCCAGGACGAGACCTAGGGGTTGAATTTTGGGAAGCAATGTTGGTGTTATGTGACGGTGTCGTTTACGGTAACAAAGCGTGATATGTAAATGATTGCATGCGACGAACAAACTAAATAATGGTTCAATTGTAAATGTTATGGTGACGGGTGTTTGTAAGGATGTGTTGTAATGAGACATGAAACTGTTCAATCTTCAAATAATGAAATTCGTACTACTTCTTGTTCGCCCTTAATTCAGTGGAGCCTGGATTGGGCCATGGAATAAATATATCAAGGTGTTTCTGTCTTTTCACCACTCCTCTTCAAACAACGTTACTCCGTTACATCGTCAGTCCTTTTCTTAGCTCTTTATCGATCTTGTCCATTTATCTTTTTCTGGGTCTAAAATTTGGATTTCAGTTTTCGGGTTCCACGTCAGATGAAAGCGTGCTCCCAGGCACTCAACTACCGCACGAAATTATTTCACTGAATATGTAACAGCACTGTCACATTTTAAAATAAAAATTTTTAATTCTTGCATTGTAAAACCGTTTATTTATCTTTATTGTTTCTGTGATAATAGTATCAAAACATTTATGGAAACAATTATTACATTATCAAGCGAATTATATGAATTATTAATTTTGTTTCTGGTTTGAAAATTACTATATTTTTACATAGGATTTGAATAAATCAATATTAGTTCCTCTTCGTACAGTTTCAAATACCTGACAATTGCTTATATAACATAACGTTTCGTGTGGTATGCCAGAGGAAACATTATCAAATAAGAGAAATTTTTGTAGATAGAAAGACTGCTGATATAGTGGAATGTAAGAAAAGCGGGTATTAATAATGTGAATGGGTGAAAATAAAGCATACGTAAATCCACTCTTGTACTACTTCAAATTTCAGTAATAAACTTTTATGAAATTTACATAATATTCATATCTTTGGTTTTCAGATCATATACTATTTTAAGTGCACGTATTCAGATTTGTAATTAATGTTTTACAAACTATTAAAGTATGGCAGGAAGGCATAAAAATCAAAGTATTGGAATGTTGAAAAGTCAAACATTCGCCGACATTTAAACAAAGCTAACAAATAAGATTTAATCTCGATCAGTATTTATTAACGAGAAATTTGGTCAAGCCTCATATCTTCGAGTGCATCTTCCTGTCCAATATCCAAGGCTCTTTGCGAAACTTAAATTATCTTATCGTTTCTCGATAATTCCAGGGTAAACCTTCTCTATAAAGAAACCCGACGAAATTATAATGTAATTAAAAGATCGTTATACAAATTAAATGTAGCGATTTAACAAGAAATTACTGGTAGACAGAGAGAATTGCAAGTGGTAATAAAAACATCGCTTCACATTAGACATAACGAAATTAACAGTTCGATGAAAATCGACGTATGTACGAGTATAACACCGGCATTAGTGTTTAAATCTTAATATACATCATATATGGCAGGGGTGGCCAACAAGTCGATCGCGATCAACCGGTCGATCGCGATGCCAATTTTGGTCGATCGCTCGCGATGTCTTTGACTTAATGTGTTACACTTGTAACTGAACGCAACGTGTGAACGTAACGCGCAAAAGCAACAATATGCATGCAGTTATGACTGGACTCGTAGAAAACACAGCCATTTAGCTTGAATATTTGATACTGTCATGCGGTAGCTTCTTTTCTTTAGTATTAACAATATTATAATTATTAATCAATATTATTTATCCACGGTGACAACGTTGAATTTCAATTTTTCATTTGTTTAAAATGTAAGTACCTGTTCTTTATTTTTTAAATTAAATTATGGCTTTTCTTACCTATCTATTTACTTGATAAGTGAGCGTTTTCGGTAACAGACCTCTATATTTTTGGATTTTTGGAAATACGTCAATTGAGAAAAATATCCCAGTATCACCAAATGTAGCAAATATATTTATTCCTGTTTCGGAACTACATACCTGTGTGAATTGGCATTTTCATACTTAAAGTTAACGAAGACTAAACATTCTGTCCTGACTGATTCCCATACTGAAGAATCATTATTATTATCTTTGTCAGGATATACACCTAATTATTGTTCCTTGGTAAGAGACGTGCGAACTCAGTCCTCCCATTAATGTAACGTAATAAAATAAATTTTAAATCTGTCTTTATCAGTAGCTAATTTGAATTAATAAATATTGTTAATAATTACTCATGTTGTTTTAATTCCTCTGGACGTGAGTTTTTTGGCCCGTTAAATAATTACATTGTTTTTTACGTAGGCAGATATACAGGGTGTTTCAGTACAAAGAGCACTCCCGCGAGCTATTGATAGATTAGCAAAAAATAAGTCTAAAAATCTTATATCATTCTTCCATGATAAATTTTCCTCGCCCCAAAAAAAAATCGCGAAAGTAAAATCTTATAATCAAATTATCAGCCGTACTGTGCAGTTTTATAACAACTTTTTCAAGTTTACGAACAAATAGTACCACAATTTATACATTGTAATTGATAAAAAAAAATTAAATTATATTTTAAGTTAATAAAAATCTATCTTGAAAGTGTCAAAAAATCGATTTTTTTTAGGTGCCGCCTGTATGGAATGAACTCGTAACTGCAAATATCAAAAGTTGGGTCTGGAAATTTATTTTCTTTATGAGCTTATATCTTGAAAACTTAATAAGTGATTTAAAAAATAAAAAATAGTTTTGAACATATATTTTCCTTATCTACCCATAGCTCGCGGGAGTGCACTTCGTAGTGAAGCACAGTGTATAAACATAGTATGTATTTCACACCTCCCTCGTCACTTAGACTATGCCTACGACAACAAGTCGATCGCGACACATTTTTAAGATAAAAAGTAGATCTTAGGTACACAAAAGTTGACCACCCCTGATATATGGTATTAAGACTAATTACTCGTAAATAGAGATGGTAAGAGAAAAATCTGTCTTTTTTTCTAGCTTTCCTTTGACACTTATTCAAAAGCGGTTTATTGATTGATCTAAGGAAAGAATGTTCGTGGCATTAAGATATAAAAATCGTGTTATATTTTCCTCAAAATATACCTTCTCTTAAACATGCTATTGTTATTAAGAGAGAAGTTTTTCTCTATTAATTCTATGAAAGTTTTTTTCATAAAATCAGCATTAATTTTTATTTTAAATCAAACACTATGAAGTTTTATTAATCAATATCCAATAAACTAATAAAACAAAAATAAACGAAACAACTAATTTTTTTATTTACAATTAAAACTTAAGAGTAAATATTGAATAAATGCAATAATGATACAAATAATGCATAATAAGCTATATGATACATTTTAAAAATAAAAAAGGAATAAAATTGAAAAATTCTTTACTCAAAAACTTCATTTTCAGTGTATTCTGCTGAAAACCCTAAGTCTGAAAATACAAAAAGAAAATCAGTTGTTTTATTTCGTAAAATGACACTCAAATGCTATATTGGAAAATAAAACCTACTATTTTAGGCCAAGGCACTTTATGAAAATACTCGTGTTCCTTTATATTTACTTCTAAAGGACGTCTATACGGGTCCTGAAATGATCGAAAACAAATAATAACTGATTCAAATTTACTATTCGGATGATCATATTTTCCTCTGTGTGCTATTTCGAATAAGACAAACGTTATTAAACTAATTAGCAACACGCCATTAAAAATTTACTTAATAATATAAAACAAGTTTTCAACATTACATTGAACGTAATCAGTAAATTAATTATAAATAGACTTATGAAAGTCTACAGAAACTCTATACGATTATAATTGACGGTAATAATAGAACGAATTCTTTTCATACCAGAAAAAAAAACACAAAAGTTACACATTTGCCATATCTATTCGTTGTTTTTGGCAAGAGAAAAAATCGAATGTAGATAAGTAACAAACTTACTTGCTTTAGTTTGTAAATAAATATTATCCCCTGCCAGCAACAGAAAGAAAAATCTGAACTTTTAACTACAATTAATTATAAAATTACCTTTTGCAATAAGTCGTCAATAAAATGTCTGGCATCATCCGATAATGTAGCAGGATACGACACCGGCATATTTACAGCAGCTACGGCAACTACAAACACATTTTTATATTAATTATATCCTATATTGCTATTATTATTATTAAATTAACAAGTTTGATACTTTGCCTCTTATCCAGTAGTAACGGGGCAATAAATACACGTTATCAATATTAAATGCTTCTTTCACATAAATCTGCAGAGGGGTTCTTCCAACCAACGCTTGGAATAACACGATGGCGAAAGCCCACCAGTCGCAGTAGGAATCTACAAACGATATATTCACTTATACATCGAGCAATACGAGCGAAGCAATTGTGAAAATACACGTCCTTACCGTAAGGCTTTTTGTGAAGAATTTCCGGACAAAGAAATAATAAAGTTCCACAAAACTTTGTTGGGTTTCGTTTGTACTGTAAAAAGTAGTAATAAAATAGTTAATAGGTCGTTAAAAATCTATTGTTCGAGAATATTACAATCTATAGTTCTTATATAATACTGTGGACAGACCGAAATCAATTACTTGTGCACCTTCATACACATCTAACATAATGTTGTTAGCACTGATATCTCTGTGTATTATTCCTATGAAAACAAAAACATTACTTTGTTATTCTTTACACATTTACAGAATAACTAAGCAAATAAATGTACAGCAAATAATTACCATTCTTATAAATATACATAATATACATAATTTCTCGGAAACCAATCTGGTTTAATTTCACCTGGTAACAGAAAAAGACCGGTGGGGGATCGAGAAATAACCAATAAAGTAACGATTTTCGACTTTACGGGATATTTAAACCCAGGCCTCAAAAACACTACGTTCTTTGCCATGTCGTCCCGCGAGGCTATGCCCTTCGCTGGGGTGTTTCCCGAAAGAACCCATTTTCGTTTTTTGCTTATATATATTCCAAAAGTTATAGAACTTCGTTGAGAAAAACATCGGATATTCCGATCTGCATTCACCGGACATCTTTTCTAGTTCGAAAACTGGACATAGAATGCAGCGTCCGTTCAACGATAGAAAACCATCTTCATCCCTCTGCTACTTTTGAATAAGGTTTCTCTAACAGGGAATCACCAGCGACCGACGAGCAGACTCTGTCCCGGAATATTGAGTGGACTGGTCCAGGAACACTGTGAGTTTGGTAGTGGGTTCGCGTCACGCCCGGACAGGCTGGCCACGTAAAGTTTTCCGGGTTTTCTCCATGTCTGTAACGCCGAAACAGAAACCAGTTTCCTTTTAAAAGACCTCCCAGAAGGCACCCCCTAGGCAGATCGCCCAAGTGTTACGTTGCCATAACTGAAACGAAACGTAAACAAAACTAAATTGATTTATAGAAATGCAATCGATATTTCCGAATGGGATGTAAGACATGATGTACAGAATGTTAGAAGTATTTGAAAAAAAGTACCGATTTATTTAGCAATTGATCAGACGACCTAGAAGTGTATACTTCTAGGCCGTTCTAGCGAACGAACAAACATACATACTCATTTATAATCGCACACGTCTTTCTTTATAGTTACCCACCAAAAAAAAACCCCAAAATAAAATTGATTGACATGCGTAATGTTTAGCACGCGCTGCGATTCCGTAAGCGCGTTTTTTATTGTTGCATAAACAATAAATTTTAAGATTGTTGAAAAGCGATTGTTCGGCGATTGTTGAGAAAATTTATTGAAAGCGAACGGAATTTATCGAAATTACGCTGTGTTTAAAAGATGGATTTCATAAGTAAGTTAAATTCTTTTTATTCTATAATTATATTAAGTCTTTAATAACGTGTTGGCAATAAATATAAAGACATACAATTAATAGTAATTTTCTACGGGATGTCTAAAAATCCCAATAAAAATGTCATACGGTGAAACGATATTTCACATTGCATTCATTTTCTGCTGGAGACAGTCACAGCATTAAACGACTTTCTGTAATTGAATAACAATTTATTACTTTATTTTTGCATCTTTTCTAATGTTTAAATATACGGTTCCATTAAGATAAATAAAAAGAAGCAAACAGAAATTACATTTTTGTAATAAGATAAGATATTCAAAAATAAAATTAGAATGTCTTGTTAATCTAAAATAGTCTTATAAAAAGTTGTTACATCTGTAATCTGAAGACTATTGTACTACTGTTCAATGTATACTTACGACTTGATTTTAAGTACATTTCGAGTTTTGCTCATTGAACAATGCTTTATTTTATATTTACAAAATGTTTTGGTCTATTACATTATTTATCGATATTGCCGAATACAGATACAGCAAATAAGTCGATTTTCACCGCTAGATAAATGCAAACAGTGCTCATTTATAAGACAAAACTTGAAACGAAAGAGTAAGAAATGTGGCAATTATTTTTAATTGGTTAAAATTATCCATCGATTTCCCTTTATTTTTATCGTTGTTTCTCGAGTATAAAGATATAAATGGACATTTGATTATTTACATTTTTGAAGTTAATCTACAAACTGAATATTTAAAACACATCTTATCAGACTTTTTATTGAATTGTATCAATGAAGATAAAGTAAACTTCTGAGTATAGGCTAATAAATCGATTGAGTATAGGCTATATATTTCAAGTAAGAATATGTTTTCAGTTGACTTTGTGATTGAAACAATTTAGACTTTCCACACAATTAATAATGTCAAATAACAGTGCAATATTTACGCTTTTATATCACGTTTAAATTAAATAATTCCTAAGCAGAAATTAATTGATTTTTTTACTTTTAATTTTAATTATTGTGGATTTGCTATAGAATAAAGTTTCAAAATATTTTTTAGAATAACAATTTCATCTGTTTATTTGGCGTAAAGTGTTTGTCATTTGCTTTGTTTTTTTTCTCAAATTCCTATATAATTTTTAATTCAGGCAAGGAGAGTGTTGGTAAAGAAGATTGTGAGCAAAGAGAAAGAAGATTGCAAGAATCGGTAGAATGGGACATTATAGTAAGCATCCTCATAGATTTGGCACGCAAAAAAAGAGAAGAAGCAAAATGGTCTTTTTCTGTAAGTTACAGTTCAATGGAAATAATTGAAACTGATTTAATAATTCTTATCATTTAAAGGTTTACAACTAAAAAACCCATCACAATCTTATAAAATGTATTATTTAAAATGGCTGCAAATTGTTTATTTATTATTAAATAAATTAATATTTTCTGAGTCAATAAGAAAAAACGGTTCGAGTACTGTAAGATTATTATATCAAAAATCAGAATTTTTCACTTTTTACAGGCTGGTGATGAAGAAATGAGCACAGACCATCAAGCATTGGCGTCAAATGGAAAAAGAATAGTATGGGGTGAAGGTGAGGTCACAAAGAGATTATAAAATAATTTATTTAAAAATGATTAAATAATAATTTGATGTTAAATTCATAGTGTTAAAATCTCTTTAAATTAAGAAAGTTAATATTAATTATTCATCCGCAGTCTTTGACGTGTGTTAAATGTCGTAGTCGATATTCGAAACAATTTAAAATATAGCATTAATTTCAAAATGTTTATTTATACAAAGATTGAATTTATTTCGTCAAAAATACTTTAGAAAATTATTTTTGTTACTTAAGTGTAATATGTGTCTGTCTATTTCGTTTAATATCTGAGAATACGCTAACATTAAGAGAAAAAGTTTGCACAATAACTTCTATGTAAGGGGCATCGATACTATTCAATTTTGGTAACTAAAGGTCGAGGGGTGGGAGAATAGACGTAGTTCGTGCATGATATTTTCAGAGGGATCACACTTAATGAAGATTTTACACATTTTACAATATGTAAAATGTGAAATAAACGCTTGTGGAACTGTGAAATGGACAATTAAAATCGAATTGTCGTGTCTTCTGAAAACATTTATCATCTCAAAAAACGCCCTCGTAAGTGTACACGAACTTCCGGTCTAGACCAGAAGTCGAGTGATTTCGATTAAAATATTTTCCTCCCAACGCAGTTACGTAGATTCTGTCATTATTAAAAAAGTATGATGTACAGGGGCAAGACACTGCTAATTTGAGATGAAAAACGCATATTTTAAATTAAATTCATAAAGAATACGATGAAAAATTGCAGTCCGGATGTGTGGCATCACAATATCTTCACAATTAAACTTGTTTAATACTTAAGAAATGAAATTAATTATTAATAAACAATTTCTGGTGCAGATGTTTGGTTTTTTACTTTAGTGTTTTCGATTATCAGAAACAAGAAAATATGCCTTTGTATTATCGACGCAAATTTCTATTTTTGAATGTCTACCTCTCAATTTGACGCGATGGCAAACGAAAATTCAATTTAATTACGTGTATATAAACTCAATGGGCTTGTTATAAATAACATCCGGTATATCAGCACAAAATGTAACAATGAAATTAACTTTAAAAGAAGAGATAATCCGTGAAACACAAACAGAGAAACACAGTGCACTTCACTCTTAATACTCCGTTTATTGTATGTTTGATTTTTTGATTCATTCAGAACGGGAAAATCCTGAGCATATATTTATATTCACAGTGATTGTATTTTTGTAACTTACTGTTTATACATGTGTACTGCTTCGTCATTTCATTTATAGTTTAAACATTATATGTGTATATATTTATAAACGTTTTATCCTGGCTTAATTTGTAAGAATGAAGGAATATTTAAATAAAAACGAATATTTCACAGTAACAAAGATATTTTACAATGCTACATTTGTATTTTCTACCATTAACTTATTTATAGTTAATAGCAGAACTATGATATTATATTACAAAAAGACTAAAATGCAAATTATAAAATTATTTTCTTTTAGATAATACAATGGAAGGGATCAGACAAATGTCTGAAGCAGTGGAAATGTCTAAAGTAATAAGAGAATTTGATAAAATGAAAATAATGACGAAAAGATCTTTAGGATGAATCCATACCAGAAGATGAGGATGATGATACAGTAAGATAATATTTTCTAATTTTCCTTACTTTACACTTATAAACCCATTGTCGTTCCTTGCTAAACTTTCAATCGTATTTTGGTATTTTAAGATTTTCATGTCTAAAATAATCTCATACATTTTATATGATTCACCTTACAAAGTTTATGATCAAATTTTGAAAATATTTAAATATTGATTTGAAAATGGCCAATTTAAGGAAAAGACTAATCGAGATATTTAATTCTTCGAAAATTTATTGTTACAGCGGAATGATTGCATTCGATTAGGAATATCACATAATTCCAAGTTATCTGCAGCACAAAATATGTTTTAAATGGTTTTCCGGAATATACACTAAAACTAACCTTTATGTTGACTTTGGTACAAAACCAGAAGGTAGCAGCTTTTAAATGATCTTGGGGTTTTTGATTTTCTAATCATAAGTAACTTTATATTTTTCTGAGGTGTTTGCATAAGGCATTATTGTAGCATACTCTCTGAACATTTTTTGAGTATGTACCAAGTCTTCAATTTTGTGAACTAGTTTTCTCTAATAATGACCTCCAACACAGACCATTTTCATCCACATTATAAATTTGATTAGTGGTGAAGTTTAATTCACAAATTGTTTTTTAAAAAAAAACTTTTGGAATGATTTGGCAGTGGAAACAACATTAGACAGTTTCCTTGTTGATTCCTTTCTCAATTATTCATATTTGTTTCCTGTCGATAAAGTTGATTGTCGTTCCTTTGTTCTTGTGATGGAAGGAAGTTACTGTCACTGTCAAAGTGTGTAATGGATCTCTCTACTCATGGTTGGGCATTGTTGGTTTGTCAGAAGCTCAGATTTTGGTCTGAAAATTGATTATTTCTCGCAGGTTTTGCCAATTAACATTTTTGTTAGTGTATTTGTTTTGTGGGGCTCTTTTTAATTTTCTCAACTGTGTCTGCAATCTATTTACAGCTGTTTTTAACAACTTTATTCTGTTTCCAAAATTTTTTGAGGTGGGCTCTCTTTACCCATGACTTTGCCTAGGAACAACTCAAATAAACTGTAAAATTTTTATATCTTTTTCTCACTCATTGCCACTTTCAGTTGTGATCGAAGGTGGCGGATTCTCTAGACATGAGTCTCTGCTTTATTCAACCATGAATGCTGTTTAGAAATTGTACCTTAAGGGGACACACTACTGAAATTTCAAATTGTTTTACTAATTGATCTAAAGCAATGACATAATCATATGTTGTTAAGCTTAATGCGGTTTAACAATTTTTATATTGAATTAAAGATTTAAGTAATTGTAAAAACAAATTTAATTTTTTTTGTTTTGCCGCAAGAAAATCTATTTTTAAAAAATTATAAATAAATAACTAGTATTCTAGTTATTAAATTAATCTTTAATGTTATAGGAAAAGTGTAAAATAAGTATTTTTGGTGTATGAGATAAATACATTTAATATTGCTTAAATTATGTTTAATACCAAATATTTCAGACTCTTTATACTTAATTATTTTTTTTATATTAATAAATTTATAAGTTTTACATAAAATAAAGTAATTTCCATACATATTAGTGCTGATATGTGCCAAATTTCACAAATCTACATCCAGCAATTCTTAAATTATAGATTTCCCAAAACTGTAAAATCAACAAAAATAACGATTTGAGAGAAACAAGTTTAAAGTTTTGAGACAGAATTATGCATATAAAATTGTTAATTCTGTTCTAGAAACCTCCTGGTTTGTATACTATGTCTTCTGTAGCTTCATCTTTATCATTTGTTTTTAATCTTTTCATTTTTTATCTTTTCTATCTCTTTTGGCCTTCTCAGTCGAGAATCTAGTAGTATCAGATAATTTTCTTTTCAATGTGTAAAAATTGCTGCTTTCAGATGATGATTTCTTATAGAAATACTCACTTTAGTAAGTGTGTTTATAAATGCAGTAGGACTCCTATTAAACTGTATAATGATCAAGGAAGTAGCTGTAGAAATTGTTTTTAATGATGCAAAATTAATTATAGGATATTTTTGCCAAATAAGTGAATGAAGAGTTTCATTGTTGTTTTGGGTCTTATTTCTAGTACAGTGGAATCTCAGTTAACGAACTTAATCCGTTCCGCGAGTTTGTTCGTTAACCGAATTGTTCATTAACTGAAGCAATTTTTCCCATAGAAATCAATGCAAATACAATTAATCAGTTCTAGCTGACCCGTTCATCCCACTAGATGGCGGGAATTTTGGTTTTTGTCGAGAGTTGGCAACAGCAAAAAAAAGTTGTTAAGTTCCAAAAGGCGCGGGAACATAGTGGAATGCTCTTGTAACCGAATTAATGTAAATAGTTGATTTTTGTTTTGTGTGAATAAAATCTAAAGATAGATTTAGTGGACTTTTTGCTTGATTGGACATACGACAGGGAACCTGGCGTACGAACAAGACGGTCAGGTGAGAGTTACGAAAATTAATTAATCATTACACGAGACTAGGATGGGCCTGAAGCGACATAATGGCGCCCGAACAGGGACGTCAGGTTCTAACTGATTTTACTTATAAACGTTCTACAATTGTTGTACGAACATTGTTTACGTTTGGAAGTATTTATTTAACTGCGGAAAATGAGTACTGATTGGAGGATTTAGTGGAAATACATCTCTGCATTATTTCTATTTGAGCTTGAATCGAGGTTTTCTCTATGTCTATCCTTGTCTGCGTTTGTTCTTTGGGTTAATTAATAAGATTCACGTCATGGAGCCCTCAATCAGATTACGTGGATCCTACCGAGGTGCTTTCACAAAGTTCACCGATAGGGTGCAGGAATTTCTGACTTCGAAGGTTGAAGATTTCGATTCATGTGCTGGATTTTTGGCCCAGTTACAGGAAAAATATTCTAAAATAGAAACCATCGATAAAGAAATATTAGATAAGTTACTCCCTACACCCTGCATTATCAACTAAGAAAGAAGACTGCAAGAATCCGTGGACATCATAGTAAGCATCATCATGGATATGGCACGCAGGAAAAGAGAAGAAGCAAAATCGTCTTATATAAGTTACAATTCAATGGAAATAATTTAAACGAATTTAATAATTTTTATCATTTAAAGGTTTCAACTAAAAAACCCATCACAATCTTATAAAATGTGTTATTTAAAATGGCTGCAAATTGTTTAAATATTATTAAATAAATATTTTCTGAGTTACTGTAAGATTATTATATCAGGAATCAGAGTTTTTCACTTTTTACAGACTGCTGATGAAAAAGTGAGCGTGGACCATCAAGCATTGGCGTCAAATGAGGAAGGAACAGCATGGGAAGAAGGTGAGGTCACAAAGAGATTATAAAATAATTTATTTAAAAATGATTAAATAATAATTTGATGTTAAATTCATAGTGTTAAAATCTCTTTAAATTAAGAAAGTTAATATTAATATTCATCCGCAGTCTTTGACGTGTGTTAAATGTGTAGTCGATATTCGAAACAATTCAAAATATAGCATTAATTTCAAGATGTTTATTTCTACAAAGATTCCATTTATTTCGTCAAAAATACTTTAGATAATTATTTTTGTTACTTAAACTGCAATATGTGTCTGTCTATTTCGTTTAATATCTCAGAATACGCTAACATTAGAGAAAAAGTTTGCACAGTAACTTTCATTTAAGGGGCATCGATACTATTCAATTTTCGTAACGAAAAGTCGAGGGTAGGGAATATACGTAGATCGTGCATGATATTTTCAGAAGGGTCGGACTTAATAAAGTTTTTACACGCGAATATGTAAAATGTGAAATAAACGTTTGTGAACTGTGACATGTACAAATGAAATTGAATTTTTCTGTCTTCTGTAAACGTGTATTGTCTCAAAAAACGTTCTAGTAAGTATACACGAACTTCCGATCTAGACCGGAAGTCGAGTGATATCAATTAAAATATTTTTGAATGTCTACCTCTCAATTTGACGCGATGTCAAACGAACAGACAATTTAAATACGTGTATATAAACTCAATGGGCTTATTACGAATAACATCCAGTATATAAGCACTAAATGAAAAATTGAAATTAACTTTAAAACAAGAGATAATCCGTAGATCACAGAATGAAAAAAACTGTGCACTTTACTCTTAATATTCCGTTTATTATATTTGATTATTTGATTCATTCAGAATGGAAAAAGTCTGATGTTATTTTTATACTCATAGTGATTATATTTCTTAAACTTACTGTTTATACATGGTAGAAACAGTAAGTTTAAGAACAGAAGTTTAAGACGCTTTGTCGTTTCTTTTATAAATTTAACATTATGTGTATATATATATATATATATAAACGTTTTATTCTGATTTAATTTGTGATAATGAATGAATGTTTGAATAAGAACAAATATTTCACAGTAACACGGATAGTTTACAATGTTACATTTGATTTTTTTTAATGAACTTATTCATAGTTAATAGCAGAACTATGATGTTAAATTACAAAAAGATTGAAATGCAAATTATAAAATTATTTTCTTTTACATAATACTACGAAAGAAATTAAAGAAATGTCTGAAGCTATAGATATGTCTAAAGTAATAAGAGAATTTGATAAAATGAAAACTAATGACGAAAGATCTTCGGACGAATCCATACCAGAAGATCAGGATAATGATACAGTAAGATAATACTTTTTAATTTTCCTTACTTTACACTTACAAGCCCATTCTCGTTCCTTGCTAAACTTTCAATAGTATTTTGGTACTTTAAGATTTTAATGACTAAAATAATTTCATACATTTTATATGATTCACCTTACAAAGTTTATGATCAGATTTTGAAAATATTTAAATATTACTTTGAAAATGGCCAATTTAACGAAAAGACTAATCGAGATATTTAATCCTTCGAAAATTGATTGTTACAGCGAAATGATAGCATTCGATAAAAAATATCACATAATTCCAAGTTATCTGCCAGCACAAAATATGTTTTAAATGGTTTTCTGGAGTACGAGTTTAAATATTTGTTGTATTTTTCGCGAAATTTCATCAATCGGCAGATTACTGTTTAATATTCGGCTGCGAATGGAACAGTTTGTCAGAACTGACTTTAGAAATTTAGAATTTATTCTTAATTGGTGTGTACTTCACCAATGAAATTGTGCCATTTCGTTCCATCCGAGTATCGCTAAAAACGTAATAAGGATACAATAAAATAAGTATTTTTTATATGTCATTATATCTCAGTATTTGATTTATATAATTACGTAAGGATTTAACACACCGAGTGACCAATTTAACATATTACAAAGATTCTTTATTTTCCTACTGTACACAATTTCATGAGTTTTTAAAATGTGTCAGACTGGTCGCTCGGCGTGATAAACCCTTACATAAGATAACCTTTGCAATTATAAATCAAATACTATGATATAATATAATAGAACAGTTAGAAGTACGAAATAATGTAATAATCTTCATCTTTGTTGTAGTAATTTACTGGTTTACCAATATATTTCTACTTTTCGCAGAAACCGACGAAATGTTCGGGTTGTTTTTCATACGTATTAGGCAAACTTGTGTCTATCTTTTCATTTTGCAAAAAGAAAAAGTAAAGTGCCAATGCTGAAAAAGGTACGTTAAAGATTACGTAAATTTTAAATATAACATGACTCTTATTAAATAAAAGTAAATCGGTGTACGATTTGGAATGCTTATGTTAATTATCGAAAACAAAAATAAAAATTTACATAAAATTCAATTCACTTTGACACTACGTCATTCTACCACTAAACAATTTATTCAGAATATAATGCTGTAACATCGTATCGCAAACACGAACAGGAAGAAATCATTTTGTTACAAAAATGATGCTAAAATAGCCCAGTTATAGGCGTGAAAAATAAAATAAACAATTGAAAACGGGTTTTTGATACCAATTCAATCATTTTGTATTAATTGGTCTTACAATCCGAGGGCACGACTTTAAATTCGATCGTCACTTTAGTGTCCGTCTACATCGTGATATCAACGGAATGAATCCACGTTTCTCGGCACATCATCAGCTTCATTGTGAATCACAATTGATTCTGTCGTTTGTCGATTCAGATAAACGGTGAATAACAGTTACATCTACACGAACATCTTTATCTTGCTATCACCGTACTTTCATTGTGTATGAAGTACCCGTGACAATAGAACACACTGCTGTTACTCCTAAAGAACAGATAAGTTAATAGAAACAGTTGATGCGACAACAGAATATTTTAGCCTTATCTTATAACTGGCTTTACTCTCTTGATTATAAAGACACTTTGTTATAACCGTATCTGGTTTTATCGTTAGGCTTAATTTGATACTCTGGGTATTGTTGTCTATGGTTATTTGTCCGAATTTTACGTTTTATTTTTTAATTGAATATATAATATTAAAACATTTAACACTCTCTCGACAAAAGTATAATATAATGTGAGTTTAGCAAAATTAAAAGCAGCGGTTTACAAATAATGAGTTTTACGAATTTGCTGAAATCACCAAAAAGGCTTTGATTTGTCTACAATTTTACATAAAATTTACGATTTAATTTGTGATCTCTGCCAAGTTTTGTATTTGTTTTGCCCGAAATTTACTCTGTGGCTCTACTTGTATGTTTCTGTATATATCTACACGTCTGGTTGTCTGCGTGTTTGTACATACAAGCGAGTAAACTAAGTTTTTAAAAAAAAGTTTAAAGTTTTGCATAAAAGACAGCTTCATAAAATATGTTATAAAATGAAACTCATATTATGACATTTTAAACACCACCGAGTCTTAAGAAATTAAGGAGCACACATTTAGTGAATAAGTTGGTTAACTGATCTAAATTATGTATGTGTTTCGGTGTTTTTTTCTAATACAGAATCCTGTGGAGTTGTAGTCTCGCGACACTGCGAAAGCAACAGCATAAATGGGTGTATAGAAAGAATATTTAGTAACTTTATGTTATACGAATCTGATTTAACAGTAATATAACTTGATACATTATAAATACAACTACGCAGTGTTGCTTTATTGCTTATAGTCAATGCCTCTTTACATTTTCGGTATTCCTCAGGTCGAACTGTTATGGGGTCTTTCTTAAACCAGCAACGAAAGGTTACAGTTCAAGCTGCAGAATACCGAAAATATAGTTACTTCGTGGACATCCGGGATTAGTAACATTAAGCATAAGTTTCGTTAATTTCATAGTAGATACGCCACTGCTGATATAACTCCGTTTCAATCGTACACATTTGTATTTTTAAAGAATATAAAAATGTTAATTTAAAAAATTATTGAGATATTTTAATATTTTAGATAAAAATATTAATTATTTTTATTTTATTTTTACAGATTACAGACGAATTTTAGAAATTTTCGTCTATTGTAAATAGTTATTTTTTGAATTAGTTTCTAATTTATTTTTAATTCGTATTTGTCCATTTTCAATTTCATTTTTCTTTACTTCTTAAATAAGAATTCTTGTGACTACACAGGACAAAAAAATTATAAAAGTTAAAAACTACAAAAAAATCTACAAAATAGAAAATTAAAAAAAAACTTGAAAATCTAAAACTGAAAAAACAGATTTATTTTCTATTTGTTTCGTTGTCTTTTTTTCATTTCTTATTTTATTTGGTTTTTCTCTTCTTTATTTTTCATTTGTTTTTTTAAAAAAAGTTTTTTGTATATTGAAAAACTCGTTGCAGTAAAGAACAAAAATAAAGTTTTTGCGAAAAGAGAGAGAGAGAGAGTGACGGCGAGATACTTGAGTATCTCTGTCTCTTATTGGTCAATCTATCCGTAAAAGTTACGACATTTATCTCGTCTCTAATCACCTGTACCATCCTGCAACGTATATATTAAGGTTAACGAGTAGTGTTTTTTAAATCGTGCTTTTTTCGAACGGTATAAGGGTTACGTTTCTCTCTTAATTTAACTTAATTAATTAATAAATAACCCATTAAAACAAACAGAAGATGGGATGACGTAAAGCGAAAAAGCCAAGCTCTTCAATAAAATAATTAACGCGAAAAGAGCTACATAATATCTATTAAAACATAAGTTTGATTTGTCAAAGTGCAGTGATTTCTCTACCCCCAGCACATTACATGGCAATGTGTTTCCTATTGTCCAGCTCTTGTCATTGCTAAACTGATTACTCTAATTATGGATTTATTACTGAACTAAAAAGGTAATGCTACCTACTCGTTATTCGCTCGAAAGAGGACCGACTACCCTTTAATTTCAATCAAAAAATACCGTTCGATTAATTTGATCTGCACAATTTTCTTCTGTAGTTCAATATTGTTGAATACACACAAATAGACCCGTCGTATCAAAATACAGAAGACGTGCAGATTTCTTGGTTGTGATCATTCAATTATGATTGTGATCACTCAATTTTTCTTTATTTATTTTTTATTTGTGTCTAAAAAAATTTCATTCTATGAGTATTCATTCATCATTTGTAATGTATTTGTACTGTTTCGTTTATTAATCTTTTGAATTTGAAACAAAAGTTCATTCTTTGTTTATTTATTGCTTGTTTGTCACGACAGAGAAGATAATTTCCTGTCCGTTAATTGTCGTTCGTACTTCAAAGTCCGTTCCTTGTTTGTCACGACAGAGAAGATAATTTCCTGTCCGTTAATTGTCGTTCGTACTTCAAAGTCCGTTCCTTGTTTGTCACGACAGAGAAGATAATTTCCTGTCCGTTAATTGTCGTTCGTACTTCAAAGTCCGTTCCTTGTTTGTCACGACAGAGAAGATAATTTCCTGTCCGTTAATTGTCGTTCGTACTTCAAAGTCCGTTCCTTGTTTGTCACGACAGAGAAGATAATTTCCTGTCCGTTAATTGTCGTTCGTACTTCAAAGTCCGTTCCTTGTTTGTCACGACAGAGAAGATAATTTCCTGTCCGTTAATTGTCGTTCGTACTTCAAAGTCCGTTCCTTGTTTGTCACGACAGAGAAGATAATTTCCTGTCCGTTAATTGTCGTTCGTACTTCAAAGTCCGTTCCTTGTTTGTCACGACAGAGAAGATAATTTCCTGTCCGTTAATTGTCGTTCGTACTTCAAAGTCCGTTCCTTGTTTGTCACGACAGAGAAGATAATTTCCTGTCCGTTAATTGTCGTTCGTACTTCAAAGTCCGTTCCTTGTTTGTCACGACAGAGAAGATAATTTCCTGTCCGTTAATTGTCGTTCGTACTTCAAAGTCCGTTCCTTGTTTGTCACGACAGAGAAGATAATTTCCTGTCCGTTAATTGTCGTTCGTACTTCAAAGTCCGTTCCTTGTTTGTCACGACAGAGAAGATAATTTCCTGTCCGTTAATTGTCGTTCGTACTTCAAAGTCCGTTCCTTGTTTGTCACGACAGAGAAGATAATTTCCTGTCCGTTAATTGTCGTTCGTACTTCAAAGTCCGTTCCTTGTTTGTCACGACAGAGAAGATAATTTCCTGTCCGTTAATTGTCGTTCGTACTTCAAAGTCCGTTCCTTGTTTGTCACGACAGAGAAGATAATTTCCTGTCCGTTAATTGTCGTTCGTACTTCAAAGTCCGTTCCTTGTTTGTCACGACAGAGAAGATAATTTCCTGTCCGTTAATTGTCGTTCGTACTTCAAAGTCCGTTCCTTGTTTGTCACGACAGAGAAGATAATTTCCTGTCCGTTAATTGTCGTTCGTACTTCAAAGTCCGTTCCTTGTTTGTCACGACAGAGAAGATAATTTCCTGTCCGTTAATTGTCGTTCGTACTTCAAAGTCCGTTCCTTGTTTGTCACGACAGAGAAGATAATTTCCTGTCCGTTAATTGTCGTTCGTACTTCAAAGTCCGTTCCTTGTTTGTCACGACAGAGAAGATAATTTCCTGTCCGTTAATTGTCGTTCGTACTTCAAAGTCCGTTCCTTGTTTGTCACGACAGAGAAGATAATTTCCTGTCCGTTAATTGTCGTTCGTACTTCAAAGTCCGTTCCTTGTTTGTCACGACAGAGAAGATAATTTCCTGTCCGTTAATTGTCGTTCGTACTTCAAAGTCCACTCCTTGTTTGTCACGACAGAGAAGATAATTTCCTGTCCGTTAATTGTCGTTCGTACTTCAAAGTCCACTCCTTGTTTGTCACGACAGAGAAGATAATTTCCTGTCCGTTAATTGTCGTTCGTACTTCAAAGTCCACTCCTTGTTTGTCACGACAGAGAAGATAATTTCCTGTCCGTTAATTGTCGTTCGTACTTCAAAGTCCACTCCTTGTTTGTCACGACAGAGAAGATAATTTCCTGTCCGTTAATTGTCGTTCGTACTTCAAAGTCCACTCCTTGTTTGTCACGACAGAGAAGATAATTTCCTGTCCGTTAATTGTCGTTCGTACTTCAAAGTCCACTCTTTGTTTGTCACGACAGAGAAGATAATTTCCTGTCCGTTAATTGTCGTTCGTACTTCAAAGTCCACTCCTTGTTTGTCACGACAGAGAAGATAATTTCCTGTCCGTTAATTGTCGTTCGTACTTCAAAGTCCATTCCTTGTTTGTCACGACAGAGAAGATAATTTCCTGTCCGTTAATTGTCGTTCGTACTTCAAAGTCCATTCCTTGTTTGTCACGACAGAGAAGATAATTTCCTGTCCGTTAATTGTCGTTCGTACTTCAAAGTCCATTCCTTGTTTGTCACGACAGAGAAGATAATTTCCTGTCCGTTAATTGTCGTTCGTACTTCAAAGTCCACTCCTTGTTTGTCACGACAGAGAAGATAATTTCCTGTCCGTTAATTGTCGTTCGTACTTCAAAGTCCACTCCTTGTTTGTCACGACAGAGAAGATAATTTCCTGTCCGTTAATTGTCGTTCGTACTTCAAAGTCCACTCCTTGTTTGTCACGACAGAGAAGATAATTTCCTGTCCGTTAATTGTCGTTCGTACTTCAAAGTCCACTCCTTGTTTGTCACGACAGAGAAGATAATTTCCTGTCCGTTAATTGTCGTTCGTACTTCAAAGTCCACTCCTTGTTTGTCACGACAGAGAAGATAATTTCCTGTCCGTTAATTGTCGTTCGTACTTCAAAGTCCACTCCTTGTTTGTCACGACAGAGAAGATAATTTCCTGTCCGTTAATTGTCGTTCGTACTTCAAAGTCCACTCCTTGTTTGTCACGACAGAGAAGATAATTTCCTGTCCGTTAATTGTCGTTCGTACTTCAAAGTCCACTCTTTGTTTGTCACGACAGAGAAGATAATTTCCTGTCCGTTAATTGTCGTTCGTACTTCAAAGTCCACTCCTTGTTTGTCACGACAGAGAAGATAATTTCCTGTCCGTTAATTGTCGTTCGTACTTCAAAGTCCACTCCTTGTTTGTCACGACAGAGAAGATAATTTCCTGTCCGTTAATTGTCGTTCGTACTTCAAAGTCCACTCTTTGTTTGTCACGACAGAGAAGATAATTTCCTGTCCGTTAATTGTCGTTCGTACTTCAAAGTCCACTCTTTGTTTGTCACGACAGAGAAGATAATTTCCTGTCCGTTAATTGTCGTTCGTACTTCAAAGTCCACTCTTTGTTTGTCACGACAGAGAAGATAATTTCCTGTCCGTTAATTGTCGTTCGTACTTCAAAGTCCACTCCTTGTTTGTCACGACAGAGAAGATAATTTCCTGTCCGTTAATTGTCGTTCGTACTTCAAAGTCCACTCCTTGTTTGTCACGACAGAGAAGATAATTTCCTGTCCGTTAATTGTCGTTCGTACTTCAAAGTCCACTCCTTGTTTGTCACGACAGAGAAGATAATTTCCTGTCCGTTAATTGTCGTTCGTACTTCAAAGTCCACTCCTTGTTTGTCACGACAGAGAAGATAATTTCCTGTCCGTTAATTGTCGTTCGTACTTCAAAGTCCACTCCTTGTTTGTCACGACAGAGAAGATAATTTCCTGTCCGTTAATTGTCGTTCGTACTTCAAAGTCCACTCCTTGTTTGTCACGACAGAGAAGATAATTTCCTGTCCGTTAATTGTCGTTCGTACTTCAAAGTCCACTCTTTGTTTGTCACGACAGAGAAGATAATTTCCTGTCCGTTAATTGTCGTTCGTACTTCAAAGTCCACTCCTTGTTTGTCACGACAGAGAAGATAATTTCCTGTCCGTTAATTGTCGTTCGTACTTCAAAGTCCACTCTTTGTTTGTCACGACAGAGAAGATAATTTCCTGTCCGTTAATTGTCGTTCGTACTTCAAAGTCCACTCCTTGTTTGTCACGACAGAGAAGATAATTTCCTGTCCGTTAATTGTCGTTCGTACTTCAAAGTCCACTCTTTGTTTGTCACGACAGAGAAGATAATTTCCTGTCCGTTAATTGTCGTTCGTACTTCAAAGTCCACTCCTTGTTTGTCACGACAGAGAAGATAATTTCCTGTCCGTTAATTGTCGTTCGTACTTCAAAGTCCACTCTTTGTTTGTCACGACAGAGAAGATAATTTCCTGTCCGTTAATTGTCGTTCGTACTTCAAAGTCCACTCCTTGTTTGTCACGACAGAGAAGATAATTTCCTGTCCGTTAATTGTCGTTCGTACTTCAAAGTCCATTCCTTGTTTGTCACGACAGAGAAGATAATTTCCTGTCCGTTAATTGTCGTTCGTACTTCAAAGTCCATTCCTTGTTTGTCACGACAGAGAAGATAATTTCCTGTCCGTTAATTGTCGTTCGTACTTCAAAGTCCATTCCTTGTTTGTCACGACAGAGAAGATAATTTCCTGTCCGTTAATTGTCGTTCGTACTTCAAAGTCCACTCCTTGTTTGTCACGACAGAGAAGATAATTTCCTGTCCGTTAATTGTCGTTCGTACTTCAAAGTCCATTCCTTGTTTGTCACGACAGAGAAGATAATTTCCTGTCCGTTAATTGTCGTTCGTACTTCAAAGTCCACTCCTTGTTTGTCACGACAGAGAAGATAATTTCCTGTCCGTTAATTGTCGTTCGTACTTCAAAGTCCACTCCTTGTTTGTCACGACAGAGAAGATAATTTCCTGTCCGTTAATTGTCGTTCGTACTTCAAAGTCCACTCCTTGTTTGTCACGACAGAGAAGATAATTTCCTGTCCGTTAATTGTCGTTCGTACTTCAAAGTCCACTCCTTGTTTGTCACGACAGAGAAGATAATTTCCTGTCCGTTAATTGTCGTTCGTACTTCAAAGTCCACTCCTTGTTTGTCACGACAGAGAAGATAATTTCCTGTCCGTTAATTGTCGTTCGTACTTCAAAGTCCACTCCTTGTTTGTCACGACAGAGAAGATAATTTCCTGTCCGTTAATTGTCGTTCGTACTTCAAAGTCCACTCCTTGTTTGTCACGACAGAGAAGATAATTTCCTGTCCGTTAATTGTCGTTCGTACTTCAAAGTCCACTCTTTGTTTGTCACGACAGAGAAGATAATTTCCTGTCCGTTAATTGTCGTTCGTACTTCAAAGTCCACTCTTTGTTTGTCACGACAGAGAAGATAATTTCCTGTCCGTTAATTGTCGTTCGTACTTCAAAGTCCACTCCTTGTTTGTCACGACAGAGAAGATAATTTCCTGTCCGTTAATTGTCGTTCGTACTTCAAAGTCCACTCTTTGTTTGTCACGACAGAGAAGATAATTTCCTGTCCGTTAATTGTCGTTCGTACTTCAAAGTCCACTCCTTGTTTGTCACGACAGAGAAGATAATTTCCTGTCCGTTAATTGTCGTTCGTACTTCAAAGTCCACTCTTTGTTTGTCACGACAGAGAAGATAATTTCCTGTCCGTTAATTGTCGTTCGTACTTCAAAGTCCACTCCTTGTTTGTCACGACAGAGAAGATAATTTCCTGTCCGTTAATTGTCGTTCGTACTTCAAAGTCCACTCCTTGTTTGTCACGACAGAGAAGATAATTTCCTGTCCGTTAATTGTCGTTCGTACTTCAAAGTCCACTCTTTGTTTGTCACGACAGAGAAGATAATTTCCTGTCCGTTAATTGTCGTTCGTACTTCAAAGTCCACTCCTTGTTTGTCACGACAGAGAAGATAATTTCCTGTCCGTTAATTGTCGTTCGTACTTCAAAGTCCACTCTTTGTTTGTCACGACAGAGAAGATAATTTCCTGTCCGTTAATTGTCGTTCGTACTTCAAAGTCCACTCCTTGTTTGTCACGACAGAGAAGATAATTTCCTGTCCGTTAATTGTCGTTCGTACTTCAAAGTCCACTCCTTGTTTGTCACGACAGAGAAGATAATTTCCTGTCCGTTAATTGTCGTTCGTACTTCAAAGTCCACTCCTTGTTTGTCACGACAGAGAAGATAATTTCCTGTCCGTTAATTGTCGTTCGTACTTCAAAGTTTAGATTTTGTCCTTGTTGTCTTTGTTCAGAGAAGATTATTTTCTGTTTGTTTATTGTTTGTATTTAAAAACCAAAGTTTACATCTTGTTTATAATGTATAAAATCCTGAATTTTATCAACATTTGTTAAATTTATTTCGTATTGTTCCTTTATTAATTCTTTACTAATTAATAAATTTGTAATTTTTTAATGTTTAAAAAAGGTATTTAATAAACTAAATTTTTTCAATGAAAGTTTCTGTATGAATTATTAAATTGGACTATGTAAAAAAATTATTTAAATTTACTATATAAGAGTGTTATAGTTTTAAATGGTAAAATGAAAATTACTACAGTATAAAAGTATGTCGAGTGTAAATTTACCCTTTGAGTGTGCGGAATGTTTATTTGAAAAAGGGAAACGCGCAGAGATAAGCAGGAGATGATTAGAGGTGTAAGTCTACTATCTGTCACGCGGACATGTGTAGAAATATTTTAGGATTTTAAAAAATTGCGATTTCATGTTGAATGAGGAGGGGCATTAATGAGCTTGAAACTTGTACAGATAATATGTACTAGTAAAACTAAACTGAATAGAAATGAAAGATGAAAACTGTGCAAGTGTTCGAGTGGTTGAACTATATAGTATTCAAGTAGCAAAGTAATGAATTATATTTCATTTGTAGAGAATCATAAAATATAATCTATACATACAAGGTTTAAATTTTTATAAGTCATTTAAAGTATACTTTCTTACTTACTGTATTGCAACATATGAACAAAGTGCATCTTAAGTTTCGATACATACAAAGGTGAAATGTTACTTTATTTAGAAGTTATTAAAATGTCAGTATTAAGATTTATGTTAAGAAGTTAGTCATTACTTGTTCTCCAGATGTTGCCTGTACCATATTTCCTTTGCCTTTACCTACGTAGTGTAGCTGTTACGTAGCTTTTAAGCTGACGACTTCGCTTTGCGTAGTATAACCTGTTACGTAAGTAGAAAGTTTTCTTTTACTCTAACACGAATAACAATTATTACCCTGAATTAGTCTTTGATATCGAATTTAAAATTTATAACACAAAAATATATTTGAAGCATTATTTATTTCTTATTTAACTTCGCAATAATTAAACAAACAAATAATAACCATTGTATTTAACCTTTCTTATATAAATATCCATTTTTAATCCATTTTTTATATATTAAATATATTTGTTATAACTTAAAAGAACTCACAGAATAGCGTTCAGTTTTGAATTTTGAAGTTTAAGTTTAAAGACACACACTTAACTAAAGTATTGTCATTGATATAATAGATTCTACAGTATTAAATCACTACTGGAAAAAGGTGAACCTTGGCCTATTATAAATACTGTATATATAAAAACGTGCAAGCACCCTCGTGAAAGAGTGTTATAGATGTGGGTGCCGGGAGGTGGACAGAGTCACACTTTCTTTTCTCTCGGCTAACAGGTCGGTGAGACCTGCCCACGTCTAGATGGCGGTTCCGATTCGTTACGCGTCACGCGTTATGCGAGTGGAGGAAGTTGAGGGGTCCGACGATAGAGCGGCGGCGGCGGCGATACTCGAATAACTGACATTAACAACGAATTAAAAACAACAACAATTTATTGAGACTAAAGCGAAAGTTACAATAGGGGCGAGCTACTGTCGTCGAAGTTCGGATACGTGGAGGGAGAGTTTACACGAATTTGGGGAGTCATACCTCGTATTCCGAATCGGTCTTGTGACGGGGTTGAGATATCCTCGGGTATCTTTTCGTTAGACGTCGGGACGCGCTCGCATTAGCCAAGGGACCCTACGTAACCGACTTCGAGTCGATCGGACGGACTCTATGTAACCGACCCCCTTTCCTCTCTCGTCGCCCTTTTATTCGAATGTTGTTCATCATGATTCATGGTTTCTCCGTGGGAACCAAACAAGAAAATATTTTATTATTAGCGTTTTGGTTCCGGCGGGTTCGAATTTTCACATAGGAAAACCCTTTTATTCAGTCGACGTGGCGTACTGTGATTTGCTCCTATTAGAGTGCGAAGATACATATTTATAATAAGTGCTTCACGTAGAGAAGAATAAACTTTTGTTACTAAAATAAAAATAATATATAATTAGTAGGAAACAGGAGATCGTGTCGCTAAACTGAAAACACATGTTTGTGTATTAGCATTAGAGACTGCCGTGGCCTGATGTGTATATCACTGTCGGCTAGTTCTTGGTGCATGATAACAGCATCTGTGCCATAAACTCGACAGAACGAACAGACTGTTGCCTATTTCGAATTTGGAAACAAAGAAAACAACGTCGCTGCACCCCTTGCCTGGCATTTGTAGAACTGCGCTTTGAATCTAAAGGCTCTGCTGCACTCGTTGTTACCTATCGCGGTATTAATGACTTTGCAGAAAAAATCGCCGAATAGAGTTAGTTTATAAAAAATTAAAACACAAGTTTTTCTATCATTGTTTGTATCATATCAATTTGTATTATGTATGTATTATTTGTATTTTAGAACAAAAATACATACAATTTATGTATTTTTGTCATTTCCAGTATTTGTTTAAAACTTTTATGCCAATGTTATGTACCGGACAGGTCTGACCCGTCACGAAAGACGCGAATAAACGGTTAATTTACAGAAAAATTTATTCGTTTAAAAAACATAGGTAAAAGTCGTTTGTAGTCGGATACCCATTGTTTATATCAAACTGCCAGACAGAAACCATAAATCGTGGAAGGAAGTCGTCCTATGATCGGTGGAAAATCGAATTCATTTTCGATTTTCACTTTTCTCGCTCTCCAGGTAAGAGTCTCGTTACGTTTAGTAACGAGGGATCAACCACTCGGGAAGCGTGATTGAGGGAGAACGACCAATCAAAATGGATTAAAGAAAGAACGGAGATTATATCAATCTCCGACAATCGAGGATACCTGGCACTCGGTTAACGTTCCGAATAACCAAAACGTTGTGTGTCAACGCGCAAAAAAAAAACAAAAAAAAACGCAATTTCTCGTCTATTGTGCCAACCCGTAACCCGTGCCACTTCGGACTTAGACCGTGTCCCCGACTCCAACGGACGAAGTCTCCCCGTGCCTTACAGACTCGTCAACGCCACTGTCCCGGAGCCACCTTCGATCGACCATCGAAGAGCCACATCGACGCCTAGGACGTCCGAACGGCTGATTGTCCTAAAGCAAACTATTTTGTACATACTGTATGTTTATTTTATGTTAAATTAAACGGTTTTTGTCAGATACTTGTCGTCTTTGTCTCTACAGCCACCACCCACGTACGAATGGACCCTAGACCATTACTGACGCGCAATTAACTGATTGCCCCTGGAAGTCGGCTTCTTACAGAAACACAGCTTCCCTATCATCAAATGTCACGGCACGCCACTGATTTACAATAAATATAGCGTACAGCAGCTATACAGTTAACTTAAACTCTAGATGAGTCCATTTTCGAATTGTCCCCCTTAAAAATCGAATTGCCACCCTGTGGGGCGTGGGCTCCACGTTGGGAAACACTGGCCTAAAAAGTAAAATTAGAGAAATTATTTTTCACAATTTTTTTTACGTTAAACAAGAACAAGAATTGCAATGAAGAGTGACTACATATCAATACTGACTAATTGAAATCTAGGTGGCTTATTTTCTATGAACCTCTTCAATTAGTGGACAGAATACAAGCGCTCTTTTACAATCAGTAAAATATGTCATTATAATACAAAAGCTATTAAAATACCTAAAAGGCAATAACATATACTGTAATAATATTGCCTATTTTAACAATTTTTTCATTTTTATTTCATAACATAAAAAGTTCATCCTCTGTGTATAAAAAAAATCTTGAGTTATCTTGCCATTTTTGTTTAAAAAGAAATTATTTTAAAAATTTTGAATGTTTTGTTTGGCCTGGTTTGTTCAGAAATTTCTATTCGTCAGACATGATTTAATGCTTTGTGATTCAAAAATTAGTGCATAATCTTATTAGCATTGTTTTGTATGATAATTAAATTTGATCAGAAAACTGATATCAGTTATATAAACTAAATTCTTAAACACTGAAAATGGGCCAAGTTTCTATTAATTACTATTCTTTCATGACACAGATTTTAATTTAATATTACAAATTAAATAAATAATTTATTGATAATTCTGAAGAAAACAGAATATTTTCTTATATTAAATTTTATTAGTTAATCATAAAATTTAAATGTATTTTGAATTTAAAAACACATTTTATAAATAATGCTTTTAATCATTCACTTAGACCTGTACAAAATTTATATTTATTGCATATATAACAAATAATATTTTTACAGAATAAAAATTATATAATATAACAATGTTGATTACAAAACTGTTGTTATATTACATATTTCAGTCATTATGAATTAAACATCATTACAAAAATAAAATTATTTCTGTGTTGATGTAGATGCTCCTAGGAAAATAAGTTATAATTAATTAATTCACAATAACATTTCAAAAATATATTCTTATATAATTTATATGAAATACATTCATATTCTTTTGTTTTCTGGATATTATTTGCACATTAGATAAAATTGAAATAGCCAAAAAATAATTTGACAAATAAAATTCAATTATTTCTCAAGCAGTCAACTTTTTTAAAAAAGTATTTTACTATATAATTAGTATTGTCATAGCATCACACACCTTTGTCAAATACAACTTTCATTTAGGAAGTAAACTATATTTTGATGTGCAACTCAAAACCAAATCTAAAGTAGAAACTAAATTTTTTCTTTAAATGCCTGACAACACTATTGTAAATATTATCAAAAATACTTTTAATTATACATTAAAATTTTATAACTTTTCTTTTGAATGACTGTAATAAATAGTTTTTAACACCATAAGATAGTTAATTATTTTAAATCTGATGTGTTCTTTATTTCATAATATTTGAAAATTTTAAAAACTATAATTGTTTGCTTACCTTGTGATATGTTGTAAGGCCACTGAGAACCACAATTTAAACACTTCAATTCATTTTTATTCCTGAAATACCTTGTAGCACAATGTGAATGAAGTTTTGCATCACAGTCTGCACAAATTTGACCCTTTACAAAAATATGTATATTACTATAAGCAACAAAAAAAAAAATAATTGTCTTTAAAAAGTTGATGTATTACTGTTACCTGTAAAACAATTTGTTTACACATCAAGCAAATTTTAATATTCTCTTCATAAACTTCTCTAAAATAGGGATCCAGTTCAATCATACTTCTCACACTTAATGATATAATACCATCATTCTACATCATTAAGAAAATCATTTAAAAAAATTTTTTATTTAATATCTTAAACATTATAATTTGATTTAGTTATTAAATCTGCTAAAAATATTCTTAATTAAGAAAAATATATTAAAATATTACAGAAATTATAAAATAATGCATTTTTATCAAATTTATCATTGGTGAAGTTATAGTTTTTAAACAAACAGGTATTAATAATCAGTAGATGTATTTCAAAGAAATCTAAAAATTTCACATCTGGTCAAACTAGTTTGTATATATATATATACAATGTTACAGTAAAAACCCATTTTTAGTTAGAACGCGTTTTAACTAGTTGAAACTAGTTTATACCGGACGTCTTTGTTAAAACCCATTTTGTTTAGTTCAGACTAGTTTTAACACAAATTCATTTTTGACTAGCAGTAAATTCTATTTTTAACTAGACAAAACCCGTTTTGTCTAGTTAATTTACTGCTGTACATGTTTTGATTTTAGATAAAACTAGTTTTAACTTTTAACATTAGTTAAAACTAATTTTAGCTACATAAATATGTTTGGGGGAAATCAATAAGTTATGTGTAGGGATTCAGGGGAAGATGCCTAACATTTTGCTTATGAAAGAAATTATAATGATAATTTGGGTTTTGGAGACCTCTAACAAAAGTATCATATTCTTGAGCATGTTATTCAAATAAAACTTTGGAGTATATGAAAAATAATTGTATATTGTGTTTGCAATGACGATTTTTTTACTGTCTGGCATTTTAGGCATCTCACCCTAAGTATCCGGGTGAGATGCCAAATGCCATTAGGGTAAGATAACAAATATAATTGCATAAAATTAATTTCCAAATATCTTAACCAAATTTAATTTATTGCATATGTAGTACAAAGTACTTCATAGTAAGTATAACAGCACAGTATAAGTATTATGAAGTTTCCGCTTGTTCTAACGTGCTCTATAGCTAGCTGAAAGCTTTCTTCAGTCCAAAAATCTTTTTGAAAAGCTCTTATATAATTTCTATGCATATCCTGCAATAAAACGAGAAAACAAAAATTTACTAAAAATAGGCATATTGGAATTCAATTAACAAAAAATAGGCATGTTACCCCAAGAAAAATGTGGCATCTTTCCTATTTGTCGGGGTAAGATACCTAGTGGAGTCACGTGTTCTAGCATGTTTGATCAGAATCAGCGGTAGCCTTAACTACATCACACATTAATTGTTTTTTGCAATTTTTAATAAATTCTATTTTAACTTTTAGTTTTAAAATGATTCTAGAACCATTTCACAACAAAAACTTTGTTCTTATCTTGCTTTTATTCTTCTCAGATGCAGAAAATGAGATAACGGTAGCAAACTACAGCTTTCTGCACTCAATATTGGCCCAACGATTCATCATACAAACACATGACAATATCTGACATCACCGTATGAAAATATCAAAAAGTAGGCATCTTCCCCCACTTACCATCTTACTCTATATCACTCTATATGTTGCAGTCAAAACCAGTTTTTAGTTAGGATCAGTGCTGTAACTAGGGCAGTGCCAGCAGTGTCCAGGCACAGGGTGCAGAACCTGGGAGGGCATAGAAATGACCTGGACCAAGTTTTATATTGTAGTTTTGGGGCATAGTTACAGAAGCTTGCACCAGATGCATAAAAGACTAGTTACGATGCTTGTTAGGATGCATTTTAACTAGTTGAAACTAGTTTATACTGGATGTCTTTGTTAAAAAACTGTTTTGTCTAGTTAAAACTAGAATTTACTGCTAGTCAAAAATGAATTTGAGTTAAAACTAGTTTTAACTAGACAAAACGGGTTTTAACAAAGACATCCAGTATAAACCAGTTTCAACTAGTTAAAATGCATTCTAACTAAAAATGAGTTTTGACTGTAACATATACATGTTTTTTAATTGACTAGAATATTCAAATAAAAATATTCTTATATCTTTATTAATAAGGAAAACTGATTTTCTATACAATGAAAATGTTTCATGAATTTTTTTTTTAATTTTAAAAACTAATAAAACTGTGCATAAAATATTCTTATGTATCACCAATATGTATTTTATAATATTTTCCAAATAAAATCAAACATATTTTGTTATAATAATTTTCTTGAATTGAGATTCATCAGAAATCTGATAATAAAAATAACTTAAAAGTTGTATTATTTAAATTAAAAACTTTTGTTAGCTATCTATAATTTAAATGTAAGCAATTCAGTTCACAAATAAAATATATACTGAAAAAATACTAAAAATAAACAAAATTTAATGAGCAATTATTTATTGTAACAACATCACAATGCTAAGCTGCAATTTTTAATCATATTTTTAATTTATTTAATTTAAAATATGTTCTCTCCACTGCAAATTAGTAGTGGCTTGCCCCTGTACAACATACTCTTCCTTTCACCTTAGAGTCGTGACAGTCATCTATCTAACACCTTTCAGGAAAAAATTTTGAATTGAAATAACATGACTTCTGGTTTGCATCAAAAGTTGATATATAGTTAATCAGGCCTTCTGCCCCCATAGTTTCCATGTCTACTCCCATCTTTCATCTACCTAACTCCATTCTCAAGATTAAGGAAAGACAGTAGGAATTTATAGGTATATAATTTTTTCAAATTGCAGCCCAATAACTCATTCTCTATTATTTGACACAGTAGCATATTATTGCATATAAGATTGTAATGCTTTGAAACATGGCAATATTTTACAATATATTTATTGAATAACATTTCTGAGATAATTTAACTTGAACTTTCCTATAAATGATATTCATCTGTATCATTTAACTGAATTCAACTTCATTTCTTATGTAAAACTATTAAGTAATTTTGTCTGTTAATTATTGTATTTATTTTTAGTGTTTATGCTTATTATTCTATTTCAGTTATGGTGAACCTTATGCCATATAGTATGCATACTTAACTCTAAAGATGTTTATGCATGCCAAAGTTTTAGACTTTGAATAACAATATTTAAAGAAATTAAACAAATATGCTTTAATTAGAATAAATGTAAAAATGCTGATTGAAAAAAAAAGGATAATCAGTTGATAAACTGAAAGGATGATTAAAAAAGACAGGTTATAAACAGAAATCATATGAAATGTTACATGCCACTTTCGACACACGTGTTATAGGTTTGCCACCCGTTTTATTTATAAAATTTCAAAAATTTAATGCAAATCAATTTCATTATATTTTTTATGCCTTTATGCCTTATGAGATATTAAAAAGGTTGTCAAATTAAATTCAAGTCTTAATGGTAATTCAATTAACTACTGTTAGGACTTGAATTAAATTTGACAACCTTTTTATATCTCATAAGATAAAGTATGATTACTGTAATTTATTTTTATTCATTACTTTATTATTTTACATGCAATATTCTGTTGCTATTACTAAATTTTATTGGAAATTTCAATGAACTATAGATATAGAGGTCACTGTATAAATTTAAAATGGCAGATGCAAATAGAGTAATGTTGCTTACATTGATTTTAAATTGTCATATTTGTTGTTAATATGGATACAGATTAATGTTATTATTAGAAAAAATGAAAATATATCAAATGTAAATTAAAATTATTATGTCAACAATTTTTATTTTATTTTGTAAGTTAGAATAATTAATTTCAGCTAACTTATAATGAAGTTATTAAAAATATTTTAAATAAATAAAAAATGCTGTTTTGTTTCAAAATCAAAATTAGTAAAACTATATACTCTTCAAAGACTGCGTAGATTTGCACTATAGACTCTAGTATACCTTTTAAACACAGCCGTTTATTGCTAATATTCGAACGTTTTCGGTTATTTTTAATAACCTTTCTCAAGAACAGTTACATTCGAATGCGGTCATAAAAATTTGAACACGTCGCCAATCGAAAACGAGCTTTTGAAATGGTTCTATTCTCGATCTCCTAACGGGAGGTTTACAAACCAAACAATTATAAAAATATATCCTTAACTGATTCCTCAGCTTGTCCGTTGTTATACGTATTATATTAGTATAACACCCATAAGCAATTTCCTTGCCTGTTATAATGAATATCGCGTTCGTATATAAATCTGCTGTTGCCGGTTTTCTTATCTGGCGCTACCTTTCCTGCGCTACACCACGCTGTTTCTCCATGCCGATGAGATCTTGCTGGCTTCCCTAAAGTTAATAGCCTGTCCTTTGTAGCTGGTTTTGAAGATATTCCATGCTTCCGCATACTTTAGATGTTTTTTGCTGTAAACTTTTTGTATGAGCTTTGCTTTATCCCAATCTGCCTTTACTTCTTGTTGGTCTGCCAGAATATACGTTGCCAGGGCGGTGTTAGGATGTTCGAGTCTTATGTCTCTTTGGTGCTCGGTAAGTCTTTCTTTAAGGGATCTTCCTGTTGCTCCCACATAGTATAATTCGTTTTGTCGTCTGTTATCTATTACCGGGATTTTGTACACCCCTGGAATGGGGTGTAGGTTCAGTACGTCTTTGTCGGCTCTTAGCAGTTGATATATTGTCGGGTTCCTTTTGTACACTATTTTTTTGTTAGTGGCCACTCCTATTCTTTTGTATACATTATTTAGTTGTGCTCTGTATTCCATGATTGTACACTCGTCTGCTTTTCTTCTATTTGGCTCTTTGTTGTTAGGCGGTTTGAGGTTAGAGAAAGCCTTGCTGTTCACCCCGAATGAGCTTAGCTAACATGTTAATATATTTCAACTCCTCGTTTCTATCTTGCAGCCTGCTGCAGTGCGTGATCGCCCTTGTCAAAGGTTGAGAAAGGTTATTAAAAAGGTTTGTTGAGAAAGGTTATTAAAAATAACCGAAAACGTTCGAATATTAGCAATAAACGGCTGTGTTTAAAAGGTATACTAGAGTCTATAGTTCAAAATTAGTAGTTTAAATAAATAATACCTTAGAAAGAAATTTATCAGCAACTAATCTTTCAATTAAATCTTCTGCTTCTTTTTTGGAAATCTTATGATCAACCATGTCATCAGTTAAATTTAACAATGATACTGACGAAGCAACCCCATCATCAGATAAAACGATCATTTCAACCTACAGAAAATTTCATGAAATTAATACATGTAGAATTATTACAAAATTAAAATTTTAAATAGATTAAACAAAAACAATATCTTACTATCTTTTTGAAAAATTCTAATTCACTGATAGAATAATCAGAACTTAAACATGAAAGAGAACTGTTTGTCATATTTACTAATGCATAACAGTTTATACCAGTATCTTCTTCTATTCCTTTACGAATTTCCATATGCATGGGTCGTATATGGGAGTTGATTTTGTTGACAAACAGACTTAATTCTGATGCATCACAATTTTCTATTTAGAATAAAAAAAATACAAGAAATTAAAATATTAAGCAACTATAAATTTAAAAGTTTTATGATATTTAATATTAAAAATTTAATTATATTCTACACAATTTAATATTTAACAAGTTTAATGTGATTAGAATAACAGAAAATACATAAAAGACATAATTACCAAAGAGGAAATATTCAATATGAATGTAAAATAAACATTGAAATTGCTAAGTAACACGTTTTAGTCTTTGAGCTTAACGCATATATCAGACATGGGCAAATGTGGCTCTACGAGAGCCACATGTGGCTCTTTTTGAGTTACATGCAAGCTCTTGCTGAAAGTGTTAATTTCTGTTTTTTATTATTATTTTTATAATTCTGTGAAAATATGTTTATTAAATAATTCAATATTTGTTTTATATTATATAATAAAATCTTACCATACTATCCGCAACGACAGTACAGAACTGCAGCTTCCATGCATTTTGCAAAACCTGCATTCTGGCTCCCACTGAACTCTTGCTTGCCCACCCCTGGCATATATGTTAAGCTAAAAGACCAGGAATGTTCAATGAGCAAAAAAATAATCAGATATACTGTGGCTTTACAGAAACAGCCACAATGAGAAATTTTATGTCCTGGCTGCTTGCAAAGAGTCACAATGCATTCTGTCATTGTAAAAAATATGAGTTTGTAAAATTTGTGTCGGAATGTTTAAAAAAATGACATGTTCCAGCATTATCAAAATAGCATGATGCATTATGGTCATTTCCTGTTTATTCTGTAATAATTCAGAATTATGACTGAATTTGCAAAATAATCAAGAACAACAGCCAAGCTCAATTATTTTTGCAGGAATGGTTACAACACTTAGAATTACAGTTGATATCTTTCAAACAACATTTGCACTTTCTATTGATGCAGTACTCTCACAATTGCAGATTACAAACTTCTGCTTACTTCCAGACTATATTTGAGACTGGCTAGAGATAGTGAGCTTGAGGGCACATGATGTATGTCAATGAAGTTGTTGTCAATAGTTATAAACTCATTGGAATCACATACCCACTCAAGTAGGCCTTCTTTGGTGCCAAACTAATAAAGCCCAGACATGTTGCTGTTGTGACATCAGATCAACACTGACAAATGACTGAGGTGACTCTGAATTGGATCCGCTCTTCTCCCTTAGCGAGGATAAGATGGCAGATTGTCGTATGTGTGTGATAAAAATGTCTCACATTGTTCCTGCAGCAATGGGTATGTTTTTATATTCAATGATTGGTTCAACAATGAGAAAACATTTTTAAATGGACCATTGAGTTGTCCGTTGAAGCCCACGACATCAGCATTGAGCCAAATGACCTGAAAGACTGAATATTCAACAAAACAGTGAGAGTGAATCGATAGTTTCTATAAGTGACTTCCACGAAACGTAAATTTCACTTATAGAAACTATTGATTCACTATCGCTGTGGACACCATAATAGCAGACAAGTTAGTGAATGATCTGTGTATGGTAAAACATGAGATTGCACGATTATGTTAGATAATTTGGTCAATATTGAAATATTAAGCTTTTTTTCAGAGACAAACTACTGCCATGAATTCATCCAAAATTTGATTAGAACTGATATTTGGCCCTCTACATCTTCCTAATGATATAGATATTCAAAAAATTCAAATTATTGAAGAAAGATCCAGTATAGAAGAAAATAATACAGGTTCATTTGAATAAAAAAGTTTATTTGGACAATGTTTAAGTGAGTTACTTGAGTTATTTACCAAAGCAGCCACAACAATCACTTTCTTACTTAAGTTGGCCATCACAAAAAGTGTCCTCTCTCAACGCAAACATTCCTTTTTTTCTACAAAATGTGACGTGAGATCGTTTAACAAAGAGACTCAATGGAGAACTCATCAGTGATGTGAGTGTTGAATTCAGAAACATATGCAGTGTGTTCTGATTCAGTCTTTATAAAGCCAGGCATCTAAAGAGCATGATGCTTTTTGGTTCTTTACAGCATCTAAATAGCATGATGAAGTCAGGACACAAAATTTCTTGTGGCTGTTTCCATGGGCGTAGCCAGAAAGGGGCATGGGTGGGCACAGCCCCCCCCAGTTAACCTGGTGCCCCTCCCCAGAAAATTACAGCCTCTACTAGGCCCCCCATAACAAAACCTTGGCTATGCCAATGGCTGTTTCTATAAAGCCACAATGTGTTTCGATTGTCTTTTCTGTTCATTGGGCATTTTTGATCTTTGAGCCTAATTATAACTTAAACACAAATCACTTAAAAGTAATCTCTACTGTTTGTATGCAAGCATGTAAACTAGCGTCAACAAAAACTTTATGCGTTTGTTGGTATGTATACATACAGACATTATTATTACAAGTAAGGGTTAATGTTACCTATGGTAGCAAACATGGTGGCTCGTCTCTGAAACAGTGGGGTCGCACGTTCTTACCTAACCTAACCTACTCTAATAATTTGGTTGGCAATAATTATGGTAATTTATTAGAATATGTTAGGTTAGGTTAGAACGTGCGTCCCCACTGTTTCAGAGACGAGCCGCCTTGTTCGCTACCATAGGTAACATTAACGAAAATGGGACATAGAAAATACACGATAAAATATTTATATAGCAAATTTAAAAGTCGTACTTTGTGCCCTTCTCAGACAATCTTTATATAATTTCATAACTTCTCCTGCTCTACAAATTTTTTTCCACATGAAGCCTTGGAGAAACAAACGATGTTCGTCGCCAAGATCTGACATTATTAAAACCAAAGACGAACCTACTTATAAACTTAAAAGTACGAAACGTTTAATTCTATTTCCTTCCGGCGCAAACTGACATTCAAAAACATAAACAAGAGACTCGATACCACCTAGTGGCCTGAAAATGAATTCAACTTTCAGCAGAATTTTAATTAAATTGTATATTAAATTATATTTATATAAATATAATTTAACACAATCTAATAGACTATTAATATATAGTTTATTAGACAGTCTAATAGTTCAAACTTAAAAATTATTATAAGAAATATACCATATTTCTTTGATTGAACTTTTCTTTGATTGGTTTAATCAAAGAAAAGTTCTGCTAATGTATTAATAGTTTAGAGCAGGGGTCACCAAACTACGGCCCATTGCCGCAAACGAGCTAAAATATAATCATTTATACGGAAATATCATAGGTTGTAGATAAACTTACTAACCTATATAAAAATAAAAAAAATTAAAATACCGGTAAGTGTAAGTAAAAGAGCCGAAATGGGTCCAATCTGATTTTTGCATCTGACAGTAATATAATTTTTAGATAAATCAGTGAAATAAAAAATTCGGCAATATTTTGCGACTTTGGTTATCAAAGCGCTTTTTGTGTAAATACCTGCAACGAAGTTTCTAACGGAAGAGATTGCCAGCTTGCTGTGACGATCGTGTTTGAGTATTGATAAATAAATATGCTGATTGTCTTTATTTATTGTGTATTCAGTGTGCTGTACTGAACAAAATGGTTATACGGCCCGCGATCGTTATTCTCTGTTATCTGGCCCGCTGTGAAAAAAGTTTGGTGACACCTGGTTTAGAGTGACAGGTAAAGAGTTTAAAATTCTATCTCTCCAAATTGTCTAGAGTCGAATAGCATTATAGCACTTTCTATTTAAGGTTCACGGAAACAATTTTTGAAATGAAATTCTAAATATTGTCGAATATTTATAATTTGGAAAAGTTGCGATCAAGTTCATAAGTCGAGAGCTTATTAGCCGAAGGAGAATTAGCAAAACCCTGGTTCAAACGCACTGTATCTTTCAAAAAGAGATGATGAGTTTGAACCAGAAGATGATAATCAAGATCTTGATTTCTACAATGACATCGAAATAAACACGAATGACAGTAACAACCAAATTGTAAGACGCTGAATCGGGTTAACTATGAAAACCAATTATTTCAAATGTAGCCGAAACTCATGAATACAGTCAATAAATGATTTTTATAGTTTGGAAAATGTACAAGTAATTAAGATTAATATCAATTTTTATCTACTTGTCTTCTGTTGCAAGTTAATAATCCTTGGTCTCAAAAATCCGGGGATACATACGTTTTAAAAATAAATCTGTGGGGGCTTATTTTTAAAAAGTAATTTAATTTAATTGATGAAATATGGTAACAACAAAAATTTGATTCGATTTTACCATTAGGCACAGATGAAAGCTTGTTATTTAACCTATCCTAATAGTAATCTCTGAATCTTTTAATGATTTAAAATTTTTTAAAACGCGTTTAGTATGGAAACTTTAGATGATCAGATATCAATAGAGTCTGGGTTCGAATTCCAATTCAAATAGAGTACTGGCAATTTTTCATAGTCAGATCGAATGCATCAATTTCATTATGAAAAATCTTGAGATTCGCTTTGCGGGTAAAACTCCTCTTTACATAATTTCAAATTTGAGTCAAGCTATTCAATTCATACAAAGAATTTTCGTATAATTAGAAAAGTTTTGCCTTGATCGTTTTCAATGGCTTATTCTCAGTAAAGGCACCACCTACTTCTCTGGAAAGTCACAGTTTCGGTTCTCCTAAAAAATTTTCATTGATAGATGCTGAATCTTGACTCTCATCACCAGACTGCTCCATTAGGCCGAACCTATTATGTGTATGTAAAAAAAGCGTTTTAGCGTTCTTAGGTAGAAAGAATTAAAAAGAATAACGAGATTTTATAAACTGAATTGAAAATAAGAGAAAATTGAGAACCGGGAATAGCCGAGTCTACATCCAGCCAATTCTAAAAGAAGTAGGCTCGGAAGAAAGTAATCATAAGGGAATGAAAAGACAGTGAAATATTTTGTCAACATTTAGCATATCAGTGAGGGTAAACGGGTTAACATACATGACGTTCCTAAACTAAGATACCAAAAGAGACTTCGGACTTGGGCAATAATAAAGCTATCAACTCGCAACTAGAGTTAGACTGTATCCTTTTTCAATATACAATACAGGATTTTGAAAGTTGAACGTTGACATCCGGTAGAGCATAAACTATTCTAGTTTTCGAAATTTTAATTTTCTCCGGTAATATTGTCAACACTTTCTTTTCACTGCCCATTTCTCCCCTCTAAAAAACTATTTTTATTCAAACACTTTAAATTAGTGAAACAGCAGGATAATTTAAATACAACATTAAATTTTTCTGTGTTAAATGCCAAGTTTAATTTGAAAATAAAAATTCATGAAATTGCGTTAATAATTCCAACGTAAATAGTTATTTTATACCATGTTTTTAAAGTTTATAAAGAGAACAAATAATTTTCTGGTAAAAAATGTGTGATTATAACTTCGCGGCGAGTCGACAGATGGAGTTACGTACAGCTAAATATTTGTATGTGATAAAAACATAACTTTTCTGCTTTAAACTTTTTGTACGATGAAATTTCAATTTAACGATAAGGCACCAAAAGAAACGGCAAGAAAAATAATTGGCAGGGGTGGGATTCGAACCCACGCCTCCGAAGAGACTGGTGCCTTAAACCAGCGCCTTAGACCGCTCGGCCACCCTACCTTGATTCTACTTCTCTATTATTTAGCTATAAAAGTGTAATTACTAATCAATATCAGTTTAATTAAGTTTAATTGATATAAATAAACTTAGAGGTAACGCAACGTCACGCATACTACAGTAGGGCTTTAATGAAAATGTTTAATAAATTATAATTTTAGACAAGGAAATAAAATATCCTCGACTAAAACAAAAAGTAACTTTAGCTCAAAAGTTATAATGATACCTGGAATAACAGGAAAGCTTACTTTTAAATTTAAGCATTATTTATATACAAGATTTTTAACTAATTCCAAACGTTTTGTATCTTAAATTCCATTTAAAGTTATTGAAAGTCGTTTTAGTATTAATCTGTATGTTATAGTAGAAACTTTCTCTAAGTCCTTGTTCGCTGAAATATAAAGCTTTCGATCATACATGCGAATAAATTAAATAAAAGTATTAAAACAGAGAACACAATTATAGATGGCAAATAACAATTTTTACTCGAGATTAGTCTAATTACTAGCTAACAGATGGCGACACGTAACTAATAGATACATTCCAAATGTATTTTGTGTAAAGACTAGCGCACTTTTTGAAATTTTTTATTGCTTAGTTGTTAATAATTATTTAAGAATATTGTTGAAATAACTATCGTTTATTTTTGTAACTGTTTTGGATATTTATAACCAATTCAATTTTTCGGCCTAGGTGATTTTCACCCTATTTTTAATTTTTTAATTTCATATTTAATATTTTTTAAATACAAACCGTTAACTTTATTTACGAATAACCTCTCATTCTACGGCTTTTTTCTAAGTATTTACATTAATAATTTAAGTATGCAAGTAAATTTCTATTACTAGTTTAAGTGGAGAAGATTATAAACACTAGAATTTTATCAAAATACTCTTTATTTTCACGCAATATTGTTTATTATCTATTAGAACAATTTTTAAACATGCCAAAGAAGTTATAATTTTTAAAATGCTAAAAAAAAATTTAATGCTTAAATCTAATTTAAAATTTAGTAGTGCAATAACATTTCTGATGTATTATGATTATGCTAATTGAAAATTAGAGTAACATATCCACAATATGGCTAGACAGATAAATCATTTGTATTATTTATTCATCTCTTATTATTATAAAACTTGTTTTTCTCTGTCTAATTCATTTAATATTATATTTCTTTTTTTTATGGACCTACAGCTGTGATTTAGCAGAAAAATGGCAATAACAATTCATTATGAAGATGGCATATTGTTGTTTCTATACATACAAGGATGTTCGAATTATTCAGGGTATGCTTTCAATTTTTATTTTTAAAAGTATAAAGAATTAATTTAGCTCCATTTTTTTGTGTGTAAGATATGATAAATACGAGAAGATAGAGCGTCGCAACAGGATCCATCAGTAAGACATGAAAGATCTTGTGTAAGCACTTAATTACCAAATATTTTATGAATAATTTCAGAGCAAACTTTATCCGTTTGTCTTATTCTTTTCTGCGAATATCCAAAATTTCCTAGTCATAATGAATATTCAAAATAAAAAAAATCTGTAGAATACTTATGATTATGTGAAGATCCAGGTAAGAACTCTTAATTTATAAGTTAGAATTCTTCTTACAATTTTATTTCGTGTAAAGACTTATGCATTTTTAAAAATTTTTATTTTATTTATTCATGTAATCACTGGAATGTAGACTGTATAATAATTATTTAAGAATGTTGTTACAATAATGTTGCTGTTGTTGTGCAATAATGAAATAAAACACATATATACAGAATGAGTCAAAATTTCCTTTGCCACCGTTTCATTCGAAAAGTACTAAAGATTATATTAATTTTGTTAATGTAGTTACATAGTAAGTCATGTATTGAGAATTGGATGGGATTTTTGTTGATTTTGAAAGTGATTTTTAAGGTCAACAAAAGTCCCATCCGATTCTCAATACATGATTTACTATGTAACTACATTAACAAAATTAATATAATCTTTAGTACTTTTCGAATGAAACGGGTGCAAGGGAATTTTGACTCATTCTGTATATGTGTGTGTTTTATTTCAATATTTCTATACAAATTTAAAAGAAATAAAAAATTTAACTGAAAATTCTTTAATTCTGACGTCTAACAAACGCATTCATAACAATTAGCTTTAATAGCCTAATATCCGTAGAAGAAAGGTAGATATTTCATGAGATATTTTATCTAATAATCTCATTCCATGAAAGACTAAGATGACAAAATTTTATTACAATAATTTCTATTTATTCTCTGATTAATCTGTGGAGATAATGATTCAGAAAATAAATAAAAATTGGCAAAATCGTCATAGTTCATCATACCATAAAGGATAATATTCATTATCAGTTTCATTTGTCAACATAAAGGTAAAATTATTCATGATGGGTATTTAAAATCTATGTCTCTGTCAAAAAATATTTGTAACATGCAAGAGTGTAAATCTTTAAATCAGTTAAAACGTAATTTACGAATTTACAATCGACATTCCAATCAAATTTCTCCTCTATTTCATATTTTGTAACTGTATATTATTTATAAATATTGCTAGAAATAGTTATATTGTCAGAAATCTTGACGCTGAAGCCATATTCGAATTTCCCGATCTCAATTTTACTCGTTAAAACTTGGGAAATCTGATTAACGTGATATTTGAATTCTTGTAAAAAATAAAATAATTTTATTTTCTTTAACTTATTTTAATGACAAAGAATTCGTAAAATAAACGAGGGAAATCGGATATACAAGCTTGGATGCTAAATACAGATCATCTTCATTGGTAAATGTGTAAGGAACACTCAAACATTCATTGTCCTATAATTTTTTAACTGGCACTAATTTTTGTTAGAAAACTACATTCATAATAATATTTTATGCTTTTAATGCATAAATGCACCAAAGAACAGCAACAATTTGAGATCTTCTAAGGCTTGTATTTTCTATTAGAATTTCTAATCTCTTCTCTTAATTTCATCCCGGGCTTCTCTTTTTCTTAACACATTGCTGCCACGAGATTCCATATTAATTTTGTTGTAAGTAGAAATCCCAGAAGTAAATTCTGTGGAATGATCATCATCTGATGAATCAAGTGGTATTTCTACGGATTCGTCGCTATTTATTCGGCGAAATAAAAATTCTACGGCGTCATCTTTATCTGAAAAGCAACCTGTAGTTTCTGCGGGTTGATTGCATTCTCCAAGACTTGTTAGTTCGATGTCACTGAGAAGAACCGTGTTCTTCCGATTGTTTAATCGATGCACGCCAACACATTCAACCAATTTCTCTCTAAATATGAAAAGAGAAAATTCACAATACAAATTCCGAGTATCACATTTTTAATTTGATAAAAGAAAAAGGATCAAATATTGCTACGCTATAGTTTAATTCCGGGCACACTAATGACAGTGGATAAACCCACTAAAAGCTTATAGTTCGCGCCTCGCCGACGGGCAGTCCAAATTTACCACAGAATGCCTTTCTCTTTCTTCTCCCAGGTGTTGCATTGCCAAATACAGATCAAACAATAAATCAGTTTAGTCCCACAATAAGCCAGGCCCATTTTGCATGTTTGTATGAGTAAAGTATGTGAATATTCTTAAATTTATTAAAACTGTTTTGCATTGCAAACTGCATTGTTATCAGCAAATTATGTGATTTTCAAATTCAATTTCAAATATGTTTACAGACTAGTATGTTTGTTATCGTTTAGGTTATTTCGTTTTAACGCCATACTCGGTTTAGTGCAAATTTCAGAGGTAAATAAAAGGTATCGCTAAATCAAAGTTTATCTGTGCATGCAAAAACATACCTATGAAGAGGAGTGAACATCATCTCGTAGACAGTTGAGACCTTCTTAAAGTCTTCTGTATAACCTGATATTATATAATTTTTGGTATCTTCGTAAACAGGTTGAGAGGATTCTTTGTTTTTTCAGTTTGAAATCACTACGAACCACATTCTTATGATTCTTTAATCCATGGATTCCGGCAATTTCGACCAAGTTCCTCCTAAGTATGAAAAGAGAAACATTTTACATTATCTAATAACACCAATATTTTTCACAGAAAATAAAAAAAAAAAAAGGATTTTTTGAGTGAATCATGACTTTTCAGATACACGCAGGATTGTATTTAAATTGCTTAGACCCCGACGTTTATTGAATTTATTAATTGAGTAATAAAGGGGCCTTTTATAAATCAATGCTGAAGGACTTAACAAATGTAAACCCATTTCTGTTATTTTTGTATCTATGTATATTCATTCTTAAATTAATTGAAAGTGTCATTTGTCCTTTCGCATATACGCTACACTTTGAATCTATTTAGTCCAAGAATCTGAACTGTAATCTGTTGAGTTTATGTACAAATCCAACCCTATAGCCCTTTCTCTATTGTATTTATAAATACTGTAGGTCGTGTGGCAAAATTTGATATTTAACCAAACTTGATTTCTCTAACGAATTTTATATTATTCCACAATTGATCAGGATTCATTAAATCAAAATGGCCGTCGTGCGTATGCCGGTTTGCTAATTATTGCAAATATTTATAAAGATTTAAGTTTAAAACTGATTGAAAACTGCCTCCAGATAAACTCGAAGGTGGAAATCTTTATATTTAATGAAGATAATTATTATTCTCCTATTCACACTCAGATTCTTGAATATCATAAAACCAACACACCTTATTACTGAGAAAGTTCATTTACTCTGCTAAACAAATGTTTTCAACCCATTCTATGGGCCATCATCAAGTTAAAGACATTCGAATCTACAGCGTTTCGATCAACCAGTTCAAATTCAAATTATATTAGAACTTAAGTAATACAATGAAACTGAATTTCGTAAACCAAACATAACGAAAAATAAAGTAGAATAAATAAAAATAAGCTAAAATAAAATACAAAATACGTTAAATAAACATCCACATAATGTATAAACCTATAGTATTCTAAATTTTTTATTGAGCCTGTTGAATGTACAGTACTTTCCTACGAGTTCTTTCTGATTATATACTTCCAGGCAGACGGTAAAATGATTGCATCTTTATAGATTAAACACTTTTCTGTTAAGCCAGATCTGTATATCTCACATTTCTCAGTTGTTGATGCCAGCGCCGGTGAGTGTACGGGTGCAATGATTCTGGTTTCCTCCCATTTAACCACGGATCTATCTGTCTGCGCCACTTTTGATAACGCGGTTGTGTACCGACTTTTTGCTACGTCATAAAAACGACAAAGAAATTAGGCCTGTAATAGAAAAATGTAGAGGACCCACGTACGAACTGGAGAAACGTATGCAAAGGTATTTGGCGGAGATAATTGAGGATTACCAATTTGTTACAAAAAAACCCACTTAGATTAGTAAATGATATACAAGAGTTATCGTTAATGGATAACGAAGTTGGATCGGTTATGGACTTCGAGAGCATGTACCCATCAATAAAACTGTCTTCACGTTTTGACGCACTAATGGACGTGTTATGTGATTTGCATCCAACTGCATCAGCATATCGAAATGACCTCGAGATGATAGCAGACCTTGTATGCTTTCAATCATTTTTCGGTTTCGAAGGTAAAGTGTATAAACAGTTAAAAGGAGTCCCAACGGGCAGCCCAATGTCGGGTTTGCTCTGAGAATTAGTTTTAAGAAATATGAAACGGATTACACTCATTAACTTTCGTCAAGACATAATCTTATACAAGAGATATGTTGATGATGTGTTCATCTTATGGAGGAACGGCACAAAAATACACCAGTTCTTAAATGAAATGAATTCCAACGAGCACGGTTTAAAACTGAACTTAGAACAGATTACCAACAACGAATTACATTTCCTAGACATTAATATTGTATTTAGGAACGGATCACTTAATACAAAAGTGTATATCAAGCCCACACACGACCCAATATATATATATATACCAAAGACGCCTAATGATCCTGTGACGTATAAGCTCTCAGCCTTTAAAGCTCTAATTAGAAGAGCCTTTCTATATTGCTCGAACGTACTAGATACAATGGAAGAGCTAAATAGAATTAAGGAAGTAGCTAAAGGGTTGGGATTTGGAGCAAGAACTGTAGAACGCCTTTGCCTCATACAAGGACCCTAGAAAGAACAAGAAAAATCATGATGGAAACAGCAATATCACGAAGTTCACGTATAATAAACATCTATCCTCTGTTATGAAAGAAATTGCGAACTACAAAAACATTGATATTATATACAAAAGCGCTCCCACCTTATATACGTTACTTAGAAATGACAAGGGTAAGGTTAAAGAGAGCGAACAGCCAGGAGTATACGCAATACCATACAAGAACGACCTTTTGGGCATAGACAAGGAGTATATAGGAGTCACAACTAGAAATCTTAAAAAAGGGTTAAAGAGCATAAATATGAAGTAGCAAAAAGTCGGTACACAACTGCGTTATCAAAAGTGGCGCAGACAGATGGATCCGTGGTTAAATGGGAGGAAACCAGAATCATTGCACCCGTACACTCACCAGCGCTGGCATCAACAACTGAGAAATGTGAGATATACAGATCTGGCTTAACAGAAAAGTGTTTAAACTATAAAGATGCAATCATTTTACCGTCTGCCTGGAAGTATATAATCAGAAAGAACTCGTAGGAAAGTACTGTACATTCAACAGGCTCAATAAAAAATTTAGAATACTGTAGGTTTATACATTATGTGGATGTTTATTTAACGTATTTTGTATTTTATTTTAGCTTATTTTTATTTATTCTACTTTATTTTTCGTTATGTTTGGTTTACGAAATTCAGTTTCATTGTATTACTTAAGTTCTAATATAATTTGAATTTGAACTGGTTGTTCGAAACGCTGTAGATTCGAACGTCTTTAACTTGATGATGGCCCACAGAATGGGTTGAAAACGTTTGTTTAGCAGAGTAAATGAACTTTCTCAGTAATAAGATGTGTTGGGTTTATGATAATTATTATTAATTAGCTTTTAGTTGATTAATTATATCCGAAAAGTTTCTTAAGAGAACCACTTCATCAATTCCTATGGAAATAAATAATAATGTGAGAAATATCTTACCCATAGGGATCGATCATGGAATAAAATTCAGGAAAATCGCAAAACATTCTCGATTAATCAAAAGCGTACTCTTAACATACAAGAGCAAAACAATGAAAGACCAATTGTTGAGTTTCTTTGTTACACGTAAATGAAGAGGATGATGGGAAATTTTAAAAACTTAAAATTTAATTATTTAAAGATTTTAAAAAGTAATTATTTTTATTTTAAAATTGTTCTATCTGTCTGGTGTGTAGTATTGATTAAAGAACGATTACTGAGGTAGAAAAGGCCTCAGCCTACTGGGAACATGGATTTTCGCCCGACTCTGGATCCTCAGAAATTTTTCATGGACGGTAGATCTGTCTCCGTTACGTCGAGTACAGATTCTACATTTTTTCTGGTTTTCTTCACGTGGCTAATGGTTGATTAGAGGTAAGATTTTCCATAAAATTTTTCACGGAGGCACAACCATTGGAAGATCGTCCCTGTGATTCGTTTCCTTATTCCATCAACTTACAATCCTACAGATCTTACACCACCTGTTCGTTCTATTACAGCCCTGGCTGATACCGCCTTAGAATAGGATAGAGACCAGAAGTACAGAAGAAAATCTTTTTACTCGTTCAGCTTTCTGAAAATAATTTAATGTCTTTTCCCAAATTTGAATTTAATCCAGTGAGAAAGCATTTTCTAAAGTTTCGCATCCAGGCTGTGGAGTCGTGTAAAAATCTACCGACTCCGTCTCCGACCGGAAATTCTGATGTCATCATTTGACCTCAGAATAAAATATCCAATAAATAGTTCTAATAAAGATAGAACGTAGAAACTTTTTAATTTCACAGCTAAAAGACTCCTCTAAGTAATGACACAGTCAATATATAAATATGTATTCAATAATTTTTACTTTCTCAGTTGTTATACTGTATATGACAATGAGAAAGTGTAGCGATCGGTCAAAAAATGACCCTTTCCAAATTTATAGATTTTTGGACTCAGGACACCTCGAAATGTCGAGATATGCAAAAGATTCGATCTTTTTTCTGTATGTATGAATGTTAGACTGTGTGTGTGGGGCGCGATTTTGTTCACCCTGTTTGAATCCTAATCACTTCTGTGGTTTTTAAATCGGAGTCTGATGGTTTAGCACAGGAGTTATTAAGCTTCAAGGTGGTTGAACTAAATCGTGCCCCATACACATTCTAATATCGCAGGCGAGAACATCTTAACGGGATAACTATACTGTACTTTTATAAAACGACAAAAAGCTTAATTTTGAGGGCAGAGACAAGTTTTATTTAAAAAATTTGTGAACGCTAATAACGAGTAAAATATTCATTAAGTTCTACTGCACTGGAGATATTACACATGACCCTTTCTACGTCTCCATCCTGTCGACCCTTAATTAAGAACCGAAATTTAAGAGCGTTAATGCCCTTTTATTCACAAGCTACCATACCAAATTTCATTTCTTAAACTTTACCCATTCTCAGATATTGTTTAATATCTCCGAACAGAGAATAAAGAAATTAAACAAATTAGACGCCAACACACACGCACGCGAATTGATCCTCTTTTATTGACATTTTTTTGGGTTCGGGGGTCTTCAAACGTGTAGATTTGCAAAAAACTTGGGCCTATTAAAATGGCCCGCAAAGAGGCGAGTTCGAAAAAAAAAAAAAAAAATACAAATATATAACTAACCAAAAATTAATTACTTCATACAAAATGCATATTTTTATTTATTAAAATTATAAATTTTAAACAACTTTATAATCATTTTTAATTATATATTTTTAAAGATTAATTGAACAGTTTCTTCAATCTTCCGCTAGAGGATGACCATTCCTGTTTTGATAATTGTAGATTTCTCTTCCTGTCAATCGCAGAGTGGGCATGTCGCATGGTGGGAGTGGTAGCATTTTCCATTTAGTACTAATTTCACAGAGGCTGACGAATGATGTCGCTAAATAGAATTTTCAAATATATATACAAAACTTACCTCTGAAAAGGATTCCAAATTGTTTGAAAGAAGGATCCAACCACTTAATATCTCACTCACTTTATTTTAAAATCTATATACGTGCATCACAATTTAAAATAATATTATTTATTTATAACATTCTGATGTTTAAAAATAACATTTCGACTCAATTTCGGAATTCGTTCAACGGGCAAGCGATTTAATATTATAACATCTTTTTTCTGGTTATTTTAATTTATATCATTATTTGAACATTTGACATTCTAAATTTTCAAGATTCTTCTTGCAATCTATTTTAGAATAAGCAATTTTCTTAAATTGCTACGACAGAAAATATTGCAGAGTTATCCTGGAAATTTTCATGAGTACAAACTAATCTTTCTTTAAGTTATGATTTAATACATAGAATTATGCTGCATTAGGGCGATGACACAATGTGTAATGGCTATATATAAATTAGTTTTTACGATGGTTTAACATATTTTGATAGGATCTCATTTTTAAAATATTTCAATGTATTTTGATGCACAGTACTTCTTTGTACAACATCTAGAATTACTAGAAACACTTGCTATCTTCATATCCAACGCTCGAGACTAATTTGTGTGTCTCAATGCTACTTTTTTCAATATAGTGAGTGATTCATGCAAACCTCCTGATTGAAAAACGATTTAATCTGGACTTTCGTCAAATTTAATTAAGTTACTCCGTAAAGTAATTTTATATACTGTAAAAGAAATATTTATTATTAATATATTGTTATTTATGTTACTTAATTTATATTATGTTATTTAAAAAAGTGATTTTATAGTTTTATCGCTCTGAATTTTTACTTATATTTGTATTATATACTTTTATTGCTTAAATGTTTAACATAATTTTTGTATGTTGTCTTTTTATTGTATTGTATTGTGTAGTCTTTTTGTCGCTATGTTGTTGGAAGTATTAGCTGGCCACTTAACTTTGTAAAAATAAATAAATAATGAACTTATGGCTGAATACACGTAAATCAAAGTGATTAGAAATTTTAACTCACAACGTATCACAAATTGTTATTTTATTATGCACTTTAAATGAACAAATACAATCGTTTAATAAACTTTTACAGTGCAAAAGTAGTACTATTGTTGTTGTCATAATTAACATTTAGTAATTTTAGCTTTAAAAAAACGCTAAGTTTTGTCTTCGTTTCCTTTTCTAACTGTTCCTTGATCATATCTTGACGCATCTTGTTAAAGCCTAGATTAGAATTGACAAATTCATTATTAAAAAGAAAGAATACACAATACAAAATAGTAATAGACCGAATTATCACAAATTCCGAATTAGTGGAGTCCAAATTAGCGAGATTTTACTGTGTATAGAAATATTAAGACGCTACAGATAGTATTTAAAAGTAAAATTTAATTGTAAAGAAAGCGATAGGATAAACAAGCTATAAAGTTAAGTATAGAACAACATAAGGTTAACTTTCTCTTCCAGGAAGTGATGTCAAGTAGTGCCGAAAGGGACGTACGTGCGAAATGGGAAAATGACTTTATAACGGATCTCAAACCTAGACCTGGGTGCATCGTCCTATTAACAACCAGTTATACAAAGACAAGAAACATTTCTACTAATCCTAAATTCAAAAAATATAAAAAATTTTATCATTTTAATATTTTAAAATCTATTTACTTATAGTTTAATGTAAATATAACATTTTTTAAATAACTATAAAGGATATCCGATTAACGAATTTCATTAAAATTAATGATCAAATTCGAGAACTGTTCAAATTCATTTTTCAAACTTATTGCTTATTAACGCAAATATACGCTTACAAATATCAGTTACAGAAATTGATATGACTAGCCTTAAAAAGGAGTGAAATTTAATAAGAGGTAGTGTTTTATTATGAGTTTAGAGCTTTAGACTGACCGCCTCAAAACTTACCTACCACGTTTAATGCTTTATTACAACTGAAGAACGATAGATATAGGCTACAAATCTTACTCATGTGTCATTCAAATCAACATTTGAAGTCGTAAGTTACAGTAATATTGTAATATATGACTGTATACATATAATATTGAACATATGTTCAGTATGTTTGCCTTCATATCAACGATATCTGTATCACGGAAAGCACCTGGAAGGATTGGATCGAAGGAAGAAGACAACGCAACACATGGGCGATCTGCTAAGGGAAATATCTTCAGGGAGGACTTTAATTTTTGGAAGCTGGACCATACTTATTGGACAAGTGAAGAAAGCTTGGAAAACTCCACAACCAGCCAATTGATCTGACTCGAATCAGTGACTAACTACCAGTATTCAATGCTTTTATCCACTCGGCCACTGATGGGCCAGCTGGAAAAGAATTCGCTAATCTGCATTTTAGTTCTTCAGGCTTTTTTCTATTCTGATATCTCGGGGATAAGACGTGTTCTTTGTAAAAACATATTTGTATGTATAAATATAGATTATACCATAAATCGCTTATTATTGATATTATATGATATAATATGATTTTAATTATCGAAATTTTGTCTTATAATTAAATGTTAACACGAAAATTAAAGTTAAATAATTTTACATGATAGGCCTATATCTATTTTTATTACGCATATTTGGTTTTTCGAATGATATTTGAAGATAGACTATTGTCATTTTAGATTATTTAAAACATTAATAACCTATTTATTTCCTAAATATGAAATATTTTCTTCCTAAAATAAATACTGGAACTTATTATTTATGTTTTAAAGCCGATTATTTAAAGCCGATTTATTAAAGCCGATTTTTACAGTTTACGCTTTGTTATAAATATATGTTTCGGATTTATATGTTACAAAAACCTATGTAAATCTTATAAAAGTTTTAAAATATGTAGAAGAAAGCTCGATATACGTTTCAGAAAAAGATATAAATTTGTACTTGGCAGTGATTCTTATATTCGGAGTAAGGTTACTGTACATTCCGTATTTTGTTTCTCATTCTAATGAGAATACATTTTTTTGTTTTGTTCGTTATTTTTTAAAAAGGTTCTCACAAAAAAACACTTGAGACTGTTGCTATATCCTATAAATAAATTATTTTGGCAGAATAAAAATAATACATATTTAAAAAAAACAATACTGCTAACACTTTCTAATTCTGAAAAAATCTCGCATTATTCTATATTTTTATTAAAAATTTGTTTGTTTAAATAAATACATAAAAGATTTTAATAATAAATGGGCGAGTCAAGAAATCATCAGATTATTAGTTTTTATTAATAAATTATATAATTTATACATTTTTTGATAGATAAATTTTAGTACTACTGTAGGAATGTTTTTTTTTTTTTTTTTTTTTGGTACAGTTGACAGAAAATTATTTTTTCATCTATAGTAAAAGTTTCCTTTGGTAATTATTTTGTTTATAATCGCAACGTACACAAACAGGAATTTTTCGGTTTTATATCCGAATCAGCAAGGCATCGAATAAAACTATCTGCAGTGTGTGCTATACAAGAAATATTACAACTGCTATATTTAAATTTATTAGGTATAAAAATATTCTGAATAAACCTAAGTCTGAGTAAATGTATTCACAATAATCATTAAACTGTAAAAAATTCAAATGTAAAGGAATACGTAAATTAGCAATTAGAGTTTGAGATTAGGCTAACTTTTAAAATCTGTCCGACTGTTAATAACTACCTGTCTAATGCAGTTGACATACCAGAAATAATGAAAAATAAAAAAATTATGTTGCATAAAATTAAAATACTCAGCTTCGACGGGGAAGCAAGTATCGAAGTTTGAATTTCCTACAGCCTACATCAACTGGAAAAACATATAAATTCGAGTCCTAATTATAAATAAAGTAAAAAGAAGTAAATCTATAGATTTACGTTTTCTTCTGACAATTGATGCCGAAAATCATTATCTCATTTCATTTGAATTAATCTACTTATATTCAGAGCTGTCGAGAGTGTATGTGATCCGAGATAGAACGAGCCTCTTTTTCCCTTCTTTTGCCCTTTTTTTTGAACAAATGAAATACATAAAATGTTTTTTTATTAATGAAAATCAGAAAATAAACTATTTTCTAATTTTCTGTTAGTAGAAATAACATTAATTTTATAGGGGTAAGAACCACCACGAACTCCTATATTTTCTCCGGATCCGGAGAAAAATTCCCAGCTTCCCCTCTCAACGACCCTTCTATATACCACGACAGATATTGTCTTTTGTGTACGCAATAATATTGCAACGGTACTTGTTTATTAGGCGTACAGGTTTAAATTCGAATTTCTTTAGTGCAAACATAAAAAAAAAACATATTAATAATATTTATTTTACATTAAAGTTTGGAAATGCCGTCAGGCAGTTTATTTCCATCCCCATTACACGACTAGCACAAATAAAGGATTAAAAATACACCAAAACAAAAAACAAACAAAGCTATAACACGCTACATAAAAAACATATACGACGGAAAGATATATAAAAATACATATAAAATATATTTATTAAAAGATATAAAAATAATACATTAAAAAAAAAACATATATATATAACTGCATTATATTGATGATCCAGAGTTATTCCGATATATAAAGCATTTTATATCGTTTTGAAGTTTAAAAATTTAATATCAAATAAACTATTAATAACGAAGACATCACATTTTTGCATCTCACATGTTTTTTATATTAGTTTAATACAAAAGCAAATTGTCATATCACAGTTTGAGTTAATAATCGTTCTATAATATATATAAAGAAATGTTTCAAATTTCTTTCATAAAGGGTTTATCCATCAATTGCGTGTAGAGTTTTTGAGCCACTTTTGACCCCCTGCCTCCTTGTTGTGTACAATAATGTGCTTTCGGCAAACTCCCTCTCCTTTGATTACATATACAGTACAACAGTTCATGGACCCTGAATAGCAGCTTTAAAAAGTTCTGCAAATATTTTCTAACCGATAGTGTATTCAAGTGACTTGTAAGTAGGCTTATAAGAACGAATTCGTATGCCACTAATATCGCAAAAATGTCCACATCGACAATACCTCCCTTCCAATGATAGACTTTTTCAAATCCCTTTTAAACCTCCCCCTAAACTTTACACATAATTAATAGATGGCTCCAAAGAATTAGTCAGATAGCGACGCCATGTAAAGTTCTCGTACAACTCCAAATATGAATCATCGTTTAGTTTTACTTTCCCGGCTGTGTTATATATTAATATAACATAGGAAAAGTATGGAGATCGATCAAAATATGACCCCCCCCAAGATTTTTAAACTTTTGGACTCGTCGAGAAACGCAAAACAATGGGGATGTTTCCTTTATGTAAGAATGTTAGTGTGTGTGGGGGAGGCACAATTTTGTTCACCCCCTTTAAAGCTTAATAACTCCCGTGCTTTTTGTCGAAAATTTCTGAAATATTGCAGGGAGATTTGTATATTAGGAAACTTGATGCTATTAAATTTTGGTGGTTAAAAGTCGAGGGGTGGGAAAATAGAAGAGGGTCGTGTGTCATGTCTCGAATAGGGACGGACTTAATGAGGACTTTATTCATTAGCATCTATAAATTTTTTATAAAACACACCCTTGCCCTAAAAATTAAGTTTATTGTCATTTTAAAATAATAAAAAATATAAAAAGTTTTTAAATAAAGTATCATAACAGATGGCGTCACATAAAGTTTTAGATGTTGCCAAAAAAGTTAAGCAACTTGTTGCTGGATTTTTTTTATAGGTTATTCGTGACATTATTGTTCATTTTTTAAACTATTGGTTAACGTTGCAGGAAAAACTGAGGAGCACTACTTCAATTTGAGTCTTTCTGACAACTCTGCATCTATGTCACTTTCCACTGAACCCCTCAATTTAGCCGTCCATAAGAGTGAAAATATCCATCTTTTCGTAGTGCCCATTATAATCTTCTAACACAATATAAATTGTTATAATCTTAGAATAATAGATATGCATTTGTCAGACTTTCTGAATGTACAGTACAATACCTAATACAGTAGATTCTGCTCATTGTAATCACTAATAACTTATTATTATCACTTATTTAACGTTATCAGAATTAGCAGGTCCCAAAGGTATAAGTTATTGTGATTGAAACTCTTATTGGAAAATTGGTTATAAAATAGGTTTGTTTTCTGTATGAATACTTTCATACTTATGTAAAAATAGAAGAGAAGGGGGTTTTTTGCTTTAAATGTATAATTTAAATTATATATTTAAAGCTGGGCCAAATTCGCAAGGTGCTGGCTTCCTAATCTACGACCTACCTGAAAGAACAATTCATTCAATAGGTTTTTCAAATTATGAAAATATTGGTTTTTAAATAAAATTTTAAAATATTTTCGAGATAGACATAATGCTTTGATAGAATTTTCTATATAAAATAATTTAATCTACATTCCACTTATTGTATAGCATCTTGCATGAACTTTTGTATTAATTTGTTTTAATACCAAAGCTTATTCGAAAAATTTCTGTCGTTATACATGTAAATAATGCATATTTTACTCTTAAATGTAGCATATTTTTCAGGGAGTATTTACTCGTGTGGAGTATTCAAGAATTTCTCTTTTTTCTGATTGAATCAGAATATCAAAATTAATTAATAGTAAATTATTTTTTATTTGTGGTATAAACATCGTTGACCAATGAGTTAGAGCACGTAATCATCGGAATTACAGAAAATATTAAATCGATCAATTGAATGATGCCTGTTCTCTATCATTGTTCTTTGTTATATTTTATTATTTATTTTTTCCATTAAAATATGTCAACTTCATTAAGGAAAATTTAATTTGGCAATTCTATTAGAATTTAATTTTATCTTAATCTACACAATATGATGAATTAGTGTTGAAAAGTAATATAATCGGAAAATCATTGATAATTCCCAGAATTATAAGGCTAAATTGCAGGGCTTGTGAAATAAAATGTAAACCATTCAGAAACGAAAAAATAATTCGGAACCTTGCTTTTCTAATTTAGCTGTTCAATAGCGTAGCCGTTAGTATAACCGGGCTTCCTTCAGCTTTGTAAATAAATAAACGAAAAAATAATAAAATAAATAAATAAAAAGAATTTGAATATGTCAAACGAACTTAGATATTGCATATACACTTATATAACAGTTTACTTTTCATTCACAGTGGTACAGCTGAATGTAGGTTTGCATGTTCTAATTCGGTCTTTGTAAGATCGGTTCTAGTTTCGCTACTATCTCCGTCTAAGGTCGAATTTAGGGAGCAGCTGCATTCCCCTTCTGAAGTTTTGCCCGAAAAAAGCCGGTTACCTCAAGTAGTAAAAAATTTTGTAAGGGATAAATGCAAGTATTGTTTCCCCTCCGAAGATTTTTGCATCCACTATTGCTTCTGTCTAAACATGCTCGTTGAATACCTCGATAATTACTCAAAACGAAAATTTTAAAACTGTTTCAAGAACTAATTGAATAATAATGTATGCTTTCACATAAGTTTTTTCAACGTCAAAGGAGAAAAAATTAACTATTATTAGCCTATTTAGTAATTACAAAACTTATGTTTACTATTAATGAATGTTGTAGACGATCCTGTGTTTGCCTTCACTAATAAACGTGATTTTTCTCCCTTTTAAGCTACATTCATTTTCATTGTGTATCAATTTCTGATGAATTTTACTTTCCACGATAAATGAACTTTAGTATTATAGAAAATTCTTTTTATGTGTTATGACGTCGCATTGATCGTCGTTTAACACTTCAAATAACTTTTTATGGATAAACTTTTTAAAAACACATCTTTAATTAAATAAAAAGATTCTATTATTTCAATAATTTGAAATAATTAAACTGTTTGCTAATGGGCGATTCAACATATTTCTTTTCGGATTGATACACCATTTGCGATGTGATGCGATGTGCTATAATACACATTTGTTATTCACATACAAGAACATTTTAATCTATATCTTATGTTCCAGCATGTAAAATACAAAATGTATTTAAAGTCCGAAAGAATAGAGTTTTACGTTTTAAAATACAATAACGTTTCAAATTTATTTATTTAGTTTTTCCTTTGCTAAATAAACCTAACATTATTAATGCATTTCGAATATTTTGTAAAATTTCAGTAGTAAAAATGTTTTATTGCTTAACATATCTCAATAATATGATAGACGGTTCCAAGAAGTACTATATATTTAACATACTAGAATCTATTTATAGACTATATAAACCTAACTTAACAATAAATTTAAAAAATAAAATTATGTCAAAATTAATATCGTCTTTTATCGTCGAAATAACTAGCAAAAATGCCTAACTTTAGTAGCAAAAAAACAAAATATTTGTGAATGAAACTCATAAAAAAGAGCATTATTATTTATTTAATCAATCAAAATAAATTAAAATTTACAAAGTTAATTATGCTAAGCACGAAACAAGCGTTAAAGAAAGTAAAAATAATTCGTGACTAAATTATGAATACAGTTTTCAATTTAATTACTATTGAAATTGTCATTTTCCCATTGGTTACGTAATCATCGAGCCATTTAATAAGCATTTTCTAAAAATAAGATAATTAATTTTTAATGGTAAATTATAAAATGTTCATTAAGACATTTTGACCATTGGCGTAAGTCACTTAAAAAGCGAAAACAATAGGATCGCTTATTGTCGTCTATTGATCAAAATTTCACGGTTTGTTGGCGTCACGGCATTCATTCAATTTTTTATTTATTTGTTTATTTATTTTTTACTTCATCTATTTGTCTCCGGCCGTGTGAAATCCTGGGTGTTATTGAAGTGTATAGCTGCGACGACATTATTAAGTATATTGTTAGGAAGTCATAAAACTTAATATACAGTTTAACGTGCCACCTACGGGGAAGGTATGGGTCGTTCACTTTTCCTCTTTTATATATCATTTTATTTGCTTTAAACTTAGTATTACGTAAGTTTTTATTGACCTATTCGACGATCGTATTCTTATTTTTCTTGGAAAGTCGTAAAAAATGAACTTTTTAAAAATATTTCTCATCTATAAATGTCTCTTCTGGGGCCAGTTTCATTCGCTTATTCTATATATATTCGATCTAAATCGTTTAAGATCATTAATTTTATAAAAAGTAGTATCAACTGGATACGTGAAAGATTCGACTGTGACATTACTTTGTAGAAATGAAAAATTTTCGATAAAGATTACCTATTATGAGAACTTAAACACTGTATTTCACACGTTATCTTGCCAGGTATGTGGGCCAAGTGTCTGGCATAATGGTTTTGACCCACTTAAATTATATATGCTTACGTTTGTTTGAATGTGTCGCAGGAACTAAAAAGAAATGGAGAGATACTCGAAAAATATTCATTCATAACATTATTAAGAGGTTGCTAGTTTCTTATCAAGGTTTTTTAGAGCAGGATTTTTCTGTTTTGCATTCGAGAGACATATCCGTCTTTATGTAGAATACGTTCGGGATAATTTATATATAACATTATTGGGGTATAAAATATATGGTTCGATATGGATAGAGTAATGAATAGTTTATAGCGTGACTTGAAGTACATATCATGCAATGAATTTCTTTTAATGAAAAGAATATAGTCTCAAATGCACGTGAATTGTTTTATTTATTATAATTCCATGTATTGAATGACTATAATCTAGAATTCATTATTGTTTTCCATTTTTTAAAACAACGTATCTCTAGAAAATAATTTTTAACATTATTATGTTAAAATATATGAAAATAAATAAAAACAATTTTATTGAAATTTTTCCATGATAATAATTTGCTTAAATAAAATCTTATAAAGGTTAAAAATAAAAAAACAAAAAAATAAATCCACACAAAATCAAGGATATATGATGCATCGTATATTTAAGAAGATACTACAGTACTGTATTCCGTTACATATATACTAATATAACTCTGTGCCCTGTGGGAACTAAGAGAGATTTTTTTAAGCCCATCGTATATTCGGCTAAATCGACAAAGGGGCGACTGGGTGGTGAGGGACGGGGCCTTACATATACGGGACTCCAGAAAATTCCTGGTGTTTTCTGACCTGCCAGGGATTTAAATCCGGATCCAACGATATGTTGACGCCTTACTGCCTAGGCCAAGATTGGCGAAAAGTTTGAATCCTCGTGCTATATAGGAACCATACTTATCTTTAAAAAAGTTTATGATTGCCAAAGTTTTAGACTTCGAATAACGATATTCAAAGAAATGAAGTGAATATGCTTTAATTAGAATAAATGTAAAAAAGTTGATTGAGTAAGGTTGATCAAGTCTTAAACCTAAAGGATGATAAAAAAAAACAGGTGATAAACCAAAACCGTATGATACGTTACGTGCCAGATGATTTCTCCCGACGTGCCACTTTAGGCACGCGTGCCATAGGTTCGCCATCCCTGGCCTAAGACATCCGGCCGGCATATATTACGTCTATATATTACAAAGATAATATAAATTTTAGATTATTTTTTACATTAAAATAAAAGTAATTATTCAAACACAAAGTTTTAAAATCTAAGAAGTACGATTTTTTTTATTTATTATATTATTATACGATAAAAAATTTAAAATATCAACGAAAAATGAAAGTAAATTCGATAGACAATCACTTTAAATATAGCTCGAAGCTATGTTAGCTTCAATGCGCCTGAATCTGATTTCACTGCACGACATCTTTCGTGCCATGGCTTAGTCATGATGGCGTCATTTTCTCGTCGATAGAGACAATGTTTCGTTCCGAAATGGTTGCCATTGACCCTCGATCGGGTGGAGGGGTCAGAATCTCTCGGCTCGTGACTAATTTCGCGTGACGCTCGGTGTAATACGGTAGTGTTTTTCCATCGAACTCCTAGGATTATCGAAAGAATTTGCCAGATAAACGCTCCATTAAGACGTACGGTAATGGTTGTTCCCTTTATTGTTCAGTTTGGACGAGGTCGAAAATTAGATGTTTTACTGCATCATTTTAGGTTTAATCTTTTATATTTTTAAATTATTGGGTTATCTAATAACTAAAATTTTAAAAAAGATTTAAGAGAAATACAATTCGATAGGCAATCACTATGCTACAAAAAGCATTACATTTTGGAAGTTAATCTTAATAATTGAAGATTAGTTAAGATTTTTTTCTTATTTACTTAACTTAGTACTATCCTGAATAGTGTTAAGGAAAATTTATGTTTAAGAAATTCGCGAAATTTTAATTCAAGTTGTATTTATGTAAATTGAGCTATTGATTCTTATGAATTTTTGGCATACAGGAAGCATTTTTTTAAATGTATAAATCTATGTTTAAAGGAAGATTAACCTACATCCAGGAGATAAAAAGTATAAAAGTAAAAAACTCTCACCGTCCTTAACGACCCTAATAGATTTCGTGAGGCGAAACGATGTTTTCTATGGAAAGAAATCGCATTTTTAAACGAATGGCGCCTGTTTAATTTTCATCTTTTCGAAAAATATTCAGAATCCTATTCGGTCTATTGACTTTTTCTGAAAAGTTTGACGAACTTTCGATTTGGTGTCCGGAACCGGGTGTCAATGGCAAAAGAATTCACGGGGAGAAAATTGTTAATCATTATTTTCGCATCCGGCTATGACATATAAATGCATTTCCGGAAGTGTATCTTTTTTTAATGTTATCGATACATGTTTTAATAGGTTTATTATATATGTATTTTTATATAGAAATTGGCTATTTCCCGATCCAAGCGGGCACAGGCGGCCGACTGCTAAAAGAGACATTTGGTGGTTAGTCCATCGTTCAAGGACGTGTTACTCGGGGTCAAAGAAAACGGATGACGACCCCGGGGGTGGATGGAAACACGGAGCCGTGCCCATCGGATTAATCCTGTTTTATAACGTAGAGGAGGATAAGTTCATAGGTCGCGACTCGGAAAAATCAAATTCAATAAACTAACCCTCCTAACTTCAAAATACTTCTGACTCGGTTCCTCTTCTGCATAGTCTTACTTGAATATATGAATGACGCGAAGAATGTATTTGTTATAATCTTGGATTAACGATATGTTTAATAAATAATAACGAAAAGACATAAATTCCATACAAAAAGATAAACTTTGTAAGTTTAAAATTTTTGATCCTTCTTAACATGCATATATATAAAATTGCTTATAAAATTATGTTTATGCAATATAGATACAATGATAGAAATGCGAAGCGCAATATTAATCCGGAACTAATTTATTTTCATAGTTTTTGTATGAAATAATAATATTTTTATGGAACGGATAGTTATTTATTTATTTATTTTCATTAAATTGATTATATCTGTTCGAAAGATCGTACACAATAAAAGTGCTCTTTATACAAAGTAATCAAAAATATTTACTTATTATTTGTTAAAATAACCTATATTTTAAAAAATTTATTTCATTTTTGGTAAAAATATTAAAATTTTTATTGTAATATTCATACATTGTTATAATTAAATTTAAATAAAAATGAATATAAGTGATATTAATATAAATAATGATTATGAACTTAGTACATATGTAGGTCTATGTAAAACATGTATATATTTAAGAATTTCACGAAAGTTTTGAGACATTTCTCATGACATTTGACTTTATTACCGATGGAATTAGTCTTTATATTAAAATATTCAAAACATAATGACAATAAAAACATTTTCAAAATTCTTTCAGCAGCTTTTATATGTCTAGAACTGATTCATTTATTTGGCCTTTAATAATTTTATTGAGTCGATCTGTATACTGTATATAGGTGTAGATGCGCGACATTATCTACCATTCGGCATCTAAATCGTCCCGTCACCTATTGAATTAAGTTTACTTACTAATGTATTTTTGATTAAAAATGCAAATTTAGTAATACCATTTCAAATCGGCAGATGGCGCCAAATGAATTCGGTTTGGCCGGCAGACTAGAAAGTCTCGGTCGACCGGATTCCAAAGAGTTTAAGTCTTACAAAAACAATTTTAAACTTATATAATTATAGATAAATAGATGAGAACAAAAATATTTTATCATATAATGCAGAAAGCTAAGTTTTAGAGCTTCTTAGACAAGATAAGTTAAAGAATTCGAGTCGGTGGAAGGGGATAAAGAAAGTAAGTATTCCCGTTACTATAGAAAGCGGGTATTTAAATAGTTGTAAGATAAAAAGTGCAAGTGGAAAAGGCAACGAAATAATCTGGTTGTTCGCATCCGCAGAAACAAGCTATTCCGGTATTAGAGATGACACGCGGAGGGAGTAGGATAAGGGTAGCGACCTCCGATTTCCCTGTCGGGCAGTCAGTCGTTGTTTAGACGTGGTGGAGAGCGGACGACCGCTTTTCTGGCACCACCACAGACGGGAAGAGCTTTGTGTGACTGACTCCTTTCGGGATTAACCACTCATTCAAGTAAGTCTCCCATCATAAATCCTTCCCCCTCGATACCGGGACCTTTTTTTTCATAATTGTATCCGACTGTCGAGTCATACGACAGATGTGAAATGCCGTTTGTATAGGTAATCCAGGATTTTTCTCATTTGTTGTATGTAGCAGCTGTTCGCTTTATCCATATATTTTACTTTGAATAAAGCTTTCACTTATTTCGGTTTGTATAACATATACTTTATAAATTTATTTTTCGTTTATTTAAACTTCTTTACACGGTCTTGATTTTTGCTTCTGTTTTTAGTTATTGCTTCTTTTAAATTTTTTTAATTATTATTTTTAGGAGTTTTTGTTCCTTGATTTACAATATATTAAACGTTTAAATTAATTTTTTAGTTGGTTACTTTGTCATATCTAATTTATAGAGTATTTATATAAATTTGTTATATTTTTATCTTAATTTTTGTTAGATTTACAATTTAAACTTAATTCGTGCTCACTTTTGTTCCTTTTTTATAAATCGCCTCTTTATAATACTTTTTTAAAGGTGATTTATGTTAAATTCTAGTCCGATTTATTCTTTGTTCTTTCTTTTCCAGCATTAATTTTTCAAAACTTTTTCGAATACAATGAATTTTTCGGGCTTTATCATACATCACTTACACTGAATTTTATGATATATTTTACATTAATTTCGCAACCATTTTTTTGTCTCGATATGAATATTTTAGTCTCTATATTGTAGTCCTTGCTCCCTTCGCTAGATATAAATTGTTCACCTGTTTCCTGCGGAGGTGAGCTGCTAAACAAGCAGACATATTAACGGTCGGTACGCTTTTAGCCAACTTGATTCTATATAAAAAGGAATAAAAATAAGCAGACAAAAATTTTCTTGTTCCATTTCTAAGCAATGTTTCGCCTGCAGCCCGTTTGGGCCTCGGGGAAACACGCTTGGTAGATCAAGTTGGATATGTGGAATTATTTCTGGAGATTTAAAAAAAAAAAAAAAAATTGGGAGATGACGTTTTCCTTGACGTTATGGTGATTATTGCCGTAAAATAAACTCGAAGTGAAAATTTAAAAATTTTGCATCTTTAATTATATATTTTAATATATCATTTTAAATTTTCTCTTTCGTAAGTTTTGAGCAGACATTTCTCGTTTGGATTCAGGATGGCGGGTTTGGGGAACTTCTAGAACGTAGACTGGTTTTCTACGGTTCCTTTTCCTGCTTTCTCTACCGTTGACCTCTATTTTATAAATTTAGAAACTCTTCTTTTGATAGAAGAAATCGAATTTTGTTGTTAGGCTTTCGTTAGTTTCGAAGTAGATTAATAGTATGAAACCTGCTCCTCCTCTCTTAAAGAATAACTGATGGATTGAAGTCGAGCACAATCGACTCTTTTCCGACCCAAATAACAGACAAACAGAACGAGAAGGACACAACACGAAGGACACTATTCTAACAGATTCGATCTGACGAGACTTTTACGTCGGTAAAACACGTGACGGGAAGTCAAACCCAGGCGTTTCCTGTCTAGTATATGTCGTCCAGTTTTTGTAGGACGTAAAATTCTCTCTCGTAAATAGGTCACGTCACCATTTAAATACACCCATCTTCTCGGTAAAGTTACTGATAGAATTGGCCATTCCATTTTCCCTTCTCTCTCCATTTAATGGCTTCAATAACCTATTAATGTGTTACTCTTCTTTTTTATATACCATTAATTTTCTGACCCATCAAAATATCAGGTGATATCTCTTGATACAATACTTTATCATAATTAAGACGTTTAAATATATATTTATACAATTATCAATGCAAAAAATAAGTATATAGAAAGTGCAATTAATTTTTTGCACGAGGATAATGCCAGTATGAAATATGGATGAAAATATTTTCTTGGAACTCTCTAGTAATAAATAGAATGTTTTTAGAATTAGATCTTGAAAATTCTAATCATATAATTTTAGAAAATTCAAAATTAGTTTCGCATTCAATGCACAGAATAAGCTTAAATTCAAAGATACGAACGAGATTCAACATTCTCGTTTAGCTGGATCTGGCATTGGTGAAAAGAATGATATCCCTCGGGCATCTATAAAATGTTCTCGTTTTTCACAAAGAAACTTTCTCATTCGCATAGATTCTTATATTAAAGCTATGTAAATTAGTTAAAGATGACTTTCGACTGGTTTATTTTTATTTTTTTCAATTGAATATATGGAATTTGATATTACGGCCGTAATTATAATTCAATACCTTTAACGTTTACTGATCTACATAAGTGGATTTTATTTCTTTGTCAGAAATCTCAAGATTGACTTTAAAACATATTAATCAAACTTTTTTAAAAAGTAAAGCAATTTTAAATATATTTTATGTAAAAATGGCTGATGAAGGGGAAAATGATGCGTAAGTTTTAAGTTGTGAAATTAAAATCTTCAAAAAATATATTATTTTTATTTATGTAAAGTAAATATTAATGTTTTTTTTCTGTTAAATTAACTATTCGTGAAATATAGATACAGGTAGTTATATTTAAGGTCCTAGGTTAACTTTTAAGCACAGTATTCATTTTTAAAAACAAGAAAACATCAAATTTAGTGTCTTTTACTCAACTTTAAAACTGAAATTAAGCTTTAATTCCCACACATAAACATAACTTGCAAGTTGTTTAATATCGTATTTGAACTCATAGTTTATTTTAACTGAGAAATATAGTTACAGGAAAGCATTGCAACAAGTAGTATACATGAATGATAGTAACGTTATCCAAAGCACTTATCGTTTATATTGTATAGACGTATCTTATATTTAAACAAATAGTTTTGTCTATTATCTATTAATGAGTATCATTAACTCAAGTTCTTTTTCTTAATTTTAAGAGTTAGATAGCTTGGCTCAGAGCTATTCAATTTGTGGTGTCAATCACAGCTTTTTCCTATCGGTTGTACAAAAAAAAAAAAAAAAAAAAAACGGGAAAAAATTTCACAATGTACTATAATAAAATTTGAAATGCGCATTTATATGCAAATAATTCATTTCATGCTCCATAAGCATATTTCATACCTTTATTATCGACTAAATTAAAACCGATTATTTCTTATGTCTATTTTTCATCTTAATTCATTCCAGGAAGCTAACGTGACTAAATTGTATTGAAAAATTCGATACATCTGATAATTGCAACCTAATAACCATGTCGATAGAGAACGAAGCGCTTATGTAACACTATTGTGTTTTATGGCATATTTTCGAGCCAAGCATGGGTCAATTCTATTGAAAGCGTGCAAAGTCGAAATTTTCATTAATTCTAACAATAAATCGAGCATAAAATCTGATAAAATTTGTATAATAGTATTACTCATAATCATCCCTATTATTAAAATGGGAAAAATAGATTTTAGTATAATTTTCTTTGTTGCTCTCTATATTTCTAAAGGATCGCTAAGGCTAAATTTATTCACTATTCCCAATTTATGAGAATTAAAATCACTTACAGTTTATTTATTATTATCTTTTAAAGTTTTATTGCACTAACAAAGTAATTAAATTATCAAAAAATATATATAAAAGTAAAGGGGGAAAAAACGCAATATGTATAATCAGCAAACGAAAGGAAAATGATAAAAAAGGAATATGGTTGCAATTTCTCTCACTGATAATTATTCGAGCGATGTATACACTTTTTGATACTTTCTCCTGTTTAGCAGAGCGATAAAGAGGTCATTCTGGCGTTTGACGGTGGAGGTCATCACATTATGAGTTACATAGATTTTGTGGTTTCATTGGTGCGTTAAAGGAGTATAGTCTATCTTATGGAATGTTTTTCTAAAAATTGAAGGAAAAAATGTACAAAGATCAGAGGACGAGTTTACTGATTCATATAGTTAATATAATACTGACCTAGAGGAAATTATTAATTTTTTCAGAGAAGCAAACTTATAAAAAAAAATTGAATCACTGACCATTACATTAAAGTTATGTAAATTTTATTCGTTATTCTTTCTTTCTAAAATATTGTAATTGTTATTTTAATTCTAAAATGATAAAGTATTTTTAAAAAGTTAATTAATTGAGATTTTTTACAGAATAGTTGTAAGGAACAACTTTTACCAAGTGTTAATTAAACAACTTTTTACTGACTATTCTAGTAAAATATGTTTATTACTGATAAATTCAAATATATGAAAGATATTTACAATAAATAATAATAATTTGTGTAATTTCTCAATAAGTTATCGTAGAATCTATTCTTTTATTTGTTGTTTTATGATTCTCGTTTTTATTTTTTTTAAATGTTGAGTTTATGATTCAAATATATATTTTGAAGACTCTGAATCGTAATTTAATTAGTTTTAGTGCGATTCTATCTTGTTATAATTAATGCAATATTAAGAGAGTGATAAAATTAATTTTTATGTTCAATATAATATATAAAAATTATTATAATTCATCAACTCACTGTTACTCTCCCTACATATCAATAAGTGCAGTGAACTTTATTATACGGATTAACAATACGCAATTAAACTGTACACATGGCACAGATTTTAATGCAATCATTTGAATTTTTTGTTTAATTCCACATTTTTTGTTTGTATTTCTCGAATCTAAATCAATTTCATCAATAATAAATAATCTGTATGGCATTTTTTCTTCATACTTCATGCACTTGTAAGCAATATGGATCGCTAAAACGGGTGCAAATGTTTACGTCCTTGGAGGGATGTATATTGAAACTATAAATAAAAGTTCTATTATTATAAAAAGTTATAAGAAGATATTGGCCATATCGAACAGGTTTTGAATAAGGAAGTGGAACGATTAAAAACGGGGTGGAGTTACTAAATTAATTCGTTGACACATTAAATATCCAAAGTAAGTTCCCAGATCCGTTCTTTAATGTTTTAAAAATGGCGTGTGGGTCGAGAATAATATCGTTACCATACTTTAAATCTAATGCCTGGCATTCTAAGTAAAACTATACTCTAGAAATCGAATAAGCTGTTAAAATTCCTGTTAAAGAAGTTAGGGAAAATGTATTAAATATCGAATTACATAATTTAAAACCTAGTCTGGAACCTACAATTCCGGAAATTATAGGAGATAGATGTCTTACTATTGGTTGTAGGTGTTTTATTCCTCGGAGGCGCGTGCATTAGATAATGACTCGTCCCGGCTAATTTAACAGAAAGTCGATGAAAAATCGTGACCGACCCAACAGCAGTGTAAATCGTACACCTATTAATAGGTTAGGCTGTAAAGACGGTAAAGCAATAGAGGACGTTACTAGAGGAGATACGAATCTGAAAGCCGAGGTCGCGACCCGACTCCCATTTTAGTTTTAAAGCCCGTGATGTTTGTAATGGCGTTCGTGCTCGGCTCCTTCCCACATAGCAGCTTTAGTAGTCTCATCCCACATCGTGACCCATACCGATAATGCGGTCCCTACAATTAGGCTATGGAGCATTTCTCTCGATATGCTAAATATCTAGTTTCTCTCTTAACTAAACCACAATAAATCTTAACCTTATGCATAAACGAGCATATAATTTTATTATTAATTTTTCTTGTAGGAATGTATTGATCGAAAACGTTATTTCAAAAGATTGTAAAAAAAACCAGAAATTAAGTTAAATCACTAAAAAATATTTAAAATTCACATTGAAAGATATAAAGAATTATGGAAAATGGATAATTAGAATTATTAAGAAATTTTCTTAATCATATCATTGAAAAATATCAATTTTATATTAAAAAATTATTATTTATCTGTAAAAATTTAATCATCCAAATAAATTCTCTGACCTCAGCATAGAAAAATGTCGCATTCTGACACGAAGATATAATTTAACTGCTATCAAAAAAAAAAATATATATATATATATATATAAAATTTTAATATGATTAAATAATCGATAAGTTTTATCAGAGCATTCTGTATACATCATGCCGAAATAAAAAATGACAAATTATTACATATTTAATCTTGCTATTGACAAGGATCTTTATTAGAAATTCAAACAATAATCTCTCTATACAAGCGTTCTCCAACTGGGACCAGAGGACCCCTGAGAGTCCGTTGATCAGTTCCAAGAGAATCTACAAAGCGTTTAGAAAGCATCTAGTAATATGCGTTTATTTTCCTGGAAATATATTGAATAAAATTGAATTGTTTCACAGACAAAACTTTTAATTTTATTTTCAGAAAACCCAGTTTTCAAACTTATATACTGATGCATAAACATATGCACGCATAAATAAATAAATATATGGATCTACAGATTTCAATAGTTTTGGAACCTCTGTCCTATACAACACTATTGTATTAAGATGACATAATGTGGATGGTCGAAAAATTCATTGGAAATGGTTGTGACCTTTCTAAATTTATATAAAAAAAAAATAATAAGTTAGAATTATTAATAAATTATACTTATTTTTGTTCATTCGACATATTTAATATAAAAATACGAATCTTAATGAAAGGACCTGTAACACCCCTAATATTTTGAAGGTGATAGCCATTGAAGTTCTTTTTCTGCATTTATATAGATCTAAATTATATTAGAACATTTTTGCTCAACATTATAATTAAAATTTTGGCTATTTATTGAAATTTCCGTACCGAAAAATATTTTTTTTGTCAAGCAGTGTATTAGAAAAATTAATACACTGCTTGACAAAAAAAATAAATTTAATAATAAAATGTGATATATTATTACAGATAAATATAAAAAATCTAGTTAAATTTATTTTTTATATTTTAATTTCATTTATTTTCAATTACTTTCCTTTTCGTATTAAGTAACAATAGTCGATTAATGTTGACCTAAACAAAGCTTTTTCGGGCACATTGTAGGTTACTAAAGAATCAATAAGATTTACCCCAATTTTTTGGATGCTCTTCAATAGAAACTATACCAAAAAAAAGAAAATAAAGGAATAGAATAAATTCCCGATAGAAAATTTATTTTGAATTTGAATAGAGAAAGACTCAGAGTTAGAATTTCAGTAGCACCTTGATTTTATAAGTTTATGAAGTTAAAACCCTAAATTAAAAACATTAAGACTAAATTTTGAACAAAATCTCTTTACTAAATTAATATGTTTAGTAAAAGAAAGGTTTTTTTTTTTTTGTTTTTATTTCAAATCACGCAGAAATAAGGGGAAAAATAAAGTAATAAATAAACTTTCATCCTAGTAGCTTCAATACGTAATAACCTGAAAATAAATTTATGTAAAACAATATTTTCTCACAATATTTTATTCTCCTTATTCATTTAAACAATAAAAGCTTACTTCTTTACGAGCAACGAGCATCGATCAAAGTACAATCGTCGATCGTTTATTTATAAAACGACTCGAACTCGTCTAACCGGAGGAAATAAGGTCAAAATATACGGTATATTTCTTATTAATATTTTTGACATATTTTGAAATTTGTGAATACCTAATGGAAGAAATAAAGAAATATTTTGTACGCGCCTATCTGTACCGAAATCGTGCTAGATAGAAACTGGTATTACGAGTAGTCAATTACCTTAGATACCACCCATTGCCATTGGTTAAAAACTTTGAAAGAAGAAAAAAAAAAACAAAAAGTTCTGTTCGTTTGGGGATGTTACACTTTAATGACGTAGCTTTCATTAACTTCTTTTCTTGTTTCTTTTACGATAGATATTTATTTACAGCTTAAAGAAGTTTGGCATTTTCGTTATCGATTCTGAAGTACATCTGTATAACTTGCCATTAACAGGATATCGACTCTCGTCTTTTTTTCATACTATTTTAAATGCTTATTCTCTTACAATGAACTATATAATAAGTTATGTTTGCCCAATTTTTTCTAATTTTACGAATAACTCGGTAATATCGAAGCGTTATCGTGCGCGAAAATAAGTTGAGCGCAAGTTACGTTTCAAAAGATTAATGAATTATCTATATCTCTATATATTTTTGATTCATTAAAATGTATAAATATTACGTTATAAAACGTAATTTATTAAATATTGCGCTATAAACTTGGACTATTTCGCGAAGATATTGCGAATGATATTTTCGCGTAATGGTTTTGAATTTAGATAAATGATGTTCCTGTAATTTACCTCAAATTGTTATGGATCACGTGCATTTATGCTTTTTAGCATTTCATAATCATATATCATTTTTTTATTTTGAAATATTTTTTAAGTTATAATAAATAATTCAGTTTTTTTTTTAATCTTCTAAAATAAAATATGGGACCACAAGAAAGAGATTACCTAATTGAGTACAGAAATTATAGGCCTATAGTCGAAATAATTATTTAAGAAATTATAAAAAGTTGGATAAAATATGAATATGTCAGCAGTTTTGAAATGCATAAAGTATAACATTGTTTAATAAATAAGAATATAATCTGTGCATAGCGCATAAAAGTAGATGCATGGGAATGAACTATGAAAAATAATACATATGACACAAACTATTTTAACTGAAAATTTTTAAAGCGATTTTCAGCAACAAATTTAATTTTATATGGCAATTTATTCGGTCTAGAAAAACGTCTTAAAGTTTTAACTTAGCACAAAACTTTGCCTGTAAGTCTTAAAGCAAAACAAATCTAACTAAATAATTTTGGCATTGTAAGGTAATTAAGCATATTTGATTTTATAAGAAATGATGTAAGAAGTATTTGTAGATAGATTTTTTCTTTCAAGGTGAATAGAAAACAGGTGAGAAATGAAGCCTTGAACGGTTCCGAGTAGCTGCTAGAATTATTATGAGAAGTGGCCTTCTACCGAGTTATGCTTACGCGTAGTCATTTTACGACCCTTTTTTTGTATAAGCGGCCAAATCCCATCACTGGGCCTCTAGACTAGGTATTGAGTACTTCGTTGTCGAACGTCGGAGCTGTGAATTTATGTTTCTTTTTTTTTTATTTTTTTGCTTTAAAAATAGATATAAAAGTCGCGAAACACTTCATTTTGTTCACTTTTAACGACACTTAATAACGTTAACAGATACAGAAATGTATTATACGAGTAGACACGATTTGATCCAAATGAATTCTAAACTAGAGGATACCAATCGTTGATTCAATGAATGGTAATTACGGAGAGACTTGTTTGTAATTCTAATGAATGCCAACGACCCTCGATATAATATCAGTTGGACACACCACATCGGTCATTAGACATGGAGACATATGTTGAAGCTTCGAGACTATTGTCCTCTCATTTTTTATTTGTTTTTTTTTAAATTGTCTTTGTTCGGTTTTTTAAAAATTAAAAAAGAAAATAGGAAAATATATTGTTGCTTTACTAACCTATTGTAACTTCCGAATGCAAACTGTGTCCATTTTGTTGCAAAATTAAAAATCATTTAACTGAAGTGGAACCATACGAAATCATTTTCTTCTGTTCGATTTCTGCATGAACAGAAAAGATTGCTTTTCTCTTCTTTGTTCTGTCGAGTGTTCAAACAAGCCCGATATACTGTTTCCTGTGCCGAACAAAAGACTCTTCTGGGAAATTAATATAATATCAGCAGGGAGTCTTTTTTTACTTGTAATCAGCTGCTAAAATTATATTTAAACTTATTTTTACAAGCGATGAGAAACGTTGTGGATGTTTAAATTTAACATTTAAATTTTAAAAAGTCAAATTAGTTTCCCTTTTTATATTATGTAAAATTTTTAAAAAAATGACTGAATACTTTTAATTAAAATGAACAAAAATCAAATTTTATATTGGTTTTGATTCAAAAATACGAAAAAAAAGGTATAAATTAAATTTAAAAAGTAAAATAAGCAAGTTAATAAATAGAAATAAAATATAAAGTATTATATTAGTTTAATAAGTTTAAATTTAAAAAAAAAAATTCAACTTTTGCATTCATTTTCTTAATTTAATTAGAATTATTTATATAAAAGTGACTGCTTTTATATCATTTATTTTAATTCTTAGAATAAAAATTAATTTGTCTAATAAGCTTCCTAATGTTTTTGCTCTTTTATTTACCTTAACTCCTCTTTTATTTACCTCTTTTATTTACCTTACTCTTTTTTGAATTGCATCCAACTTCAAACTCGATATTTTTAGTTTAAATTTCATAAATAAAAATGGGATCTTTAAAATTAATTGACTGCTTTACTTTTTGTTTACTTTAATTCGTTGGTAAATAAGTTGTTTATTAATTCTACCCATTTTAATTTTTTTAAATAGTATCAACGTTGCTGCAAGCGTGTCCTGCAAACCTTATACATAGCTGTTTGCTAAAACAAGAATTGAGGTTATTTTATCACAAAAGAGGATCTCATTTTTTTGCACCTGTCCTACCTCATATAGATAGGAGACACTACATTTTAAGCTAAAATTATTTCAAAGAATATTTTTTTTGTGTGTGTTTATTCATCACTAGACCCAAATAATTTGCTTTTTTCATACTTAAAATTAATTTAATTTACATTAATTTTTAGATTCTCAAAGCTGATCTTTAATGGATTTTCTTGATTTTAGTTTTCAAAATTATTTTTTTAAATGTTTTTAATTCGGTAGGGCAGTGAAAGTACCTGTTGATAGTGTAGCTTTAAGTGACTATATGTATTGAAATTATTCAATATTTGGTGAGTATAATATACATGGGATCCTTTGTCCTTTGAGTAAACTCTTCGAACTGACACAGCTAGAGGCATGAAGTTTCCGAAGTGGTTGGTCTTGTTTTTAACTTGTCATCCTTGTACGCTCGAAGTTGAATGCTAGAACTTGATTCTCTGGCAGCAATACGTCAATAGATTAAACAGGAAATAGTTATTCTTGGATGAAGAAACTTACTAATCATTAATTTGTTCGTTTTGAATCCAGTTCAAATGTAACAATGCGTTTTCAATTCTTTTTCCCGTTAATTTGCATAAAAAATATAACAAAGAAGTGATTATTATTTATTATATTATTATTATTGTCATTATTATTATTATTATTATTATTATTTATAATCTAAAGTATTTGAAAATATAAATATCCAAATATTTCAGAAAGAAAATAAAAATATTTTGCCCACAAAATTTGTAATAATCTAAAGTTACGCACACACATCCACTCTCTCCTTGTTTTTATTATATGTTTTTACTGCTTGCTTAAGAAATTTTCTATAGTATAGATAGTTAATTAACAGATACCTGTATACATTTGAAAAAGTTATGTTAATCATGGTGCAATCAGTACGAGTATAAAAAACCTGGGTTCGAATTGTATGCAGGAAATAAATTAATCATTCTTTAACGATTTTATAAATTATTCGAATATATGTTTTATACTGTTATTTTTCTATTAATTATTGTTTATAAATTGTATTTTAGTTTTTCACAAAATCTAATAATTTTTATTTATTTATTTTTTAGCCTAACAAATGGATTGTTTCTGATCGGAGAGAATATTGGAGTGCCATGTCTACGAGTGATTCTAGTACCTATTTATCAGCAGTTAGATGGGGAGACGAAGGATATTATCTCAAAGAGTTCACTCAAAAATTTCGTCTACCCCAAGTTGCCAAAATTATCAAGGGACAATATCAGAATCTAGGAGTACCGAGTCTACCATCTCCGTCTCTAAATAATGTAGTATTGTTAGCATCAGCAGGAAAAAGACTAAAAATAGCCGCCCAGTGCGTTAAGTTTAAAGATGGAAGAAAACCTGTAACGCACGGACCAAAATTAGCAATACCCGACACATACGAGGGGTGGTTTGAAATCCTATCCGAAGACGGACGTTGTGTTCGGTGCATCGACACCGTTTCCGAATTAGTCAAGAAGTTTCCGGAGATATGTTTAGTTCGCGAGAGTATAAAGGCTTTTGTATGCAAAACTGATGATCCTGAAGCTGTTACAGACAAAATGAAAACAATACAAGTTGGAGAGACATTAGTTCTTGTCAGTGAAGTTGTAGCATCTCCTAGAGGAAAAGCTTCTGGTAGATATTTAAGGTGTTTCACTTCTAGAGGCGAAACTATATATTTAAGTGTGGATCAAAGAGGTAAATTTAGTCCAATTGCTGGCGAAGAAAATATATCCGGCGTACATAGTGTCAAAACGTTAATTTCTAAAAGGTTCCCTATTATGGTGAGGCTTGTGAGCGGCAAACCACCCGTTGGTTTAAGAAATACTTCGCATTTTCTACCTGAAATGCGTCTTTATTCCCTATTTGAAGAAGAAACTATTGTCGCGTTACCCCTTATGAAAGAACAGATTGCTATCACTCTTCCTCCTTCAGCTCACTTGAAAGTTCAAGCACCCAAAAATGTTGAGGGATTAGTAAAACTTCCAGAATACACAAGCCTAGTTGAAAAATGCGAAAGAATTATTAACGAACTGTCTGATAGGATTCAGTTGTTCGATGTGCCATCGAGTAAAGATTCTCGAAAAGAGAAATCTTCAAATCCATATGTATATTATAGAAAGCACAAAAATAACCATTACAATAATCACTACATTCAACGTAGCATATCGGATCCTGAAGGTACTAACAAGCCTACAAATACAGAAAGACGTTCCTCATCCCCAGGAATTTTATATAACAGAGAGGGATTAGATTCCGAAGATCAGCGCTATGTGGAGATTGATCAAATATATGATTACATTCGAGGGTTTTGTCCCCTTCCAGATAAGATAAAAAACGAATATCCTGACGAAGAATTCACGACAGTAGTCAATTCTACATCGGATGTACCAGATAAACCCGAACCACCTCCAATAGAAACCATTCCGGCTAGGAAAGTGTCAACTAGTGATAGCACAATTTCTACCCAAAAAATAACCGTAAGCATTATCAACAAAGCTAGCATCGAAGATGGCAAACAGGAGCATATTTATGAGAAAATAAGAAGAAAAAGTGATCAAGATATAGTTAAAAATCCATTTAGATCAAACAGCATAGGTAAAATTTATGTTCAGAAATACCAAAATAACAAAACGATCAATAATAAAAACATAGCTCAACACAGATTTCAACAGAAATCGCGTTTATCCAAGCATAACAAGGGATCCGCAAAAGATTTCCTTTTTCAGAAACAATCTAGGTCAAATAAAACTTATAAAAATAATAATAATAAATCTTTAACTACTTCTCCATTGTTTAATATACGTTATAAATCGCTGAACAATTTAGCTTTAGATTTTAGTACTTTAGAATCGAGTAATTCCGGCGGTCAAGCATCATCAGGAGGAGGAGGAGGAGGAGTGGAGACGAACAATCAGAATACAGCTAGGAAATTACCAAGACCAAAATCGTTAACCAATTTATTTTGGGAGACCGACAAACAAGTAGAAAAATGCAACAAATTTAATTTGTTACAAAATGATATAAGCAGAGGCACGGAAAATCGAAAGTTAATTTTTACTCACGAACCTTTCAATGCGAAACTCAATTCTAATGTTCAAAATAAAAGGTTCGGTACTTTATATCTGTAATAATATTTCCAAAAAATATTATAAAAAATTAGTGTTAATAACTGTAAATTTGACAAATTTTGAGCTCATGTAAGGCATACAACATATGCTTATAAATTTATTTAATTTTTCGGAAATTCATGTTTATGTTTTGATCGCATTCAAAAATGTTTTGCTGTGTAAAAGTCATTTACTGTTTTTGTAAATAGATACGCGATTATTATTATTATTATATATATATATTTTTTTTTTCTTTGCTGTCATTTGATGTAAATATGCCAAATTTTCTTTATTTAAAATGGTACTTTAATACTTTTTCCTTCAAGTTTGTCTAAGTATGAATATTTTTTGTAGTTTCAACAGTAATAAAAGTTTTTTAAAATTATTTTGCTTTTTTTGTGTGCAATATTTTACAAAAAATGAGAAATTTAGTTGATATCATTCGTGACATTACAAAAAAAAACAAGAAAAAATTGTCTTAGTCTACTGATTTAATATTACGAATTGAGATAATTTTTGCCCAAGAGGATAAAGAACAGCATTCGTGATACAAAACTCGAATCCAAAGTTTTTTATTTGAATTGTTACTTTGTTGATAATGAATAGTAAAGTAAATAATTTTATATAAATATATGTATTTTTCCTACGATTATGCTACGATAATCCTACGCGAATGATGATCGATGTCACATATCAATAATTCTGTATGAATAAAAATTTTATAGTTCACATGAACTGAGAAATTGCTGTAGATTACTTAGGTCATATTATTCAAAAAACGAATGAATTTTATGACCTAAGTAATCTGCAATGTCAGTTTTTTAGATCATGTGAACCTTATAACTTATTCAGAACAATTTATTAAATGACATCAATCTCGATCTTTTCAACTTAACACTTACAATTGCACCAATATATCAATAGAAAGTAATACATAAAAATGAATGTGTGATGTGGCACTAACTTGGTACAGCATAATATCAACAGTTATATTATTTCCACAGTTACTATTTAATTATATTATACAGAGAATCCATAAAGTTATTAAACTTTTTATAAGCTAAATACATTAGAAAGTATTCTGTGTTTAGCTAATAAAAATTTAATATCATTCAACTGAAAATATTCTATTTTTAAAAAGATGTTACGTCAATTTTAATTTGCACAGTAATTTCATTAAATATTCAAATTTCCGATTCTACAAAGTATAAAACAATACGCCCACACTTCACACTTCGTTAATTTTGTTCCGTACTTTGTGTTTATTAATAATGATTTTTAGTTAGCTTTGATTGAATGTCATACTTATGAATGCATTTGTAAGGCCGCTACACGAAGAGAGAAACGATAAGTAAAAGATCTATAACGCTTTATATTTTCGAATTATAACGGAAATGACACATATGTAGGCCAAGTTAGGGTGAATTACTGGATTTAAGCTTAATACTTTAATCAGAATATTGTGTAGATTGCATTCATAATTGTAAACTATTACAGATAACATCCACTTAACTATATACAGTACATATACAGGCCTATTCGCTAAATGTTACTGAATCATGTAATGCTTTACAGCAAGAGTAGAAAAAAGTAGGCTAATCTCTAGCAAGAGTAAGATATATTTTCAAACTATTATATTAATTTATTTTCGAAAATATCAACAGAATTTACGTATCATATTTTTGATTCATGTTACTTGGTATTTGGCGAATTAGATCGTACTTTAAAGAACGACAAGATGTATAAACCAGTAGAGAATAAATAGGGAGTAGCCTAGATACGAAACAGAAGGTAAACTTATTTCTAACACGCAGACAGGATCATACCATAGCCGGTTTGAGTCCCCATTGTTAAATATTATCACAAAAATTTAACATAAAATACATCTTATATTTATAACTTATATTTGTTTATTTTAACGTTCTATACATTTTCGAATAATACGATCTATGTTAGAACTATTTTATTAAAATATACATAATTTTAAATTCTTAACTTCAAAAATCAATAAACTTAAATATATTGTGTACGTTTATTCTTATTTAGTAATAATTTTTCTTGATAAATTTAATCAATTCTGATCATAATCAGACACTCAAAGACTTCTTTAGAGCTTAGTGTTTTACTATTATTATAGATTAATTGTAAGTCAAAATTTGAGTAAACCTTGTTAAAAAAATACAAAAGACATTCATAAGATATTTATGATTATATTATGATAAATGAGTATGTTATATGAATAACTATAAAGATTATTTTCTGTAGTATAAAGATATCTAACACTTATAATTTTTAAGTTGTGACTCTATTTAAGAATCCTTCGTGCCTACAGGGCAGAAGTCTATATAAAAAATTTCTATATTTTGTTATTAGTGTGTGTACCAGTAAACATCCAAAGGGCATTCATTTTTTAAATAATCTCCTTCCGTTCCAAATAATCTAAATTAACATAAGCTTATGTCACGAAAGAAGAAATAAATATTTGTTGTCTTATTACAATACATTTTAATTAAAGCGCGGCGAATTATTATTAAAACTTTACATTTTAATTATATTTTCGAATATAATTTGAAAATAAGATATAAGAATAATTATTTATTTTAAATATATCAATAGTGATGTCACAAAACACAAGAGATTACCGCCCCATTATGATAAAATGCAGAAAACCCTATTAATATACTGAATTTTTTTTCTATAACTCCAAACCAAGCCAAGTATTTACGGCTAAATTCGAATAAACTGAGAAAAATTTTTAAAACTTCTCGAATTACATTTTAATGTAAACGTTAAAGAATTTTAAAACAGTAATAACTCTTTAAATAGAATCTATTCATATTTATATACATAAGTTGACTGTATTAAATTTCCAATTAGTTAAACTTAACGGAAGACAAAACAAAAATTGCTGTTAAAAAAAAGGGTTTTGCCTGAAGCCAAGTCATATTTTAAAATTAACGGAAGAAATTTATAGTTCTAAGTTATATTATTTTTATGCAAATTATATCCGTTAACAATAATAATAAATCTGAAAAAACAGTATAAAATGTTTAAATAATGTTTAAAATAAACAATAATTAGATTATTAAGATGTAAATCACGTTATTGAATATGAAATTAATGATTATCGACATCTATCGCCATCTATTGACGAATACGACAACATATATAAATCCTTAAATTTTCAAATATTGTTCTTTGTATTTATGTGAAAAATTATTAAGAATGAAAACTAAAGCGACCATTCAGAAGAATGAAACGCTTTTCTAATTTATCTAGTATTCAAGTATAAAAAGTTTTTGTGTCGCATTTCATTCATACTTCATGATTCTTTGTTATTAATAAGAAATTATGTTCGTCCAACGGAAATGATACAAAATAAAATAATTAATATAATAAGTTACTTTGCACGTAGATAAACGTCAGGATTAAAAAATAATAATAATAAGGATGAAAATATTGATTAGCGTAAGGATTAGCTCTTCAACTTCGGTGTACAAATCACTTGCAAGAAAACATTTCAAAATTTTTAGATAAAGTTGCAGTTATCTATTAGAAATATTCGTATGAAAGCTATTTGATTACTTTCTCAACTTATTCAGTCAATTGGAATTTTTTAGGTGTCGCTGCGAACTTTTTTCAGATGTCGCTACTAGTAGAATTATAAGACACGACTCCACAAAGATATTCGAAGCGCCACCTACGAAATTACTGTATTATTTATTAATTATAATATTTGTGCGCTGACTCTTCTTTCATGCTCATAATTTATTTTTAATATAAGTAATTTCTGTGACTTAATTTTATGAATAAGTTAGAATCATAATATGATTTTTAATTAGTAATGCTAATTACGGATTCATCTTTTAGTGGTTTCTAAAGGAAAGGATAGAACACATGAGATAATTAACATATCAATAATAAATTCTGTAATGATATTAGAATCGTATACAAATCTTGATTTTAAAGGGCGAATTCGTTTCCTCTCGACGAGTAGAAGGAGGGGAAAAAACGTGCGACAACCTGTATCACTGACCTTTTTCACGCCTTATGACCAGACAAGTATTTCCCATCAAAAATGCCGGTTCTTTTGATGTTAGCCAGCAAGATCCCCAGAAAGACGGCATTTAATAAACGACTTTAAGTAAGGATGTGTGAGAAACGACTCGTGAAAACAGAACCACCGTGACGTTAAAGAAGTTTAACAATAAATTGTTTAAAAATTAAAGCAATAAAAATAAAAATAAAAAACACTTGTAACTTTCAGATGTAACTAGTAATTATATTCTCAAGAACATAAATTACTGCATCTTTACTGTTCTCTTAAAAAAATTAAAATAAAGTATAATTTTATTGCAATTTTTTGTACTATATTTTATTTGAAAATTTAATTTTACTCGTATATATACACGTATTTATATCTTTTCTGGAAATTCACTTTAATTAAAGTTGATTGACTTTATCGAGTGCCATTCAACTTTTGCAGGTTTCTGAACCTTTTATATAGTAGTAATGATTCGAACAGAAATTACATTGTTTACAATTCAATAAGTAGCTCTTCCTGTCACATGTTATTGTTCGACCATCCGGGAAAGGTGAACAATTAAACTTGGGAGAAATATCAACAGGAAACCCCTGTCAAGGTTTATTATATCTCTCCCATTTTCGATACAGTGAAACAAGATCTGTAATGCTGAGATACTCTTTCTGCTCCGCAGTTTTGATCTGTCAGATTAAACATTTGTCATACTTTTCATCTTTCGTTGACCTATGTTATATGTTAAATGCCTATTACTAATTAGCTTATGAGTTGAGATGTTTAAGAATAATTAAAGAAACTAATAATTTATTATTTAATTAACAATTTTAAAACTCTTCTATCCAAATTTATTGATAGAAATCACGAATAAAATTTATTAAAAAAGTAAACTGTGTCAAAAAACCAGAATTTTATATATTTTAAAGAATTTATATTAAGAGATTAATCGATTATATTTGATGAAGTAAATTTAAATTTATTTATAAATTTATCATAAAAATGAATGAAATTTGAAATTTAAACATCGGCGACGTCAATTCAAGTAAGCTGCAAGAAATTATTGATTAATATATATATGAATATATTAATTTTTCAATTAGTTAGTTTGTCAATATTCTGGCTGACAGTTTATGACTATTTTATAAGTCACAAAGCATTATTTTGTTATTTTCCTAAGTCAGTGTAAACATACTACATACAGATTTGATTTTGATTTCCGTCCTCTTAATGCAAGTACAACTTATCAAAGATCACTTTATTCTTCGCAATGATAGGCAGTGTTGCCCGGCATCTAACAAACTTTCGTGAATAACGGAAAATTATGAAACATATTTAAACAAACCCTAATTCTTGTTTCCAGTTTTTATTATATTGTTTTTAAAATTAATCATTAGTCATAGACACACATTCATACACAAATGCTACTCCAGTAACATAATCAAAACAATCTCGTTTAAAACATCTCGAAATAAATATTTCTCTTAAAGTCTTTTAGAATTTTCTCAACAAAATATGAGAAAATCTTTTCTATTTTTCCATTGTAAACAATAAAAAAAAAATAATAAATAAATAAAATACATCATAAAATTGTATTAGCATACATAGAGTTAAGAAGTGCCAATATTTTCATTTTCTCATAGTTCAATGATATGTTTAATTTATAAATGGATAATTATATTTAAATACATAGTAAAGCTACTTAAATTTATTATATTATTGTTTTACTTTATAAAATTTTATGTTTTAGATTACATAAATCGAGATCTATTTTTTTATTTTATTTTGCTTTATTGTATTTAAACACACAAATACACACACAAATGGTATAGAATGACAGTGGACTGAGATTAGATATATTTTTTTAATTGTTCCTCAAATTATCAGAAATAATTTATTTAATTACTCTTCTTGACATAAGAATGAATTGGCCAATGACTAATTTTATAAGTTACAATTAGTGTAATTTCATTAATAAATAAACAAAAATGTAAATTTTCAAAATGACTTTTTACATTATACAATATTTTTTATCTACTTTACATGGAATGTACTGTACTTTCATATTATTTAAAATTTGAAATTTACATTTTCTTCAATAGACAATATTCTTGTTTTGAATTTGCTAAATTCGGAAAATGTCGGTCAGGTTATTTAAAAATAAAAAAACTTTTATTAAAATAAAGAACAAATTGACATAATCTTCGAATTTAAACTAAAAGCTAACACATATTAATAACAGGATGTATTTGTTGATATTATTCAAAATAACTACTGTGCAAGAAAATAGGGTGTTCAGAAAGTAACACAACTCTATAGAAAAGTGTCTGTTTACTTTTACGATTCAATAGCTGCAGGCCAACACTCAAAACTGTATTAAAGCTATACTGACTGAAACACTGGAGAAAGTGTTTACAAACAGGATTCATCGTGTAGATTTGTGCGAAATGCACCATAGTGCAGTTTCAGCATTTGTTATAACTAAGAACCGGATTTATACGCGTTTAAAATCACAATATATGTAAATACATATGCAGGTAAAAATGCCTAAAATATGTCTTATGTATATTAAAAGCGTCAGTAATATAGACCAAAATTTATAGATTGAAACGCATATGCACTTTTTTTGGTCTACGTGCAAATTTTACTAATGTTTATTACGTCATACTTTTATGTGGGTGGAGATGACAATAGCTGTGCAATACATGACATAAGGAAGTTGAAAATTATGAAGTCACAAAACACTTATTAGAATATTTCATGTTGGAGAGACATAATCAAGTCAATTATGAACAAAAAAAAAATTTCAATTAAATTTTAACTTTCTAATAAATTATTATTAGATTTATTTCTATATATACAATTGTTTACAAGATGTTTGAGGATAACTTGCTTAGCCTAGTTTCCCTCGTCCTAAAGTTACGTTACCGGTTTAACGTAGTCGTATATTTTTGTTATAACCTTGTACAAATGATGAGAAATGAGTAAACTATCTTACTAGTTCTTATTAAGTAGTTAATTAATTATAGATTTAGTGTTGAAGTTGATAGTAATGTTTCGTTCTCCCTTATATCGCGAACTCCATTAAAGTTAGTTTCATTACAACTAGAACCTATCTGTGATCAGTTGCTGTTTTGGCTCGTTTTGACACTTTCTGTTGCACTGATTTAAGAGCAGAAGTTTGACTACTCACAAGAAGGTATCTCCGTTATGTTTAATTAAACATTACTTTTATATTTACATAATTTTGAACGATTTAAATTTAATATGATTGGATTAAAATTATTGTAAGGAATTTTCAAAATTTGAAAGAAGATATTTCCATGTCAATGGGGGGCGTGTTTCAACAGTCAAGGCTGCTGGTGATTTTTCTAAGCACCTCGTTATTTGATAAAGTTTAAGTGTTGATTGCTTCTGACTAACTCAAATTGTTCAAAAAATTTATATTTATTTTAACTAATATCACTAGAGGTAATAATAATATCAGTAAAAATGCAACGTTCGCCACCAAAGCGGGGAGAATCGTTCTAAACCGGAAGCCAAAAGAAATCAACCAATCTCGTCGAACTGCAGGCTAATAACGAATTTTAACTTAACTTCGGAAAAAAACTCTCACGAAGACTTTACAGAGGACGAGAATCCTAACCTGAATTTGTCACAACTTAGTTGACTCACCTGAAAGACTATGAGTGCTAACTTCGTTTCTACTTTACTTAATAATCCGGACAATCCACCAGACACCTCTACAACAGTCCTATGGAACAAAATCTCCAACTTGATTAACACTTCTAACGATAAACTTTTTAGCTAAATGATTATTATAAAAGATCTTGACCTTATACATGAAAACATCCGTGAAACTAAAGAACAGCAGAAAAAAAAATGGAAAAACAAATAAATAACCTAAAACAACAGGTCGACAAATTACAAGCAGAAAAGGACTGTATTCAATTTAGAATGGACTCTTTAATTAATGATCATCACCACAATAATATAATTATATATAATTATTCCAATTCTAAAACTATTTCTAGACTAGAAATTCATAATTTCATCACTACCTCATTAAACTTGCAAAATATAGCTGAAGAAGACATTCTGGAAATAGTCCAATTAACTAAATCACCAAACTCAACTATAAGACTAACTCTTGGCAATAATTATATTCGTGATCGCATCTTTTCTATCTTTATACCGAAGAAACAACAGAATTTTCTAGAAGAATGAAAGAATATGCAAATATCAATGGGCTTAACAAAAAATTCAAGACTTAGACGAATTACGCAAACATAATACCTTGGTCAAACTACATAATGACACTATAATAATTGAACGTGAAAAATTAACTTACAGTCTAAATACTGAGAAATTAGTCCATGTGGATGCCTCTCTTCCGTCTTCTAGATTAACAAATACAACAAGCTGATATACTAAGAAGCAAAGTAAAATTCAATACAATAAAACTTACTTGAACAACCAATTATTTACTATTGTCAACTTGAATAGCCAAGGGCTTAAAATTAAAATTCCACTAATCAACTCTTTTTACTCCAAGCATGAACCCGATATCTTCGCTATAACAGAAACTTGGATAACTTTTGAACTGACTTACTTATAAGTCAAATTTCTTTTATAAATTTACAATTGAAACAGTAATGGCACATAAACCAAAGGTCCAGGTCGTCCGAGCGGTGGTCTCTTTATATTAATAAAAAACGATTTTTGTAAAATAATACAAACAAAAATATCCGACAACTACATCTTGCTTCTTATTTCAATCTGCAAACTTATTCTTACAAATATAACTAATAAATTAATGGCCTTAATGCTCGTTTGCATCCCTCTTGATGATTTAACAAATATAAATGAAACCTCCAAACTAATTGATATTTGGCAACGTACGACTCCATACTCTATTATACTAGGAGACTTTAATTCAAGAATTGGTGAAACATTGGACTCAAGATATGATGGACCTAATTCTTTAATACGAAATACTCGTCAGTCGAAAGACAAACAGCTTAATAGACTGGGTAAAAAACTAATAGAAATAATGAAGGATCTTAAAATGTATATAATAAATGGATGCATCAAACCTGATATTCCTGCAGAATACATCTGTTTAACATATGCCGGAAAATCCAATATTGATTATACAATCTGCTCAGACTTACCACTGTATTGCTGTCTGGACTTCACCACAACTACTTTTGACATCTCTGATCACCTATCTACAATAGCAAAATTTTTTACTATTTTCGCCTAGAGAAATCAGACAACTTATCAATCAAAAGTCAAAGAATAAAGTACAAAACCTCAAGATATTCAACAGAATTTGAAAATCGATTTATTGACATTCCAATAATAACAGAAAACAATAGTGAAGAAATTTATAAATTAATGACAAATATAACGAATGATTATATATACAATAATAATGAAAAAAGAAACTTTCATAATAGATTCGGACAAATCTGGAATGATTTTGATTGTCATAAAATGGAAATGGAAAAGCAATCTAAACTAAAAATTTTCAGACAACTCTAATGATATTAACTTTGATAATTACAACTTACTCAAAAAAAAAAAACAAAAAAAAAACTACTTCAGGAAATTCGAATCAAACTTAGTAAAGAACAGTAAGACAGTAAATTATTCTGGTCTACAATAAGATTCCGTTTTAAATCAAACCTAACTGAAAAATCACCAATCATAGACTTCGATACTTCGAAAAATTTCTATCAAAAATTCCCAAAAATTCATTCAAATTTACTACCAATAATAAACACTGATGCTTATAATACTTACACTCCGATTTTACCATTGAATGAACTGAATGAAGCAATACAGAAAACAAAAAGTAACTCAACCGCAGGAAATAATGAAGATCCTACAAATTTCTAAAAATGGATGCATCAAACCTGATAATCCTGCAGAATAAATCTCTTTAACACCATGTACAGTACAAAGCCACCTCTTACCCAAACTCTTGGAATTCAGTTATCCTTACCACGATCCATAAAAAGGATGATCAGCTTTTCCCTAGTAATTACAGACCAATAGCATTACTATCAACTTTAAGAAAATGCTTCACCTCAATACTGGCAAAAAAATTTCAACAATGGACTAAAAATACTGATCTGGAAGCCAAATTTCAATATGCTTTTACTAAAAATAAAGGAACTGAATCAGCAATATTCATATTACTAATGATAATACAACTTCATCTACTAAAAAAACATAGAAAAGTATATGCTGCTTTCATCGATATACAAAAAGCTTTTGATTCAATCTATATCCCACTACTAGTAAATAACTCAAAAGCCTTCGGTGCTCTCAACTACTCTTCTCTACTACTCTACAATCTCAACTACTATAAAAAAGCTCTCAAATTATAACATAAAGATCAAACAAGGCAAGACTCTTTCTCCCTCATTAACTCTTTCCCGAGGTGTTCTTCAAGGTGATCCTCTTTCGCCATATTTATTAAACTTCTATCTGCTCGGCATTGATAAACTTTTCCATAATTCAACCGATGACATTGAAATAAACAACAGAATCTTTCACTACATATTATTCGCAGATGATCTAGCAATACTAGCACCCACCAAAATTTCATTACAAAGAAAAATTAACCAGCTAAATCTTTATTTTAAATCAATTAATTTAGTAATAAATCCGACTAAAACCAACATTATTATTTTTCGCAATAATAGCAAAATATCTGAAAAAGAAACTAAAATATACTATGACAATACTCTACTATAAACAGTTAATGAAGTAAACTATCTGGGTGTCGTCTTTGATTGGAACGTAACCTTCAAAGCTCAAATCTCAAGAATTAACATCAAAGTAAAGCAGACTATCGACAACCTTTTATTTCTATGCTCAACCCTGAAAACCTCTAATTTAAATATTCACAGGGAACTTTACAATTCTATAATTAACCCAATCATTTATTATGCAAGCTCTATCTGGAGTCTGGATTACTTATATAAATTTGAGACCTTTCATATCTATTTTCTACGTAAATTATTTCATTTAGAAAGAACAATTCCCGGTTATGCTCTCCAACATGAAACAAATCGTATCTGGTCCTTTCCTTTGCTGTTAAAACGCATAATTAAATTTTACTATAAACTCAAATTCAAAAGTGACAATAATATAACTTTTCTATATCTAGAAATAGTCAAGCAAAGCAAAAACGTAAATTACAAGCAGTTATGACAATACAAATTATGTAAAATTCTGAATTCATTTAGCATATCAGAACTATTATTTAAAGATATCATTCAGGACTGGAAATACCGTTATACTCTTCTATTAAACTCTGCCATATCTCAATCTATAAATAAAGATCAACTCTCTTTAAACCATAGTAATTATCATCCCTGGTACACCAACTTATTCGAAATTCCATCTTCCCAGCCATACATGTGGCAACCAAATGATTTGAACGTGAAACGACTAATAATCCAGCTACGCCTTAACAAATACTCTCTCTTTGTTAATAATACCTACATAAATTTTTCAAATACCCATTGTTGCTTATGTCAATCTGAAGACTTCTCAGCATTCCACCTTCTAAAAAATTGTCAAGAACTTACAACTTTGCGTGAACAATATACGAATACGTAGGCTAACTGTAGTTCACCTCTTGAACTCAAAATAAACTTAAACTTTCTCAATAAAAAAGATCTATATAAAATGTATAATTACTTTGTTAGAATCACGAAAACAATTTTAAAAAATTAAATAAATGTTATTAATAGTAAATAAAAACTATTATAAAACTTCAATGTCCTAATACCGAATCTTTTACTTATATTCATGTCTATAAGATATAAGGCAAAATGACTGTACGGTTTTCTTAAATTATGATCGTTTTTTATTAATATAATACCTTCGTAAACTAAAATTGATAATTAATTTCATTTCTATGTATCACCCCCTGTAACAGGGAAATATTTCCCTTTTGCTAATACACTTGAATAATTAATAATACAATAAATTGATCATAAACATTTTTTATACAATGAACAATAAATACAGTAGATTCCCTTATAACACGGGTTCATATAACACGGCGAAAAAATTGCGATCGTGTTCGTATAACACGGTAAAACGTCATCGCCGACTCGTGTCGCGACAGGATTGGTCGAATTGGACCAATAGTGGGCATTGTACAAACCGTTGAGTTTAAACGAGCACTGGACCTACTAAAAAACATTCATTATTCAACGGCCATAAAAATTATATTTTTATTAATGATGTCTCCAAAGTTAAGTCATTTTTCTGCGAAAAATTCGCTGATGAGGAAACGCGCCTACGTATCTACCGTGTTATAGGCGGGTCTACTGTATATCGGAAATATTTCTTCATATCAATGCAAACCGTGTTCATTTGTGGGACTGTAAAAAAATGCGAGTTAGACAATTCAGATTGAAAACATTTGAATTTCGCGCGCTCGTCTGTAATTAGATGGCGGAGTGAAATTTCTCCGTAAACTGTACTATACATAAGCAAAAAAGATTCACTGCATAGATAACAGAAACCGATTATAGATCATTTGAAAACCATAGCAATTATGCAAACGCACTGTAAAGTTTATAAAACACTTATTTAGTCCCGAAAATGGCCAAATGTGCAAAATATGCGCTAAAATTTAAAATATTTTTATACGATTTTAAAAATTCATATAAAATATGTACAGTAGAACATCGATTATCCAGTAGAGCATCGATTATCCGACCTACGATTAACCGAACGCGTTCTAGTCGGCAAATTCAAATGTCCGCTAGTGATGTGGCGCTACAATATTTGGTTATGTCTTGGCTGCTACATTATTATTTTTGTTAAATTTTTGCATGTTTCAGCTGGCAGCACCGGCTCGACCATGAAAGGGAGGCTAGTATTTAAACCAGGCCTAATACACTATACTAATAATGTATTTTTTCATACTTTTCGGTTATCCGACTTTTCAGTTATCCGACCAACCCCTGTCCTTAATTGAGTCGGATAATCGATGCTCTACTGTATTATCAAACAGAAATGTGGAGTTTTTTCATTAAAGTTCTTTTATGACGATTTTCTGTAGATTTTAAAGTGTTTAAGTTAACTTTTAAACATCAGGCCCTATATAAAAAATCGAAGTTTTAAAATTGACAAAATTTAATAAACCCTGTATTTTGTTGATGTGTAGCATCTATACATCCAGTGGAAACGAATATGAGTTGAACGTTCCTCGTCGATTAAGTTAGGGCTTCATTTCTCAATTTTAATGAAAACTTCTGTTCATTTATAAATAAATCATTAAAATTAGATTTATTTATAGAAACTATATCTAATATAAGAAAATAATAATTAAATATGATATTTAGAAAATAATAGAGAAAATAGATATTTAAAATATTTATCAATACAGGTAATTTGATTTAGTTCTTGTACTTTATTATTTAAAATTTAAGATAAATTACGAAATGTTAAAGATTCATAAAAATATTTTTATTATATAATTTATTTTGTAAAATATTATAAATTTCTAATCATTTTAGCTACTTTCTTTCGTAAAAATGTCTAAATTATAAAAATTGCAAGGTTAAACAAAATATTTAAAAAATAATTTTTAAAGTGCAGTTTTATTATTTCGAATATAATGTTAGAAAAAATTTCACTTGCATTTCAAGAAGAATTTCTTTTAAAATAAATTCTTTACTTCGATAAATATTCCAGGAATTTGTAAACTTAAGTACTGATTATACACGTCTTTAAGATAATCAATATGTTCAACATTTTTCAGAAAAGTATCTTATATAACTTATGATACATTCACTAATCTGTCGTCTTGAGAAGCATAATATAATTATATGGCACGCTTTGAATGTTATATATTAAAATATATTGCACATTATTCCACGTTTTACGTTCCCTAACTGTTTAAAATGTACAATATGTGGACTGAATTTCAAGATTCTCCTCTTCAATCTGTAATGATTCTGTTCAGTTTTTTCGGAATTAGTTTATCACATCGTAAACTCTCATTAATATCTGTTTTCTTATATGTGCTATTTCTAATTACATTTCTAATTCATTTAATATTTGCAGTTTTTCCTACAGATCATTATATCAGACAAAATTTGGATATCGCTATACTCTTTAGTGACGAAGATACTAATTCCATTAATGTGTATTTCTGTTCATATTTCTGTTTAATACTTTTTAGTTATCATTATGTGTGTAAATTACAGAAGAACGCTTATTACAGCGAATATTATTTGATTTGGAAAATCACTTGTAAGCAGAAAAGTGATCAAAATTCTAAATGTTCTAACAATATTATATGCATTTATTCTGTTTTCTGGATTCAAGTTATGAATATATTTTTATGTTGGTACAATTGTTACAGCATAGAATTAATAAGAAGAAATCGTTCCTTCGCAAGGCAGGCAGTTTATATATTTTATACAGTGTGGTTGACATTAGCAATGATATTTTCTACAGGTTTTGCAATATGTGGTGTAATCATATTTGTCATACAAATAAAAATGATAAAGCAAGTGCTGCATTCGTTTTTTGATTGCATCGACAAAATTCCAGAATCATCGAGTGTCGACGAAATGGAATTAATGTTTGATATTTTATTGAAAATGATGCATTTAATTGATAAAGCTACTTCTCCGGCCATCAACTCTATACTTGGATATAATATCATTGGCATAATAATATGGATTCGTTTATTCCTTTACAGTTTTGTTAAAGAAACGTATATAGAAGTAATTATTATGCCAATTTCAACATTGTTACTAATAAATACAGCAACATTATTTCTCGCCTCTTTCGTTTCAAATATGGTAAGTTGCCAAATTTATACACTAGATTCTCGCTAATCCGGCCATTCCTTGCACACAGGAATGCCAAATTATTGAGAGTGCTGGATTATTACGAGATAAAAAACGCCGATTTAATTTATTATTAAATTTAATGTTACGTGTTTACTGTCTGTAGTTCACATATATTTAAAAAAACAAATAAGAGACAAGTATTTGTTTACAGTAAAAGACACTTACAGTAAAATATAACACAATTGAAATGTAGCGGATTATCAATGGTCAGATTAGCAATGGTCTACTGTATTTGAAATATGTTTATACAGTATTATATTATGATAAAAATGGTAGAAGATAAACTGATAAATAGATAAATAGTAAAAGACTTAAGAGACGAAATTATGATAGTTTGTGATAGTTTTAGTACGGATAGTTAAATTAGTCCTCTTATTAGAACTGGCTCATTGCTGGCCTGATCTCATTAATGACAAAATGAATTTAATGTCAATTATAAAACGAAATTTATTTGATATTTGACACAAAGTATTTCTAAAAGTGTATCTTAAATATTGAAATGATCGTTATTAAGAGCATGATTTGATTTTTTGATTGCATTTAATCACATATACACTCTGACAAAATTAAAGAATCCGAATTTAAGCGCACAAATCTAAGTAAAATTGTAAGATAAATGGGTTAAGGCATCACATCATTTGAGCAATTTCCTAGAATGATGCCTCTCGGGAGGACCTTCTATAGGAAACTGGCTCTTATTTAGATGTTAGACACGTGAGAAAAATCTCTACGTTGCCAGCTCATTAGATCAGACGCGATTCAAACTGGCTTGCTCCAATTCCTTTAATGTTCAGTTTTCAATAATTTTATACACTTAGTCACCGATAAATCTAAAAACAAATCAAAGTTCTTAGATTTAACTGAAGTTAAATTTTTAGTATTCCTCATTACTTTAACTAGTGAAGAAAAACTGTGCTGGGGTAACACTGTTTATTATTGCAATCGATGATTTCATATGAACTAATCGAAAAAGTCATGGAAAATTTCTAATGTTTAGAAATTTTTAAAAACTTTAGAATTCCAGTTTCCTTTTTTATTTTTTAAATGTTTAACATAACTATAGATTATATCGAACTTATTTTGTAATACTGAAAACATTCAAAAGGAATGGCTCCTTCAAAAATTTATTCTTTAACAGGCGCTGATCCAGGGATCAGTGATGACGACGACTGCTCTCTAAGAGTTTTTGTTTTACTATTATGAGATTCATTATTTATTATTCTTTAAAATAATGTATTTACATTTTAATATTTTTTCATTATTTTTGAAAAATTCTATTCATTTTTATGTTGAAGTTTATGCAATTTAATTCAAGTATAATAATTACTAAAGTGATAGAACTTTTATATATCTATATTATTTATTTCAATACATGAATTAAATATTACCTCCTGAGATTTGCTCCCGGATCCACCACCCGTTATTTAATAGATTAGTTATTTCAAGGAATAGCAAGAGATCTTCGATCTTCTTGAAATCTGTGATTTCTATTAAAGATGTTGAAATGTTGAAAGAAGTTTCAAATGCAGATGAAATTTAATGACATAAATTATTATTTAAATTTTATTCAAAATATTAATCTATTTATTATAGCAATTATTAATTTTATTAATTGTGCGAATATTTTGCAAATTATTTTAACCTAAAGTTGCTACAATTTACATATTCAATTATTCTATTTTTTCTGTTACAATTTCTAAATTACCAATATCAGAATTAATGAATATTTGATATTTATTCAATGAATTTGTTTACATTATCTTTCAACTACTTAACTTGCAACCAATTACTGTAATTTTCCACGAAAATTAATCTAATAACCGCGTGATTTTGAGACAAAAAGTTTCTGGAATATGCAATTACAAAATGTGAAATAAATAATTAAATATTTAATATTAAAGAAACATCTTTGTTGAAGTTGATACTTTAAATAAGCCATAAAAATCATGCAATCGTGAACGAAAGACAAAAATGTAAGAATAGAACATTTACAGTCTTTCAGATATCAATTTAGAAAATAATTAATTTTTATAGAGTCGAACTTCCAACAATTGTCAGTGCATATAAATAGCCTCCAAACAAAGGCCACTTTTCATATTCTTGTAAAAATATATACGCCTACCGTTATAATGGCTATTGTTCAGAGGTTTGTGTATAAGAATGTACCACTAACAGTATTTAATGTTTATACAATATCACCTGCCGGAACGTAGATTTAAAGAAATATGAATATTTCCTTATATGTAAATGGTAAAATTAAAACTGAATGATATGAATTACAAGGTAAATCATATTATTATTTATTAAATTACAAGGAATAGAACAAAGAAATTCTTAGTTAAATTATGAAATAATCAGATTATACTTTGATGAGCTTCGAATTAATGCCTTTCAAAATTCATAAACGTTGCATTTAATTTATGAAACTGAAAATTTGTAGTATATTTTACAATTTATTATAATTAATTATAAATTTTATTGGATCATAATTATTTTTACGATATACTGTACTTACATTATTATGATTGAATAACGAAATTAAGAATTTATGAAATTTCATTCATTTTTTTAATGTAAGATATAAAGATAAATTAACATAATAATTAAATAATAATAATTTCAGGTTTCTTTGGCGAAGAGAAAAGTTTATTGCGTACTGCACAGGAAGTTAAGTGAAGATGATCAAATTAAAGTAATTGTTCTCCTATTAAAATATCATATTAAATGTTTATATTTAAAATATACAGTACATCTATATATATATATACATACAGAGTGCCAGGGCTCAATTACATTGGGCGAGTTTACTAGTTACTCGCCAGCGTACAAACTCGAGAAAGATTGAACGAGTTTATACACAGCGAGTACAGTTAAACTTGGTTAGTAAATTCGCTTATTCTCTGCATGGACAACATAGTGCTACGTGTTGCCAGCGATGGCGTAATTCTGCTACACACACAGCGATTAATCCATTCAATCGATGTAATGACGATAGTGCAAAGCCAATTCAAAAGTAGCGAAATTCTTAGCAAAAATAATTATTTTGTATACATTTCGAATCTTAGCCCAAATCATAGCAATCAAAGAAAAAAGAGATCTGGTTACGACTTTAATTTTTTTTTTGCCAGCAATACACTGATGCTATGTGATGTTAGGTGCTCACTTATAGAAGCATACGTCAAAGTCAAACTGTAATGATTCACTTTTTAGTCATTTATGAACAATATCCACTATTATTGAATATAAAACATTCATTACTTTCCTAATTTCTTTTTTCCGTTTCCTACAGGGTTAAGTCTGTGTTATAACGGATAGCCCTTCTTATCTTTAACATCAAATCAAATATAAAACATTCCGATTATGTAAATGTTAAAGAGTATGACGAGATGTAAACATCAACATGTATTATTCACTGAACATTGTTAAACGGAGCGAATTTCTTAGCGAGCGAGTAGCGACAAAAATAGTCTGGTGTTGGAGGCAGGATAGTCTTAACGCACGAAGCACGCGTAATTTTAATTTGCACTTGGTCAGCACCATCTAGGGGTGCTCTAAGAAAGTAACGTCGAAATTAAAGGAAATATGTATTGTAATGAACTTTTTAACTTTCACATCTCAATTATATACGTTTAACATATAATGGGTAGTTATAATAAAAGGATTTAGTAATTTATGTTATAAATAAACTTTTTTGAGAATTTATCTACATTGAAAATATATACGAAGGCAATATGTACGGTACATTTAAAGTATTTTTATTAATGTTGCTTATCCTAAAAGATTAAATAATTAAATCCGAGAGTTGTTATAACGATTTAACAGGAAAATTTCAACATGTAAATCGTATTATTACAGATATACATTCTGTTAAAAATCCACGCACTTAAAGCATCTTGCAACAGTATTCAAAATTCTGCTCATGGGATGGTAATGAAAACAAAAAGAATTCATTACAACATCACAGCACAAAATATATTATTGAAGAGTAGTTTCTGAAGTGTTGCATATTATAAGTTGTGAAGCTAAATTAAACTTTCATAAATTTATCGCTTGTTTGCTTTTAAGACCTTGCATTAATAGCCAATTCGCCGTTTCCGAATCGGAAATATCTAATGTTGAATAAATTACGCATCGCTTTTATTTTTGTCAAGCACAGCAGCAACTCGCCCACTTCTTTCGTAACAACGTGTACTTGGTAGCTCACAAGTTTTCTGGATGCCATCATCACACAAACACGCCGTGCATGTGTGTTGAACACATCATTGAAAGTAGACCTATTGTAATTGGAAATCTAATTGAAATTGCAAAGTTTTACGTTTTAAACGTCAGACTTATTTTAAGTGGACAATAAAAATTCAGACTTGGTAAACACTAATGTTGCGTGTTTTTTCTTCAAAGACACTTTGAAGAAAAAAACACACAACATTAGTGTTTATCAAGTCTAAATTAAACGATAGAACAAAGAACACGGAGTTTCATAAAAACAAATATACAAAAATTAACAGAACACTAAAATCATATGATTTCCACACTCATGAATTATTGTAATTAGAGTTTCTTGCACAATGGCAAGAGCATATATTTCGACATCTGTACCAGAGACTTTATCGTCTTTCATGTCACTTTCATGTCATGAGATATCCGGGAACAGATTTTGATAGCTAACTATTGAATGCTTCGCAATAATCGTAAATTTTCATCGTTTTCACGGCCATTTCCCTTACTTCTTGAATATAATTTTTGTAAGAATTTTTGCATTCTAACCAATAGTTCAATTTGTCCATGAAGGGAATTGTTTCATCTGAGTATTGAACAATTTCCGTCATCAATAATTCTCTTAACTTTTTTTTTATAAGACCAATTATTTGTTTTTGAACATGATTCTGTTTTCAAAATAGCAACAAATTGAACATTTAAAGAAATTCCAGGATAATTAGCGTGATCTTATCAATTGTCTCTCAGCGTGATCTTATAAACGCCAGGGTCCCTGGCGTTTATAAGATCACGCTGAGAGACAATAGATTCCAGCATGATCTTCAATACATCGGCGCCACCACACGAACTCTCAAAGTAAGGCTGGCTGGACATAAGTATGATATCAGTAAAGGAAAATACAACACTGCCCTAGCCAGGTATGCCGTAGACAACGACATTCAAGTCCATCTAGACCAAGCATCCATCATAAGACGATCTAAACATGACCAAATAAGGACACTGGAAGCTCTCGAAATATTTAAATCCGTGAAGAGCGGCAGTTGCATTAATTTCAAAGAGGAAGGACAAGTATCTTATGCATGGCAATCATTATACCTAAGGGAGCAGTCGAATTAAAAATTATTTTGGAGAAATTTAAATTCGATTAATCGATTTAAATTATTTTAAAAATATTTTAAGAGAATTAGTTGAAAATTTCTCGTTTATACGTTTTTAAATAATTTTTTAAAACGTTCTAATTTCCGCATTCCAATTTAATGAATCCTGAGGAAGATCTCTTAAGTAGATCGAAAACGTTAGAGATTGCAACTGATTATCGAATTTGCAATTAATTATCCTGGAATTTCTTTAAAGGTTCAATTCGTTGAAATTTTGTAATATATCCCAGGCATGAGATTCTTTTTTCGTTTAGGAATCCCTAAAATATAGTACTTTGAACTCATCCACTTATTATTTGTAGAGATGAAATCTTTCTGTGGTATTATAGATACAGACATATGGGAAGTATCGAAAAACTTGGAGAAACCATCACAATAATCAAATTTATATTGGAGTCATGTGACACTATCGTCACGGTCAGTTTTTCAGCTTGTATATGAAATATTTCTTCATCTTTTCTCATGTAAAGTTTTAAGTTGGAAGTTAACAGAAATTCTTAATCTATGGAGACCTGACTGACTGTAATCTTTGCCCTAGGCTCGAGATAAACAAAGCTAAAAAAATTTTTAAAAAACAATATACTTCCTACTGCTGTGAACTCGAATAGTATTCGATTGTCTGGTCAGGCAATAATACCGACTACAAAAATGTATTTGAAATAGAGAAAAATACGGAAATATATCGATATCCTTAGCCCGAGCCAATAGCCGAGCAGATAAAAGCACTGAACACAGGTCATGGGTTCGCTCCTCGCTAACGAGCTGGCCAAGTAGAGTTGTCCGGATTTTCTTCAAGTTTGTAACACATACAATAAATAGGAGCCAGTTTCCCTTTCGGCAGATCGCCCAAGTTTCACGTTGCTGTATAGCTGTATACAAACAAAAAATCAAAGGAATTTCGAAATATTTATATTATTTATATTTCGTAAGAATCTAAATTAACTCTTAAATATCTACCCAATGAATTATAGTAACTACTAAATACAGTGTGAAATACCTGTTTATTTTTCCAAGCAAAAAACATTACAGTGCTTCGTACCTAAGTAAAGTGCATATTACCTCAGAAGTTACTTGTCAAATGCTCGTAATACCGGTAGCACATACTGTACAGTGTGTAGTACCAGTTAAGAGCTTTGTCACTCCTGCAGGCCGGTCTTCAACTTTACTCACTCGGATAAATCATCAAGAGAGTTTGCTAGCCAAAGTAATTACATTGAGCGAGTTTAATAGCAGCGAGTTTGTCAAGAGCAAATTCGACCATTGTAATTTTTTTAAAATAAGTATTTTTATGGAGCAACCTAAGATCAGAAACCAAAATTGGCGGTGCTATAGACGCAGAAAATTTGGACGCGCCAACTCCCGATTTCTTACTCTGGTAAAACGTAGAGTATGGCGTATGAAACACCAGTGAAAAAATAGGAAGATCTGCCAGTCCGTAACATCTCAGCTTGTACGCTAATACTATCAGAGAGAGAGTACGATAAAACGTGGTTCGTCATTGTACTCTGTGTAACGAAGTTGGCGGTCACTTCTTTGAACATTTTATTAAATTTTTTTTTTAATATTCATAATAGTTTTATTTGCTGTACTGTATATATTGATACTTAGTACTTATTACTCTAAAACATAGGCTACACAATAAGACGGAAAAAGTAGAGTCGTGATAATGATTGCCTACGACATAGGCACGTCCAAATGTTTTGCGTGCCACAGCAGTGCCAAGTTTTGTTTCCGACCCTATATTGCTCAAAAAACTGACCATCTATTAATCTCTACATCCCTTAAATTTATGGTACATAGAATATTAGCACCTTGTGCATATACTGTATGTATTAAAAAACAGATTTATTTATTATTTTTTCAGATTTTGATATTTGTTCAGCATCACGGAGTTGTCCATTATGGAATAAAATTATTATTTCGTTATCCAATCACTCGATCATTTGTGACCAAGGTAAAGAAAAATTAAATTAAATTAGGCCTATATACATTTTTTTATTTCGTAAATCATAACTAAATTTGATTAATTTATTTCTAGATGTTCAGCTTCATCATATCTATTATCGTATTTTCCATTCAAATTTATCAATTAAAAATTCGGACTTAAATTATGAATTACGTAAGAAAGCTAAGTTTTTAAGGAAAATATTTAACAAAGTGTACGTAAATATAATATAACAGGGGTGGGCAAGCAAGAGTTCAGTGGGAGCCGAAATGTAGGTTTTGCTAAATGCATGGGAGCCGCAGTTCTGTAGTGTCGTGGGGATAGTATGGTAAAGCGCGCGATTTTATTATGTAATATAAATATAATATAAAACAAATATTGATTTTTTTAATAAACATATTTTCACAAAATTATAAAAATAAAATTTTAAAAATAATAATAAAAAACAGAAATTAACACTTTCAGCAAGAGCCGCATGTAACTCAAAAAGAGCCGCATTTGCCCATGTCTGTAATATAATATGAATTTAAACAATAGAAATTTGAATTTTGGCATACAAATTTCGGACTTTAATTTTAAACTAAGGTTAACATTATATTATTAAATATAATAATTTTAAGAGATAGTTAGATATTTTAAATTATTTAAAGAAAATTGATTTCATGTATCGAAACAGTTCTCTAGAAAACATGTAAGATGAACAACAGTCACCAACAATAACTATCTTGGCAACAGTTGCTTGAACAAATTGACATACAATAAGCGACTTTGTTCAATCATCAATTAGATAGGTATTTTTCCAATTATATTTTATTAAAACCTCTAAAAAATCCATCAGTGAACAAGTGGTTAAAAAGTTCATTAGCAAAGCATAAAATGGATGAATTTCACTTTTATAGCGAATTTTGAATATTAATCGGATCTTGAATATTCAGATATTTCGAATACTCGAATACCCCGAATACTTAGTGAACATAACTATCTAATATAGACCTACTTATTTAATTAATCATTTATTTAATATTTATGTTTCATTTATTTTAATATTTTAATATATTAATGAACAATTATTTATTGTGACAACGTCATAATGCCGGGCAGTAATTTTTTATCATATTTATAATTTTATTTTATTTAAAATATATGCTTCACAACTTCAAATTAGTAGTGTCTTGCCCCTGTACAACATACTTTTCCTGTTAGCAATAGAGTCGTTTTGGTCATCTAACTCCTTTCAGGAAAAACTTTTTGAATTGAAATAACGTTCTACCGGAAGTTCTTATATACTTAATCGGAGCGTCCTGTCTCTAAGCTTTCAACATCTGGTCTCGACATTCATCAATCTAATTCTGTTCTAAAGATTAAGGAAGGACAGACATTCAGACGGATGATAGTGGAAATGTATAGGTCTACATTTTTTAAAATTTCAACCCAATAATTGTTCTCACTCTCACCTTAATAAAGATTTTTATTTTAAAAAGACCCCAAGAATTTGAAAACGTTTGGGGTCTATTCTGTTTCTTTTCTTGTCACAAATTAAATCAGAGATTCTGAAGAGATGCTGTCTGTACGCAATAGCAGATACAAGTTGATATTTTTGATACAAAAAAATATTACAATTTATTTGTTCGAACTTCAAAACGTTGTTTTTAAAAACATGTTCGATAAATCATATTTGATAAATCCATCAATTCGCAATACAATCATCGTGCAAAGGTATTTGTTAGTTATTCAAGTATTTTTCATTTTTGAGTTAACCCCATCCTCTGTTTGGATACTTCTGTGTCCTAATGGTGATTGTTTCTATGGCTGTTGTATGTATTCGTAGTATTCAGATTTATTTTTTTATCAACGTGACCTACTACTCGAGATTCGAGTATTCGCGGAGAGAATTCGCTATCTCTAAAAACAGTTAGTTGAAACGAAGTAACAGGAAAAAAGGCGTCTTCTTTAATATATAGCAGAAGAAGAAAACACATTTACTATATGTTACAAAGTTGTTGAAAATGTGTGTATACAGTTCTATTTCACACAGTTTGACGTACCGTATCATAAATTCAATTCTCTTCTCTTTCGCACAGAAAGAGCCATAAAATTTCAAAAAATTTTAAGAAACCGCCGATTCCGAATTCTCGTGCATCTCTTCGTGAATACAACAACTTCCGCTGCGCATTTCCTGTTTCAAAAACCCGACGATTCCCGCCATCTCTGTAAACGACTTCCTCCCCACGTCTCTGTGGAAACCAACCAAATAAAAAAAACAAATAAAATAAAATTTATAAACTAATTAAATTGTAAATTTAAATTTAGTATGATAATGTTTTAAAAACGACACGTATTTCAGATGCAAATCAGTTAATAAAGTAACCAAATCGATCAATGTATAGATTATTTTAATGAACATAGGTTACATTGCATAATCGATTTATAGCCTGTATATTACTATGTTAGTGCTTGGTTCGTATCGAAACCATGTTCGACATCACAGAAGAATACATCGATTCTCCTATTCGATCGGTTGTTATAATATTTAAATGTTTTGGGATAGATTTATCACATTATCGTTTAACGCCCATGAAGATATGTTGCTATATAATATTTTTCACAGCAGTATGCAATTTCTTTATCTTCAGTCTACTTCCACCCCATAACGAAATCAGATTAAGAATAGACGTTTCCTTGGTTATAATTAAAAATAACAGTGATATTTTTAACATAATATATACTATATATTTTTCTTTTATTTTTACGTCGTATGTGTACGTTAGCAAATTGGAAAAAGAGGAATATTTTAAGAAATTTCATCGAGTTTGGAAGTCGACTAGAAACAAGAGCAAAGCGGGAGAGTTATCAAAATCGGTCGATAATTCTATACAGTTATTTATAGCATTATGGTTATTCTGTATTATTGTGTTTTTCGTTTTCTATAGCTACTACAGTTTAGAAATGGTTAAGAAAAATACATTACTGAATTCAGTTAAAGACTGTTTTTATTTTGTTTCTTACACGGCATGGTTAACAATAACAATTTCGTTCACTTTCGGTTTCGGTAATGGAATTTTATTTATTTTTTACATTCAAATCAAAATGATTAAACAGATATTACAGTTATTATATGAATGCATAACAAGAATACCGAAATCATCAAATGTTCAAGAAATGAGCGAAATATTTAAGAACTTATTAAAAATGATCTCACTTTTAGATAAAGAAATATCTCCTGTAGTTAATGCTTTAATTTTATTTTGTGCCTGTAGTTTTATTTGGATATTTTATTTATATTTTACTTATAATTTACGTTCCAAGATGGTGATATTGGAAGTCTTAATGTTTGTGACTTTCCTCTTTGATTCGGTTGTTTTAATTCTTGTTTCTTTCTTCTCCGATATGGTAAGTCAGAACGTTTTTAATTTAATTTTTTTTAAATAAATAATAATGTAAATTATTTAGTTTTATTACTTTTTGCAGCGATCTAATTTATGTTCAATTTAATTTTTTTAAATAATATTAATAAAAGTAGTTTATAATGATTAATTTACAAATTGAAAAGTTATATTAATTATTTACAAATAATTTGAATTAAAAGTTTAAAATAATAAAATTAATTTTATGAGATGTTTAAGTTATGTAGTGTAAAATTATATTAAGTTGAATGTTTAATCTATATATATATATCTATATATATAATCGAGACGAGTTGATAATAATAATCAGCGCAGAGCCCAAACGGTTAGGAGTTGAAAGTTGAAATTTGGTACACTGTTAGGGTATGTCACGAGAACGCACACTAAGAAGGGATTTTTCGAAATTCCTCCCCACGGGGGAGAGAGACAGGATTAAGTCCTAACACTTCCATCAACGATGGAAGTTTTACGTAACAATGGAAGTGTTAAGAGAAAGCGACGTGCAAGACGCAGATGCAGTTTTTTTCGTTTTTGCGGGAAATCGAACATATTTTTAGACCTATCTAAAAATTCTGTAATTAGTTTGGAAACAGGGAGGACCCAATTCTTGCGTTCTGTGAAAACGGGTAAGGTTGACTAACGTAATAATCTTAATATTCGCTAAAACGGTTAGGAGTTGAAAGTTGAAATTTAGTGCACAGTTAGGGTACCAGATTTAAGTACCAAAGTGTTAAGTAACAATGGAGAACAAGAGAAAGCGACGTGCAAGATTTACGGGCGCTGGAAAAAAAAGAAAAAAGAGAAAGAGTAATATGTTAGAACACATTCGATTTTCAAATTTAAACAGATTAGTTCAATTTTTCTCGACCTTTCTTCTTTAAAACATTCGATGAAAATTGAACGATATAATCAGAACACGTCGTGAAAATCGAACAATATTAGAACATTCGATTTTCAAATTCGACCTTTCTTTAGAAATACTTAGTTAGTTGATTAAATTATTTTTTTTTTGTGACTATAAAGTAATAATCTTAATCTTCGCTATCGTTACTTTTGCCCGAGCAACGCCGGGCCTACCTGCTAGTAACTTAATAAAATATTTATATTTTTAATTAACTAGATTATTAAATATAAGATAATTTAAACGTATTCTTATAAAAATAAAATTATAATGGTTAATTACATTAACCATTCATTTCATATTTCAAGTTACATAACATTTGAGATAAGCTATTAAGAATTTTTTTTATTAATCTAAATGAATAAAAGAAGTCTGGGTTTCATCGATCGCATTAATGAGTTTGAAGAGCTCTAACAACATCCATACTCATTAAACAAAATCGTTAAAGAATTACTATTGACATAATTCAATATCGATTACATAAACCTATGATCCAGTGGCGCGTTATAACTTTATGGGGCCCAGGCGAATTGGAATTAGGGGTCCCAGGTACAGTGTTGCCTTCACACATTTTTCTTCGGGGGAAATTTTTAGGGAGAAAAATTTTCTTATAAAAGATCAGTTTGGGTAACTGCCGCGCTATCCTATGAACAAAAATGGCAATTCCCAAGGGCTCCTACCAACAAGGGGCCTCAGGCAATTGCCATTTTTGCTCATAGGATAATGCGGCATTGCTGTGATTCTCTTTAGCCGATGATTCTACGATGATCCTGTTTATTTGACTTTAAAGACTTGAAATCATAAATTTTTCAAGTCTTTTTTATACCGCGTAAAAAAATTTTAATTGACGGTCTTGATAATAATATATGTAAATGTATTAATATAAATTTTAAAAAACACTCAAGCACAGCTGTGGCCCCTGAACAGGCCGAATACAGGGCCTCTTTGAGATCCCCGCACTGTAAGGTTCTGAGTTTATAAGTATTTTAAGATTTTTCCATAAGAAAATTAGTAATTTTTGTAAATTTCTTTTATAGTCAAATTTTTTTTGGCTGAAAAAACACATTCTTCTTAAACAACGATTAAGTATACAAAAGATACACGAAGAGTATAATGGTAGTTATTTTTCAAAATTTTTAATATCAATTAGATTAAGAAACAATAATAATTTACATTACCAAAATTTGGAAATTACATAATCTTGAAATTAACATACTTTTAATAATTCCTGAAATGTTTCTACGGTTATTAAAATACATAAAGTTTTAAGATTTTGTTTGTTATAGTTAAACATTTTTAAAGTACTTTTATATTTACATTATCTATGGCGGGTTTTGTCTCTATTTATACCGACGGTTTACAGGCCGAAGCGGTTAAAACGTTAATTCGTCCTTCTGACGAACCCAGATTCGAATCCAAGCAAGCAACTTCCCCAGGAATTCACATGGAAATCGTCCAGGAAATGTCGGGCTTCTTCTCTCACTACTCGGACACTCGCATTGTGAGCCTGTCTTACGATGCAAGTGTCCGGGATATTTAACAGATATTTGAGGATAAAATCTGGGACAATCTCGGAAAACCGGGACATCTGGCAACCTTAGCCTAGCCAAATCCGCGATAGAAATGACAAAAGACCCTATTAGTGTTCGTTCGATGAAAAAGTCAAAAATGAAAAACTGTTTATACTATTATATCGTTATAAATATTATTATACAATTGAGTGTAGAAGATATCGTGCAATCAGTGCAGATTTCGTGCAATCAGATTTTTTTCCCCAGTTACACTCGATTAAATGCTGAGAAACGATTATGGAAATTGCACTTATCTCGTAATATATTCAGTCAATAAAAGGCTTTTACTTATAATTTCTATTAATTATGACTAATCTATAATAAGTAAGATCTCTCAGTGAAGAATTTCATGTCACGTTCCTTTTTTCCCTCTTTACTTAGATAAAACGTAAAATAAATTTTTATATCCTAAATCAGAAATAATCAAGTAATTTTTGGAAAAACATCATAAAATTTAATAATTTATCATAATTTGACCTATATTGAATTTATTTAAAAGGAAGTTGTTTAGATAATAGTTAATCGGAAAATTGAAGCATTACTTACTAACCGCATTATTAATATTAATATTAATAATAATATTTATTTTCGTAATATGGGATGGTCCCGTTACAAGGGGGAACATAATTTAAACACTCGATAATTTTACATTAATAATAGTATTTATCTTGAATTACAAAAAATAATTTTAATTATATCTTGTTACCAGATTTGTTGCTGGCCTTCTCGGACAGTTTGTACAATTTTTTCATTAAATACGTTAATCTTATTATTATAGTTGGGCTCATTTGAAACAACTTTTTATAGAATTCATTAATTTATTTACTCTCAGATAGAGTGGAAATACCATATTTTTCCCTAATCTCTGTACAGCCTCTGCATGAACATATATGGAAGATCGAAATTTGCTCTTGACATATTTTGCATGTTTCGTTTCTGATCTTTATATAATTCTGATCCACTAATATATAAAAACTGTTTAGTCGGAGCTGCATATAAAATTTTTTATCATAAACGGTAGGTGAAAATTAATATATTCGTTTGAAGGAGGAAAGTTTAAGTTCTCCATATACCAGGGATGAAATTTTGAACTCTGTAATTTAACTATTTCTTGATGGATAGAGTTGTTAAACAAATTTTCTATTAATGTACAGTTACCAAATTGCCAATCTTCTTCTGTGTTTCCAAATAAATGGGAGAAATTCCGTATTTAGCCAACAGTTGACTAAATTTAGTGAACCAATTGTTGACATAATTTTTCTTTGTTTCTGTTAGACTTTTCAGATTATTTAATATGGTATTAATCCAAGGGTTTTCACTAGTAATCAGTCTTTTATAAAATTTTTGTATTCTTAATACCAAATAGGGCTCTAATTGTAGTCGGTTTGTGTCGTGACGTATGGCATATCCAGGGACCGCTCTGTCTAACCCATATATTTTCATTATATATTGTAATTGTATTATTTCAAAACGAGTTATCCAATCAATTCCCCATATTGGAAAAGCATAACATATTGAGTTCATCACTATTGCCGAAAAAAGTTGCATTTGTTTTTGAATTGAATTAGTTTTTATTTTGACCAATAGATATATAAGGTTATTGATTAGTTTATTAGCTTTATTTCGCATATTTTTAACGTGGGCTTCGAAGGATAGTGTTGAAGTTATGTTAAGCCCCAAGTAAGAGGTCTCCTCTGTTAGCTTCAATTTCTCATTTAAAAGGAAAAAATTATGGTCTTGTTTCGCCAGTCTTCCTCCTCTTCTGAAAATTTGAATATAGGTTTTGCTTGGGTTAATTTTCAGTCCAAGTTGTGTAAAGTACTTCTACATTAAATTAAATTTTTCTCTGGAGACCAAGTTTTGTATTTGAAAGTAAAACAATATCATCTGCATATTGTATTGAGTGAATTATAGAATTTCTAATCCTTATTCCGTCCTCTGCTTTATCAAATTGTTTATTTATGTCAAATATGAAAAAGTTAAACAAAAATGGCGATAATGGGTCACCTTGTAAAAGACCCCCAAAAATATCAAAGGGGGAGAAGACAGTTTTGCCAGATTTAATAGTAACATGATAATGACCAAATAAAAATTTTATAGCATTTATGTAAAAGATATCTGCTCCATTTTTTCCTAGTTTTTCACACATTAATTCTATTGAAATTGAGTCAAAAGCCTTCTCCAGATCTAAAAAAGCTGCATAAACTTTATGCCTTTTCCTAGATTAATGTATTTGAATAATTGAAATCAATATAAAAATGGCTATTTCTGTACCACCGTTTTTAGAGAAGGCAAATTGGGTATCGGATGTCAACTGTGTTTCTTCTAGCCATTAAATCTTTTTGCGAGGATACTACTAACAACATTATGTAATACAGTACTGTAACAACAATAACGTTATTACTGATAATTATTAGCAAAATATTTTTCATAAATTCATATAGACTACTTAATTTATGCCAACAGCTTACAAATAATTATAGTCACGACATTATAAAATTAAATATTACGTAATATTAATTATATTATATGTGTTATATTTAGCTTCTTCACTTTTGAAACCGTGTCTTCCTTCTTGTTTGTTTATTCGACAACAAAAAAGTTGTATTTAGGTTTAAAAAATAATTTTTGCTGTTAGATTATAATGAGGATATTTACTCTCTTGTTATACAATTATTAAAGGGAAATGCTGCTATGGTAATAGCCTCCCCGTTAATATCGGTATTATCTCAATACTGTAAAGAATAAAGAATTATACTATATAAAACGATATAAACTAAACACTACTATAATTTAATAATTTTACATCAGATTATAAATATATTAATGTCATAAATTTATATTTTAAATTAGCCTATGCATAGTTAAGTTTTATTATGATGGAGACTGCTTAAAATTATTCTATACTTTAAAATTAAAATATAAATTTGTATTTAATTTAATAACGAAAGAAAGCGTTTAATTACAAATGCTTTTTTTTGTTGTTGTTATTGTCGTCTAGGCCAGTGGTATTTAAACTTTTCGATTGGCAAGCCAAATTGCGCAAAGTCGTAAGTAGACGGGGAGCAAATATTTTGTATATTCCATATACAGTAAAAGTAGTCACTAAAAGTCAGAAAATCACTTATGAATGATAAAAATAGTTATATCATTTATAAATGAAGTGCTAATTATGTTCGCGGGCCGGATTTGGCCCGGGACATCAGGTTTAGAGTACAAAATACTCAAAATAAAAAATACAAAATGTAAGCCTACTTTTTAATATAACAGTTTAGGAATTTCGATCCTTTATTCCGATTAAATTAAAGTGTATATACTATATATTAGAGCATAAACATATTTTTGATTTTGATTATTGTATCAAATATTACTGTATAAACACCTTACATATATTAAAAGTATTTATAAACAAGCCTAAAATTTATATAAATAATTATCAATTCATCCATTTTTTTTTTGTTTTTTTTTCAGATTGTACTTGCCGGAAGAAAGATTTATCAATTATTGCATTTATCTTTAAATCTAAGTGATCAAATTAAAGTGAGTATAAAATATAATTGTGGAGATAATAATATTTTCTTAATGAAATATATTTTTCTTTTTTATTTAGATTTTAACATTTATTCAAAACCATTGCAAAACCCAAAGTGGAGTTAAATTATTTTTTTATTTTCCGATAACCAGAACCTTTGTATCCAAGGTACTTAAATCCCATAATAGAAATAAATTTGATTAATGTTTTAATGCTTATTTATTAATATTACTAATTTATTTATTTAGATATATAGTTTTGCAATATCCACTATTATAATTCTCATCCAAGTTTATCAAGTTAGAAATCAGAGAAGAAAGATGCACGATTGAAAGATCAACTTATGAAACGTTATTTTTTAAATAAATTGTTTGAAACTATTATTTATTCTTTTTCGTTAACGTAACATATATAATTATATATTATTTTTTCTGGATTTTTGGTTCTTTGTATCCTCGCAGATTTAATTAATTATTAAGATTTAATAACCTCTATTACATAAATTCGAATTTTTTTAATATAATCTATAACTTACTGTGGATTCTTTGTATATACTTTAAATTTTATTTAAATAAATTTGATTTTAAACCTGCAAAATGTTGTTATTATTATCTACTCGTACTAAATGATGCGCTTGAAATATTAACCATAAAAACTTCAGACGCTTTATTTTGGAATTTTAATGCTTTAGTCGAGTGTGAAAATCACGATTTAGCAACGTAATATAATTCCTTTGCTAATATTCATTTTTGTTAATTTTTTTACAAGTTTGATGCCCTTCAGCCGTTGAGATTGTGATAAACTATGCAAGATTAATATGTACAAAGTATAAAGTATTTAATGTATAAAGATTAATGTGATAAAGTAAAGATGAATAAAGCCTAATATAAAATTTAAAATATATTAAAATTAAATGTATATATACATAACTCAAAAATGTCCGTATAATGACAAAAAGGTTAGAGAAAACTTGCATTAACTGGCAACATATTTGTCTTTATAGATTGTACTGTTAATTTCACAGTGTAGACCTATATATTTATAACTTTAATAATTAGGCTAAAACGTGACTGAGACGAAGGTCAGTTTTGCTGTTATGAAAACATATTTTAATTTAAAAAATTATGTTAAATTTACAGTGTTAAATTGTCATTGTTGAGTTTATTTTTAACCGAATACCACAAATATAAAATTTATTATTGCAGAATATGTAAACAATGAACTTTTAAAACTTGTTGCACTAAATCGACATTTTCTTCTAAATTCAGATAGCTTTGCGTAGATTTAGATAACATTTACAAAATATATTTTAAAAAATTTTAAATATAAACTTATAAAATTTAAGAACTTATGTATACCTCTTAATCGTAATTAATAATAATAATAATAATAAAATTGCTTACGCAATGTTTGTAAATCTTTAATGTTAAATTTCTTTGTTTTGAGACTAGAATTATTTTTTGTGAATATTCAACTTAAATTTTTATTAATATTCTTGTATAGTGTTAATTGTTTCTTTCCTGAGTTATTTTTACTGTAATTATCTGTACAGTCTAAAACTATTATTATTATTTATTAGTCTACAATATTCTTTTAATAAGACTTTTGATTAATATATTGAGAATTCAGATATTTTTAAATGTTTTGCAAACGTTTTATAATAAAACTTTTTACATTTGCAGAGCATTAGTAACAAGGCCAGATTTGCACACAAACTAAATAACCTGTAGCTTAAGACTTCACATTTTCAAATGTATTATTTGATGAAAGGGATGAAAGGGAACGTTTTATATGTTATAGCTTAGAATCACAACGAGTCTAAGCCGAGTTCTGATTGACAGTTAACTTATATGTTTTAACACATTAGTTATTTATTGACATTACTTGTTAAAAATATAGTCTACTAATAATTTCGTTATATATTAATATACTATTTCACAATATAATATATTAATTTCATAATATAATCATTAGAATTGTTAATTTATTGATTGAATTTTCATTATATTAAAACAAAAATATACACTCATAGGAGTATTTAGTGGTCCATTTTCACCAATCCACCAAAATAACTCAAAAAATATTCATTCTACAAAAAGAAAGAAAAGAAAAAAATATCAGAGACCATGTGTCAAATTTCATTTCTTTTAAAAAACTTATTTATTTATTTATTATAAAGCTATTTTACCAAGACATAATAATACGTAACTTTCAGAAAAACATTATCATTTCAAATATTTAAAACTACGTTTATATTTATTAATTCACAGCGTAAAAAATCAGTCTTGTAAATCTTTTGGAGAAGAATTACTATTACTATAGTCAATAGTATAACACTTTAACAGTTAAGATTTGATCATATCATGATAACTGATTGTCTCATAATCAATCGTTTGTAAACTTGTTAATCTTTCATTGATCAAGATTAACATTCCATATCAACTATATGAGATTTATATCGTATGATAACATGGAAGAGTAGATTCGTGCACAGGATTTTTAAAAGGGTGGAGTTTTAAAAGAAACATATTTTTCATTATGTAGTTTATTAATTTTTGCAATATAATATATCACAATGCGATAAACTATCAATAAGAAGGAACTGAGCTGGTATAAACTAAATAGAAGTTATATACAATATACTGTTTAAATTTAATTTTTTACTTCTCCCAAATGGGAGGTTGAAACCCCAAAACCAATGTGTGCACGGCCTTTGGAGAAGAATAAAATCGGTAAGTGCATAATATGCTGTGAGTTAAAGAAACTCATTTCTAATGGTTATGAATCTCAGAGTTGCTTGTTATGAAAGTTGCCATATTTTAATTTAAAAAATTTTGTATACATATAACCTGTTTAATGGCCTTAATATGTTTTATACAAGACGAAAGATCTTGAAGATTTTGAGTTCGAATACCATCTGAACAGTCGCGATATGTTATGAATATTTCATGCTAGAATATCATAATCCATCTCATTTATGCTTTCAATTCAATGAGAACCAAACTCTCCACATTTGACAAATATTGAAAAGGGCACAGATTGATTGTGAGCAGATAACTTTTGTAACGAATCCAAGACAATAATTTGAAATAATTTTTCCATTATAATTCATATTCTAGAGACTATCATAATTGTATTGTTACGATCCTTTTTGTTACAATCTATAGAGAGTGGCTTACCGGGTAGGCTCAACGGGTGCAAAGGCACAGAACCGAGGACTAAGGAGGCTTTAAAATGGGGTAAAAGTGATCAGTATTATATTTTTAATTTAATTTATTTTATTTTTTATTTTCAAATTTTAAATTTTGCCACTCTGGAGGCCGATTCAGCAACGTTTTAGTTAAAATAAAAGAATAATCTACCGAATTTGTTTCTTCATACTTGTTCCAAAGAAAAGAGATCCAAAAATAAAATTTTGCTCAGAGTGCATAAAAGGCTAGTTATGGCACTGAGGGGATAATTGGAAATAGTATGCAAACAACATTTTTTCAGTTTCACCGTTATGCATAGCGCTAATTTCTCCCTGGTGGTCCACCATTTTAATATTTCTGTTTTTGTCACTCATTGAATTCCGTTTGCATAATCAGATTAAGAAGTTTAATCACTTGTTATTTTGATAAATATTTAATAGAATAATTTGAATTTTACATATTTATGCCGTAATAAAATTTTGAAACAATAATTGAAAACAATGAAACAAATGTGTTTTAACATAATTGGTCAAAATAAGTTTTTCTATTAAAGTTTATAAAATCAACATTTCATTAAACTCTGCTTAAATTGTTAAAATTTATATTTTAAAAACATATTTACCTATCAAATCGTCAAAATTTAAAAATAATCGACAACATTTTAAAGCTAAACACTTTGGCAAACAAAATTTGCTTAATTAAATGTTAACTAATTAAGAATAAATTTTAACAAATTATTCCTTCTAATTCTTCACCAGTTAACTGCTCTTAATTATTAATAATTAGAATATTTATTTTGAAATCCGAAGTTCGTAACACAATAGATTTGTAACAAAAACTATTTAAAAAAAAAAACAGATAAAATACAGCCTAAATATAATGCATATTATTTATTAAATAAATACATTTATTTTACTTGGCTGTTATACGGTAATTATATCACAGAAGGAAAGTATGGCGATCGGTCAAAAAATGAACCCCCCAAAAAAAATTTTTACATTTTTGGACTTAGGACACCTTGAAACGTCGAGAAACGCAGAAGAATTCGAAGGTAATTTCTGTATGTAATGAATGTTAGTGTGTGGGGGGATACGATTTTTTCACCCTGTTTGAAGATTAATAACTCCTGTGCTTTCTGTCAAAAATTTCTGAAAATTTGCAGGGAGATTTGTTTATTAGGGGGTTGATGCTATTAAATTTTTGTGTTTATAGGCCGAGGAGGTGGGGAGATAATGGAAGTCGTGTGTTTCCAGTAGGGTCGGCTTAATTACGATTTTTACTGGTTATTACCATTATAAATTTCTTATAAAATTCATGCCTCTCTTAAAATTAAGCATCTTGTCATTTTATAATAGTCAAAAATATAAAATTTTTTAAAATAAAATATAACAGATGGCATCACAAAAATTTTAAATGTTGCCGGGAAAGTTGAGCAACTCGTTGCTGGTTTATTTTAATTTGTACTAAATATTTTCTATTATTTCCGGAATCTAAAAAAAATAATATCTCCAATATTCATCATAATTTTGTATTATTTTAAACATTTATGATATTAATAATAATAATCTTAAGAATGTACAAATGTAACATTATTAGAATTCACTTATTTATTCTTAAATTTTAATATTTAATTTTATTGTCAAATAATCAGCAAAATATAAGCTTAAATATATATTATAGTACTTCATATTATGGTTGTAGAAATTAATATTTAATAAATAACCACTTTCGATATATTATATGATAATTTTAATCAGTTTATAAAATTTATTTGCAAAATGCACAATGCTCTGGCGATTTCTGGGTATAAAACTGCCCATGGTATATGGAATATTCGCCGTTACTATTACGGCAGATCAGCAGCGATGGTGATCTGCTGTAATAGGTATGTGGCTTTTCTGGTGAAGTTGATTATAAAGATGCATGTTTCTTGGTGTTCCAAAATCTTTTATCGTTATCCGTGATCTGCTTACAGTTTTCACTTTTTTTTAGCGCTTGCGGCACCAAAAGTTCTGCAGTGATGAGTTTTAGAACTGAATTTCCCCGAGAAAATCTGCATATTCTGCACTGTCAGCTTACAATCCTTCAAGCCAGCGTTGAATAGGAATATTTTAATTTTATTAGAATCACCCTGCATAAGAATTCTACCCTAAATCACGAATTTTATCGTACTACATGCTACAGCCTGCTTTTTCTTAATACAATATATTTATTTATTTAAATTGCTGTTTATGCGACTCTCAAAAATCTTGGATCGATCTCAAAAAATCGATTAATAATGGATTAATCATTGGATCGATTAATAATGTTATATCATATGGCATGTTAAAAATGACATTCAAAATATCGATATTTTAACTAGCATCAAGTAATTTATTACAGTAGATTAAAACTATTTTACTAGGTTAATATCCTCAGTAAATCAAATTATTCTAATCTGATTTACTTAAGCTACACCATTTTGCTTACTTTACTAAAATTAATAACCAAAGAAAACTAAACAAAGTAAACCTAATTACTATTTTGTTGTGATTATTAATCATAACAAAGTATTAATTAACGTTACTTCATTTTCTTATTTTGTGTAAATTAATAAATAAATCAGTTAACTGATTTATTATAATGTTGCATGCTGTTACTGCTTTATTGTGAACCATAGCAAATATCATCAACAAATTGTTTCTTGCTTGTAAATAAGTAATCATATTTATACAAAAGAACGTTTTAAAGACGTTTGTCTTATAAAAATTTATCATGTAATATTAAATGGTAATTAGAATAAATATATCGATACGTCTAAATATACTGTATTAAGAAACTACAGTCAAACCTCTGAACAAACGGCCACTGACGAAAACATAAAAAGTAGCCATTGTTTGTAGGTTATTTTGTGTGCATTTCAAAAAGAAACGTTCTTGAAAAAATGGCCGCCATTTAGAGGTGGCAGCTGTTGGAAAATGGCCATTATTAGAGGTTCAACTGTAGTTAATACATTTTCTATTCAAAGCAATTTATATAGGTGTTGTATAAATAGGCCTACACATATTTTACAAATATTTTGTTTTAAAATAATAACTCATCTAAAACTGTTATAAAATAATTTTAATTATGATAAATTTGTCCGGTATTTATTGATTTTTATTACCTACTTAAACTGTTGCATATAACAAGGATGCATTTACTTGAATAGTTTAATTAATTAGAGTAAATGAGGGTTTGATGGTAAAAGAGTTCTGAAAGCCGTGATTGTAAAAATAAATTTTATTTTAAAAAATTGACCAAACTTGATGTTTATTTATCATACCAAACAACATAATAACGAGCAAAATAATAGGTTTTTCCGAAAAAAACAGATTCAAAAACAAAATATAATTTTTTGCTAATTTACTATCTCATCCTTAAAGGTATGGGTTAGTTGATAAACAGTATATTTATAAGTCCTAAACCAGAGTCTATTCTGTTATTTTTGACCGATTGCAAGTTAGATTCATTATTCAAGCTTCTGTAGTATTATTCTGTAGTATACAAAAAACAAAAGTCGCCTCTATTCTTAAGATTTTCGAGGCTACAGTAGACATGAGCTTGATTTATTCAAGCCTATGTTTACATGTTATGTTATATGTTTTACATTCTGCAATTCAGAAACAGAAGCATTTGATTTTTCACTAATTTTTACAGCAGTTGCGTGTAAACAGCACACATAGTAAGCACGACTTTCGACTAACACAATATATTAATGCGAGGCGCTACTTTTTAGTTATTACAATAATTACACGTGTTTACCATTTAACCCTTATTTATCCTAATTAATTTTTTTTCGTCACTTATTAAATAAATATTTTAAATTATATTTAAGTTTATTATTAATTAACATTGATCTATACAGTTTGTGAGATTTGTTCCTTGATAATTCATGGTAGGCACAAAAAATGAATGCAGTTTTCTATCATGCAATTTTCCCACAATGATAGAAACATTTCAAATTTTTTCCATACATTTAGAATAAAATCTTATGTAACCTTTTAATACCCACCAATATTATCCAGAGAAGATTAGGCCTATATAATATGTTTAAGAAGGGACATAAGAAAGCAAAAAATTGAATGGTTTGAAAGTACAATGACAAAATGGATAAATTTCGAAAACAATGCGTTTAATTTCTTTTTATAGAGAATTGATTTCAAAACTATTTTTGAATATTTACTACAAAATTCTATAAGTTAAGACGAGCCTGGAAATCCACTTTTTGTATTTCTATTTGGAGCACTTTCCTGATAACCTTTATGCACCGAATATGCGAGAATAGAATGCAAGATTTCACTAAGAAATAAAGGTAAAAATAAAATAAAAAGGAACGAACCCTAGCTGAATTTTTTAAACTTTTATTTTAATATTATCATGTATTTTCAGTGTTGTTTTTTTCTTTCTTATTTTTATTTAACATTCTAATGTCCAGAAATATAATATATATAATATAGGGCCTATATATTATATATAATATATATAAGAAATTCATATTTTAGTTGACAAATTCCATTCAACAATTTGTTATTTTATACTATTTTATTAATAAATTAAATAAATATATTTTATCTTAAATATTGAGATTTTGAAATATTTTTGTTTAATCTAATAATAGGAATTATCTCGAAGAAATAATATAAATTACATAATTAAATTATCCATAAAATTTTATTTTTATTGTTGTTTTTTATTTTTTAATTCAATAGTTTTATATCTTACAAACGTATATTTTTAAATTTTTAAAATTTAATTACGTTCAATAATAGTTTATTGATATATTTATTGACTTTATTAATGTTTTATTTATTTATCAATTAACAAGATTGAAAAGCTGTTTCTAGAAGGTTCAACAGACTGTCTGTATGTATCTCATTTATCTAGTGGAATGATTTGCGTGACGCTTTCTTCTTATGTGAAAGAAGTTGATATAAAATACATAAACATATACATAGCCAATGATTATTTTTATTTAAATATTTAATTTTTTTATCATACATTATCATAATTTAATATTTTATCAATTTCTTTTTTATACAAGAATTTAAACTAAATCTAAATATTATTAGCGAAAATGTATCGAATAATAAATATACTTTATATTAAGTGCTGTCATATATTATATGAAGAAGAACGTTTGTGTGTCTGTTCTTTGTTTATTAGAAAACTGGATCAGCAAATCTAAGCAAACTTTTCAAAAGTTATCCTCTCATCTAGAAAAGGGTAAACGAATAATTTTGGTCTGAAAATATCGGTTGTCCGTCTATAACAGGTGGCCTAGGTACTCTGATCAATAAAACTGACATTCTGTAATAATATTAGAGCAGTGCTGAACATCATACTGGGAGCAACGTTTTCCTCATGAGAAAACTAAAAACATGTATATCAATTTCTTTATAATTTTTGAATTTAAATTATCTTTTAAAAAGTTTCCTACAATGTTAAGGATGCAACATCAAATTTTCTCGGGCAAAGGCAGGTCTTTCCGACAGTTATTTTCTATAAATATTAGTAAATTTATCAATTTTAGTTGAAGAAAAGTTAAACAGTAAAATGTAAATCCAATCAGAAGAGATTGCAAGAAAGGAGAGCAAAAATTTCTTTAAAAATATGTCTTCTTATAAAGTTGTATATAATGAGTTTAGTGAAATTTTATACAAGAAAAATATATAAGCTGTTTAGATTTTTGCGAGGAAAAAAAATTAAGTGGAATAGGAAAAAAAAGTGAAACTTTTTAATGGAACGAACATCGAAATTACTGGGTAATAATTTCGATAATGTAGATTATCACGCAAATAACAGGAAGTTTGAGAAATTATTTAAAACATTAAGTAAAAAGTTTTCGACAAAGATGGACGTGAATTTCGCGATAATATACTCACGTATGCCGGAAGTATCAGAGGAAAAAAAGATGATAAATTTTCGATATAAGGAAGATAACGTCTTCTATCCATAAATGATAAAATATTATGAAAAACAAAACGTTTTAACTTTAATTTCATGCATAAGTTAAATCTAAATCTCAGTTAAATGAACTTATATAGGCCTAATATATCTGTATATATTCATAAATACTAAACGAATTTAAATTATTTTTTAATAAAATAAACTATAAACTATGAATGAAAGACATTTACTTTGGAAAATATGCTAGTAGCAGTAACTGTTCGAACAATTAACTTTAAAATGAAATTTTAAATTTTTATTTTAAAGTAGCTTTTATTTGCTTTTGATTTTGATAAATGAATAGCATTAATGATTTTTTTGTAATGAGGTATAATAGATAAATAATTATGGGCAGATTTAGATATTTATGCTAAAATAATGAATAAGATTGTAAAATAATTGGTATATATTTCCAATTTATTGAATTTATGAATGTCTCAATCATTATTAATTTTTCTTATTAAAGAACTTTATATAGATTTTATATAAAAATGAATTTTTGTCTATAATTTATGAACTTTTTTTATTTTTCACATATTCATGTATTTTTTAACTTCGTGTTTTTAATTTTTTATGATAATTTTATGAATTTTTTATGATAACATCTGTTGATGGCCTAAGGATCGATTTAATAATACATTTAGTTAAACGATTCGTTGGACAGATATAAATATCTAAACATTTTTTAACATTAATTAGTGGTTATTTTAATAACACGCGATTTTTGATTTCCTGTTTTTGAAAAACGATTTGAAAAAAATAAAAGTTTTAATCTGAGAATAATTCTGCGATGACAAAGTAATTGGAAACAATTAATGGCGTTAAGTTTGATCGGGGTCGAAAACCTTTATGAGGAATATAAGTCTTTCTTAATTAAAAATTTTAAAAGAAAAAATTAAAATATTTATTTAAATGACATTTCAGAATCAATTCTCTTAATTTTTTGCAATTTTTCATGGTTTATAGCTATAGAAAAGTAAGAAAATCCTGTCAAAAATGATATTTAGTACATTAAATCAAAAAATATAGCGTATAAAATTTACTTTAAATATTATAATGAAAATTTTTATTGCATTATTATAATTAAGTATCATGTCACGTACAATTTTTTAATGTTGTTATAGTCGATAAAATAAAATGTTATTAAATAAATTGAAGAGTTGAGAATAAAACATTAACAAGTAGATTCTTCACTTGAATAATTACTAATCTGATAAAGTCAGTAATTAAGAAACAAAACATAGAAACAAACTAAATTTTATTTAATTATAATAAATCTTATAAGATTGGATAGCATGAAATAGTCGCCGGTTTACTTCATAAAACAGAAAAAAACTCATGTAAATTTCAAATAAAAAAATGGTTGCCATTTTGTTTTATTGCAATAACACGAAATATTTAATTATATAAAATGCTAAAATTTTATTTGCATCAATTAAAAAAAAAATTAAATGACCGTTTAATTCTTACAGAATTACAAAATTTCTATACTACGTATGTTGTATAAATTTGTATAGTCATAAATACAACTAGGACCGACGAGAGGGAGAGAAGTCGGGTCTTATGTCTACATAGAAGCCCAGGCTAGAATTTGTAAAATAAAATTTTAATCTAGAAAATCAATTTATGTAGTTTCGAATGCATAAAGTAACGTGAAATGTGTTAGAAGAACTAAATACCCAAACATTTAAAAATGCAGAAAGAATTCGGACATGGCCAAAGTTCAAAGGTCCTGGCCAAAAGTCCCAGGCCTATTATCGTTCTTTACAGTCTTGCATATAATTTGAAGAGACGTAAAAATTAAAAAAATGTATGACATTTTGATTAAATCTCTTCAATATTTATATGTTTATATAATAATTAACTGATTGTTTATTTGTTTAATTTTAGTTTTAGAAAAACATATAAACAGGATTACAACATTATATTGCTATTCAGAATGGTAAATAAGAACTCAAAATAATATATTTATATGAATAACTATATATTTTTTACTTGTCACAGATGTAATTGGATCAAAATAGGCAAAACAGAACTAATTAAAATATTTTATATTCTACTAGAAAGTCATAAACATTTTTTTTTAAAAAAAACTATAACAGTAGAATACACATTCCATTTAAATGTTATGAATTGAATAATAATAACAAAATCACGTCAGGATTTTCTGTGTTTTGAATGCAATTTACTGACAATTTTACACTTGACAGTTGCTTATTTCCTGAATATCTAACTTGAATCAATGTGCATCAAAAATAATGAGCGTAGTTCAGACAAGAAAATAATGAGCGAAGCAACATAAATTAATGACGAGAAATTAATTCCATTAAAAAAGTTCAAAATATAAAATTGCAGAAGAAATTTTGTAGTTTGATAAAGTGGTATTTATTTTAGTTAGGAATTAACTAAGAAAATAAATGCATAAATAAAGTATATAGAACTAACAAGTGATTCGTTAAGAGAGATGTTTTATAACACTTTACAATACTTTTTTAATACAGTAATTATGAAAATTTAAAATAATGAGTTTTTAAAAAATCTATAAAAATAATCGAGAACATAAAAATGGCCGTTGTTAGAAGGTTATTTTGTATGCATTTTTGTTCGATGTTCCTGAAAAAATGACCGCTGTTTAGAGTAGTCGCTATTGGAGGTTTGACTGTGTTTAAAAATAACATCTCCTCTTATAATAAAAATACTATATAAAAACTTTTTGACAATTAAATACTTAAATGTAAAGATAAACCTTGAAATTCCAATGATTCCTTTCTGTTTATATTTTATATCATTTAAAAGAAAATAATATCATTGTTGTCGAGAAACTACTTTTGTGGAATTACAAACATGTTCTCAATAAACTCGTTAGAAATATTTCCGCCTAAATTGCCATACAAATAAACCACACCTAAATGTCGGCGCCTGTTGTGCTTCATATTTATTATAAGAATACTTTCATGTGTTTAACCTTTTGGCTTTCGGTTATGAACTTTTTTACATTTTGTTTTACATAAAAAAATTCCACGAAAGTAAGATCATAACATGATTGCACACAGACATACACACGCATATGATATTATTAATATTATGCTTATAAATATATTACAGTAATATTTAAATAAATGTAGACCTTGTGCGTAACTCAATGCTATTTTATTTTATTTACAAGAGAATATATATATTATTTCAAAAGTAATATGATGTACAGTACATATCACTTTAAAATTATGCACAATTATGGGATTTACTTTAAAACTTCTGACATTTTTTAAATATTTAAATAAAGAGATTTACTAATGTTCATAAATTTTACGAATTTTAATGGAATTTTAAATACATTAACATTTAAAGGTTAATCCATATGCATGGTCAAGAATATCAAGTTTCTTTTTGATGTAAGACTTTTCTGACGTAGGTCCGGGGCTGTCGACAGCTTGTGTGGGGGTAGAGATAGAACGTGCCTCTTTTTCCACTTTCTTTTGAACCAATGGTATGCAGAATATTTCTTTATTAATAAAAAGTAGTCTTGAAAATTTTTCTATTACCGAAAATAACATTAATTTATACAAGTAGGAATCACTACACTAGAGACCCTAGTTTTCTCCGAGCCAGGGGGAACCCTCCTCTGACGGCCCGGATAGGTCCTTAGATACCCTTGAACAAAAACTATTTATCTATAATTCCTTCTTTCTCATATTTTAGTCAAATTATCTGTCAAAATCTCACGTAGAAGTTTCAATAACAGGGTCAATAATCCTTATCTCACTTCTATTAAAAAAGTGGAGAATCCCGTGAGTATTTTCAAACTTCTATTCCTCTATAAAATCTTGTCCCCAATCTGAGAATTTCCTTTCTAAAATTTAATATTTTGCTAATTTACAGATACATGCTATAAATGATATAAATATCTATAAACCTAGATGAATCTGTTTAAAAACAAAAATTTTTACATATTCAAAATTTTTATTTTATATATAAATTAAAAGAAACTAAGTTACCGAATTCATTTATTAAAATTTAAAATTACTATTATTATTTTTTTTTAAACTTAATTCACGAATACTTGTTACATAATTAAATTATTTAAAACAGCATTATAAAGTATTCATTTACGAAATATTTTAACAATATTACATCATGCAAAACTCGACATATTTTCCATTCGGTTTACGTTTTATTTTATCATACTTAATTACAAACGTCAACTCATGATTAAAGACATAATTATTGGGCTTTATGCAAAAATTTTACATCATCTCATGCATTTATATTATTTAAAAAGTTGCAAAATCTCTGTTTTTTTTTTTTTTTTTTATAATAAGTTGTTTACCCGATGGAAGATCGTTAAGATATGACAAATTAAGGAACTTTCTAGTAATTAAATTTAATTTTCGAAAGTAGAAAACAATTTTTCGGCACTTGAAAGCGTCTGGACTTAAGCGCTTCGCCTTAGACCTTGGATTATATTTATACATCAGATTCCCGGAAATGTAAATTTTTTAAAGCGCTCGGTCACGGGTCTTTAGGTGCTAATTATAGCGAGATGCAAGAAGAGTTAGGGTGTAACCGAACGTGACCACAAATAACCCTTTGGCTAACCCTAGTACGACGCCACTTTGTAATTTGCCTACCTTTTACCACGCTGACTTAACTCGTGACGTCATTTTCACACCCATCCGGAGATCATATTTTATGTTTGTTAAGTGAGCCAATAACAGATTTGAAAAGGTGAGAAAGAGCGAATATGTTATTAAAAATTTCTCCGAAAAATTCATTGTTTTTTTAAAATATTATTTTAAAAAAACTTATGCCATCCTCTTCATTTACATTACGTAACAACAGATTAATTTACTAATTAATTAAGTTTAGGAGTAATTAATTATAATTATTATGGCTTTTTAGTATTTTATATGAAATTTAGAAAGTTATTAACAGTTAGAATTAATAGTGATTACGTTATGATGTGAAAATATTACATTTTACGGTTAATAAAATTGTTAAAATAAGCAATTATTCATTTGAAAATTAAGTTATAACTGATAAAATATTAAGTTGTTATATTATAAAAAGTATTAAAGTTGTATCTAAAAGAACGAGTTGCTGAAAATATCAGAAAACATCGTGGAATTTTAATAAGAAAATTATTAAAATAGTAAATTTATTCATACATTACCTTAAGTTATCCTCATTTCTGGAGATTTTCTGGTCACATACGAGGAAAAGTATTAGGAATTAATGTTGACAAGATAAAAGCCTACTTAAAGAAAGAATAAGGTTATTAAAAAATTATTCATTCGTATTAAGGTAATTTGATATACTTTCATATTAAGGTAATATTGCAGTGGGAGGTAGCTCTAGTTTAAAGATAATATTCAGATTAATCTAATAAAACGTCGAGAGCATGCACTAAATTAGAGCGAACTCGATTTTTCATCAATCAAATTGAAGAGAAAAGTGAAGATATTTTTCAGTTAAGAGCAGCGTGAGGAATTTTTATTGTTTACTACTACAAAAGACTTTTATATTGAACATTTTTCTGCTAAATTGACAAAGAAAGAGCCCGAAGGACGACTCGCCAAATTTCTTTTTCTATTTCGTTTTGCCATAACTACTTATACAACGTCATTACACTCGACCGCCATCACTTGCCAAAAGGTCAAAGTTTAAGGGCGTGTACCGGTATTCGGAGTTAAGCCGGTCTAGTAACCGGGTGGTAAGTTTGTAGCGGAACAAATGGGAATCGCGGCACCCATCACGTGATGTGCAAACATCGACCAAGAAAATTTTTCTTGAATCTCATCATTAAGATGCCAAATCTTTGAATGGAGCCAATTTCTCGATACTATTGTAAATGTTTGGGACGCTTTCTATTGTTAATATTCTTCTCTTAAAATTTCCTAACTGCAAAATAGGGATGCCAGATGCAAAAATTTCATCGTCGGGATGGAGAAATTAATCTTTCTTTGTAATTGTGTCGTGATAAATAAGATTTGTACACGAATGCTCGATGGTTGAATAACGAGTTTCCGTATCGACTTTATCTATAGTAGACAGCACTTTAAATAAATGACCTTTATCACTGAGGTTTGCCGTCAGTTGCAACATTTATTTAAATCAACCGTCACGTTTGTCTGTCGGACGAGAGGCACCACAGTCAAAATTTCCTAGTTGGTTTGATAAATGAATGAAGGTCCTCCTATTGAAAGCATGGCGAATGTCATCAAGAATCTGAAAAATGTCCTTTCGTGTAATTTCCATCCTTGTAACTCTATCTAGAACATGTAGGATTTAGTTACAACGTGCTTAAGAATAGAAAGCTTCGAGCGATCGTAGTTTAATTTTCTTATATAGTTTCGTTTCTGACGTCGAAATTCATACGACATTTTAATGGATATGTTAACAACTCACGAAATTTAATAACAGTCGTGATGGATATTAAAAATCTTTGGAAATTATCTTTTGTTTATCGTATAATAAAAATCTACTCGTGACTTTTTCCTGTTTGTAAAGTTACGTGATCGAAACTCTTTGATTGTTTTCCCTTTTATAGTATTTAACATTATATCTATATTAAATGTTGTGCGGTAGGTTTTTTTTTTATATTATGAAAATTAAAAACCATTAAGTTCTTTTCTTATCATCGACATAATTGTAGACAAATTACCGTTTTTGTCGACTGCGTGGAGTTTGTGTATAAAGGAATTAACCCATAAAAAGTGGAAGAAAGATAAATAAATTTGAATAAAATTAAGAATTTGTAACGTTTTAATCAGATTTTGAACGATTTTAATGTGGATTATATCAACTTTTATATGTTTCTCTAAGAGCAACACGATGTTTAATTGAGGCACTTAGTACGACCAGGAGAATTTTAATCCAAATCCAACCAAACCCCTGATTTTTCTTGAGTAATTTGGATCGGAACAGCATATTCCAGAGTAAAGTTTGTAAATTCGATTAATTTTTAACGAGGAAAATTAAATCTGTATGCTAAAGTATAATCTTATTTGAAGCCTCCGAGTTTGATGCCCCAACAGAAATAACTGTCTACGAATAAAAAATATTCAAGAGGTCTCGAAAATAACTGTCGCTTGATCTCCAGGTTGCATTCATCCTCCTTTTGGGTGCCTCGCGTTAACAAATCAATCAATCAATCAATCATTTTAACGTATCTTTAGTTTGTTTAATACATTTATCTATATTTTAGGTAGGGATTGAGCCAATATATTGTTAGATGTAATTTATATAACCAATTTCTGCTGCCTGCAGCCATTTGTCTGACTTTTGTTTCTCCAATGATGTATAACTGGAAGTAAATAAAACTTGATTGAGTGTTTTAAGTCCCGTTGGCTCCAAATCTCCTTCTAAACGATGATACTTATAAATTATCCATTCGATAATACTTTATTTTTCTAGTTTGTTTTCTCTTAAATTTACTTAATAATGACACTTCTATACATTCTAGAAGAATTAATTACAACACAAGAATAAGAGAAAGCAAAGATTAGAAGTTATGTGACTTTTCTATAATTATTTAACGGTGTTTCCGTGTTATTAAAGACAAAATTTGATGGAAAAAATGAATTTTCTACCGATTAAAAAATCTTATTAAATTATAATAATACCATAAAATAGAACATTCAACTAATTATACGCTTCAAAATTGTAGTTAAATGAGATTAACATTAATCGTCAAAGCATAAAATTGATTTTTAGGTTTTATTAAAATATATTTTAAAAAATATAGGCCTATATATAAAAATATCCACAACAAAATTAATTGTAATTAAATTAACTTTTTAAACTTAAATTTAAGAGAATTTTGTATTTTTCTTCGCGTAAAATTATTATTAATACGTTGATGCCATCTACGAGATGACTCGTAGTTACCGTTTCTGCCTAGGACGCCACCTACGAGTTATATCGTAGTTTGTTTCCTTGCCATATTTGTGCAGCTACGATGTAATTCGTAGTATATCAGTGTAAATATGAATAGATAGCTTCAGGGGCAAGAACAAAAAATCAAGTTTGGCTTACATGAACAGAACATTTATTAATTAATGAACAGAAAATATAATCATAAAAAGTTTATTCAAAATCAAAAGCAAAACAATATTTTTATTGTTTGTGATAATTTATAAAACAAAAATATAAATTTAAACGAACAGAAAATATTATAAAATGTTTATTCAAAATCAAAAGCAAAACGATATTTTTATAGTTTGTGATAATTTTTAAAACAATCTTCTACGCAAAGGGCTGGCTTCTCAAGACAGATTGGACAGAAATAACGCGTTTCTCGGCGTTTTTTAGCTTTGGTACAAATTCGACATGGCTTTGTCGGATGTTGTTTTTTCTGAGTAGATGGGATACTCTGTAAATAGTGAAGCTTCTGCAATTTAATTTTTTTTGAAACTGGTTGAATCTCTTCTCCAATCAACGCTTTGACGAATGCTTCTCTAAACTTTTAGTTTAGAGAAGCATTCGTCATAATGAGAAGCATAAGTTTTATTTTAGAGAAAAAGAGAAGCATAAGTTAGCTTATAGAGAAGCATAAGTTTTATTTTAGAAGAAGTTGCTTTTTGAAAGAGTTTGTGTGCATTATGTATATATATTTCTATAATATGTAATGCAACCTTTTTGAGCCATCTAATAGTCTTTCTTAGAGCTGTGTAGTACGATAGCATTTGATCTGATCGTCAATGCCAGACGTTCCATGATTATAATCTCGAATTATATTCGGTTTCGTCGAACATTTTCCATTGCGATTGAACACCTCTACCATTTCAACAACGTGCATGTTTGAAATGGTAAGGACTTCTCGTTTGTCTTTCCATTTACATACAGTAACAGGACCATTTCGCTGCCAAATAAACTCCCCCATCCTCACCAAAAATTTTGTCAGATTCTGAATCACTTAGATTAGTGTAGTAATCAAGTTGTTTTTTAGTCAGTGGTCTTTTCTTATCCATTTTGGGATATTTATAATTTGATTATAAAAATAAATAAAAAATAACACTCTCAAAAAAGACGTAAATGTGATGTGCTCGCCTCTATATCCGATTTATTACTAATGAATTTAGACGCACATCTCCGATTGGCTGTAGCGAAGTGACAGGACGAATCGTGTCTGTGCACGAATTAACTCGTAGTTTGGCTTTAGCGAAGAGCTTTCTGTTACATAAGCCAACTACGAGAAATTCGTAATACGCTTCATTTTAATGAGATTAACATTAATCGTCAAAGCATAAAATTGATTTTTAGGTTTTATTAAAATATATTTTAAAAAATATAGGCCTATATATAAAAATATCCACAACAAAATTAATTGTAATTAAATTAACTTTTTAAACTTAAATTTAAGAGAATTTTGTATTTTTCTTCGCGTAAAATTATTATTAATAATGCTTAAACATTTGATTCTAGATTAAATTTAATTTAAAATTAGATTATTTCAAGTATATTTGCAATGAAATAAAGAAAATCATTGCTTAAATATATATATATATTTTAAATAATAATTTGTAAACGAAAAATATAACTGAATTTTTCGTTTAAAGCATGATATGTTCCAGCTATTTTTCTTGTTATAGCTACTTTATCCTATTATTTACCTGATAATAGATGGCTCGGTTATCTAACTCAAAGATTTATATCTACATTTGCATTTTTGATTTTGTCAGTTATAAATCTTGTTTATGTTAACCTTTCAGATTACATCCCGAACTATAAAATATATTCCATACTTTAGTAGTCATTTATATTTCATATACTTAATGAATACTTTTTACAAAAATTTCAAAAATTTCCGCAAGATACGATCTTTCAAACGTAATTTTTCATCAAAAATTAATGATTTATCTTCATATTTTTTATATTTATACATTGTAAAAGATGTAAAAATATGTGGAATCATAATTTTAATTTATTTTTCTTCAAATATTTTTATAAATTCGATTATAAATTGCTTAATATAACACTTATAACGATGATAAATTTTAAATTTATGAGTTTAATTAAAAATGTGTTACTTTTTATAGAAAAAAATATTTTGAGATGAATTATAGATTATATTTTATATATATATATATATTATCTAACTATTAATTGCTTAATAAAGCTAAAATATTAGAATTTAATCTATACGTAAAGTAATTTATAATCAGTATTTTAATTGATGTTAGTCTGATTTAATGTCAGATTAATATAGATTAAAATAACGCTTCATAAATTATTTGTAAGATAGATTTATTTTTAAAGGCAATTATTGATAGAATTTAGTTAAAAATATTTAATTAAGATAGGAAAAACTTTATAAAATCTCAGAGTTTTACAATTATTTTTGATAAATTACCTGTTTTTGTAATATTCTTTTTACGAATGTTTCCTTTTCTCGTCTTTTCATTGTAAATGAGACACGTGTTTCATCGCAGCATTCAACATTAAAAAGAATGCTAAAAATAATTCGGGAATTTCCATTTCTTTGTTGTTAAGCCGACTTCTCAACATTAAGCTACTGCATTGATTAAAATCTATGCAGTACACAAGATTGTACATTTTTGCTGTTTTCTTGCATAATCAAGCTTCTCATCTTATAAATTTTTATATTTTTCTGTATATAAACATTCTCCTCTTAATTATATTACTAAATTTTATTTTCTTGAGAATAATGTATTTAATTTTAAATAATTCAATTATTATAACGTGCGTATTAAAGTAATTGAAATAATAACTATTCAAAAATTACTAGCACATTTGTATGTCTACTGACTTACGTGTGAAGTAATAATAATTATTATAATAAATATACTTAAATAGCTTTAACAAATATTTATTTATTTTTCTTATGCTATATATTTAACGCTAACTATAGACAATTGTTGCGGTCACGAAATTTCTGAAGGGCTTTCTAACGAGATTTGAGTGATATTTTTGCTTTATTCTTCGTGATGCACCCACTCCAAATTTTGTATATATAACATGTACTCTTAGTCGTACGACAAACACAATAAATAACGTTTATAGTTGAACGATAAGGGTTATAAATCACACAATTTTCCTAAAGTTACATCCATCTGCCTAAAAATAACGAAATATTGTATCAACCATTAAAATAACCGAAAAATATTTGCTGATATAACGAAATCCCCCTTAAGAATAAGTTAAAATATAAAATAAAATTTAAAAAAATATGATAAAAATTATATTTGACAGGTGATACAGAGTGCATATTTCTTTGTTACTGCATCCAAAAAACTCCATTTTAAACATCTCACGACATCCGCCGCCAGACTGGCGTCTTTTGAAGTTCCGGTTTATACTCTTGGAAACACAAACCAGATAAAATATTTTCTAGAATGTAGACGAGAAGAAACGTACAAATAATAATAATAATAGTAATAATAATAATCACTTTCATAAAGTGAAATCGACGGGAGTTATTTGAAAGTGAAATTGATCCAGATGCGGATTTCCTTATGTTAAACTTCTAGAAAACAGCGGGATATATCTCGACACACTCGTTATTTCAGTTTGAGTACTACTTAACCGGATACATCTGTACTTTATCGAATATACAGTATTGAAGAAGTTATTCCCCTTCCACGTACTATAGTACATCGAACTCCTTAATGGTTCCGGATTATGTTTTTAAGACAGCGTGGAAATAATTGAGGGAACTAACTTATGTTTCTTTGTTATATTTTATAGCAAAGTAAGGAATTAAATGATAACGATATGAAAAATTACTTTTACCTCCTCTTTCTCCAGTATAGCATAAAACAAGTTTTATCTCTAAACAATAACTTTATTGATCAGATTAACTTATAATTCTATCCTTTATCTCTGACTTGTTAGTTATCGTTTATCTTATCGTTTTTAGTTAATGATATTACATTGCCTTCTTTTATTTTAAAACAATAATGAGTTACGCGTGTACTTTATGAAATTTGAGGTTTCTTTTTTCAAAATTTGCTTCCTTCTTTGTCTATATTTTTACTTTCATGCTTAATGAATGCTGAATTTAACTTGTTTTTTTCACATTAATTCGAATTTTTGTTTCATTTACATCATAAAAATTACGCTAAAAATACAAAAACAAAAAACCAAATTTTTAGTTAACAAAAAGTTATTTTTATTTTACTAAAAACATTTTTTAAAATATTTTCTCAGTCCTTACTTAAGAAATATTTTAATTATTACCTCAGCATTAGGCATATCTTCCTAGCAGAGCATCGCGTTTTAAGAACAAAATACAAAAATAAAAATTTTCAGCTGTGTGTAAGCTTCTCTTTCTGCTAATAAATCCCTAAAAAAGTTTAAAAATTGTTAAGAATGAAAATAATAGGAGGAAAAAAAATAGTCATGTTTTCAAGCGACTCTTCTTTTATTAAAACATCTTGCCATTAAAAAATAACAAATAAAAGGCGAAAATAATAAAAATTTCCCTATATACCGTATATGGGCATCTCTTCTTATAAGCCTGTAATTTTCACCTTTGTAACAAAACAATTTAAAAATGAAAGTTACGCGCGGTTTTAAAGATCGAAATTCGAACTATTGGAATAAAAATACATTTTAAAAATTATATTTGCATAAAACTCTTTTAAAATTCGTAAGATGTGAAACGGATCATTGAGTAAACTTTATGGCAATATATGACTTGAAATTCAGCAAGTTATAGAGGAAAATTTTATTTAATTTAACCTCGAGATAGAAGAAGACGATCGATGAATCGTGACATAATTATATCCCGGAGGACGATTTTAAAAAAAGAATTATAGAGTCGTACGACTATATAATTCTTTCACTTAAATCGTCCCCGGGACATAATTACATAACGATTACCAGATACTGTCGCGATAAAATGGGATTCGTTTTATCTCCATTAGCAAAACTTCCAGACAACTTTCGACTAAATAAATAGATATTATACACGAAATTTTCATTATAGAAAACAACTTTAGTGATTATAGTCGAATTATACCCTCCATTCGCTACTGTGCCAACCTTTTCAAGGTCTTCTTTACACTCCACCTAAGTTCCATCAAGGACACCCATTGTGTCCAATAGGGGGAGGAGATCGAGCTATAGAGAATAAGGTCAATTTTGTCATCGTTCGACATAGAACAACTTTTAAATTCGAATGTTTCTTATGTTATGTTATATATAATAGCATATATAGAAAGACCGGAAATTTTGTTTTCGATTTTCACGTGTTCATTAATATTCAAGATTGATATTGTCTTTGAACAATGGAGAATTAATGATTCATTCTTTTAAAAGTATGTTTAGGCATTTCGATGTCGAATTCTTTCTTGCACATTTTGAAATTTTGAGAAAATTGGATTGGATTTAGGTTATTGTGGACTGCTTCAATTTTGGCTGTTACAGGTGGGCCAAGCGACAATTAAATCGGCCAGTATGAGTGGAGGATGGAGAATAATGATTCTTTCCGAATTAATTATGAAAATTCTTGATAACGAGAATCGGATTCGAATCCGGATCCCTCACGCGTTATGTTGATGTCTTATGTCATGAAATCCAGGATTTTGGCATATTTGAGTATTCAGTAGAATATTTCTAGAAACGAGCCATTTCTTATCATTAAAAAAATTATCATTTTAAAGGTTACTTCGCTGAACACTCGAATACGCACGTCTCTTGAATTTTTTCCATAAAATTAAAGATTTCTTTCGAGTTCTATCTGCATTGCTATGTTCCTTCTTAGAAATTTTAAATATTAATCTAATTCTAGTGCAAATTTTGTATTTATATTCAATTAATAACCTGCGAACATCCGCATATTTTGGAAAATTTCTCGGAAATCCGCCCACTTAACTCGTGACGTATATCACGTGGTATAAGACGTCGTTGCGGGATAAAGTCTTACAAAAAGAGAAGACTAACGGCCATGGACAGATGGTAAGCCTACGTGCGTGAATCGTGATCGTTAACATAAAATTAAATGCATTTTTAGAGGAAAATCCATAGTAAAATAGAGAGCTGGTTACATCACGCTCGGGTCAATGGTAGATTTTTTAAAAAAATCAAAATTTAGAATAAATTCATAATTCATAAAAAATTATAACCACGATACGGCTCAACTTTTGCATTTTACTAAAAAAAACCACATGCGTGACCAGAAAATATCATTATTGACAAGCGGACATTTTACAAATTCTTAAAGATTTATTATAATAAAAAATTTTGCTAATATAAAGGGGAAAAAATAAAAATTAAGGACACAAATAGTAAAAATAATATAATCGAGCCAATCAGATGCCCTGAGATAAGTTGTAGTTAACGTGTCCTTCGTTTTTCCATTGTTTGGGAAAGTAGGTTAGAGAAAACAGAACGGACATCCAAGTAACCGATAGCCAGACATACAAACGTAACACACTCTTATCATGACGATTCTTCACTTCTCTTGGTTTAAACGAAACCTTCTATGTCATTACACACATCACAATTAACAAGAGCATGCGGTTGACCACAACAACCGCTTCGTCATTGTAACACGAGCATGCGTTTATTGTATACAGCTGGACTATTTATTAATAATATCCAATTGTTATTGTACAAAACTATTGTTACATCATCTCACGAACGGGCGTTGTCCCCGAGTCTACGATTTATTCGGTGTTAACGAACAATCCATACATCGCGTGCCAATTTCGACAGTTCAGACGAATTTGTAAAACAAAAAGTCGATTGTTCGCGTAGTTTCTCGATTGTTCGATTGGAAAAAAATCCTTGTTTGTTATCAGCAATTCTTATTCGGAAGTAGAAATATTTTAAATTAAATTTTTATTGATTAATTATACACGGTACATTATGTTTTATTTAAACTTTCTAAATTATACTTTACTTATCTAAGATTTATTTTTGCATCTGCACAAGAATTTAATTTCAAACAAAAAAGTTTCGAAACTTTCTTGACATTTACAAAGAATTAAAAAATTAGAAATGTAATTTCAGAAACTTTCTAGAATTTCTAGAAAACGAAGTTCTAGAAATGTTCATGAAATTTCTCAAAAAGTTTATAGACCTAATCCTGTAAAAAATTTCAAATTCGAAAAGACCATTTTTTTTATTGATTTGGTTTATAGAAGAAGACAACAAAACACATGGACGATCTGCCAACGGGAAATGCCTACAGGGAGGAGTTTCCATGAGAAACTGGCCCTTACTTGCTAGACGTTAGACACGTGAAGAGAACCTGGAAAACTCCACATGGTTAGCCTGTTGTTCAGGCGCAATCACCACTGAATACATTATCCATTCGGCCACTGGTAGACCTTTTGAACTTCTGATAAAATTTATGTCTATAGTTTTAGAAAAATTCAAGAAATTCTAGACTGAAAAATTTAATAAAACTTTCTTGAACATTCTTACTGAAGAATAACAGACAATTATGTAATAAATACAGAATTTTACGCTGTGATATTAATTATCCAAAATTAAATTTTATTTAAACTTATGTTTTATATTTGTCCAATAAAAGTATACCCGGTTCAGTAACGAAAGGGATGCATTCAGAAAGCAATCAAATCGACCCAATTCACTCGGCCTACTTGTCAATCGAACCGCAAAATAATTAGAAAAAGTTGGGTGGGCGTTAACAGTTAAGAGCGAAAAAACTGCCATTAACTGTTTATCTACACTTAAGGAATTAAGAATTAAGCATTAAATCATTTAACCTTTTTAAAGTTTCGGAGTTTCCGCTCGACGAAGCTGGTAATAGAACACCTTGGAGATTCCCAAAGAACTATAACGACGAAAATATTCTCTGTTGCAATATATATGCAATCGGGGAACTTTGCACAGCATGAAAGCATTGGCTATTCTTATTTTACCTGTTTGAAGGCGGGAGTAACTGTAACTTGTTCCAAAAATTACTCAAGACTCGTTTGATGTCCCGTTAAAAATGTAAACGCCTGTTTAACACAAACAGGTGGGGGTGAAGGAAAAAAAACTGTTTGGGAGGTTCAGAAAGCAATACTTCTTCACTCGGATTTTAAAAATGTCTTATATCAATCATGGCGGTTTGTTATGCATTTTTGAAATTATTTACCGGAAAAATTTAATAAATTATTCGTGGGTGAATACAATGAAGATCTTCTATATCATTCATTCTCATCAATTTTAAAAGGCATTTTCTGGTATACACCCAAAGCATAATGGTATAAGGTTACTAACTTTCTGCATTACCTCCGGGTGACCAAAAACATCATCAATTTGTACCGAAAACAAATAACTAAGACGAATTTTGACCTCGGTCCACGCCCTTGTCACGATACAGATCAGTTATTTGAGTAATTGGTTGGTGTACGTGGTTCGTACCCACCTTTCCTCCTACCTTTTCTTTCATCATTGACAGACGGTAGGCCTTATTTCTCAACCCACATCGCTAAGACAAAACAAAGGGGTGGATTAAATTTCGATTTAGCCCAGTTTACCTTCCATGTTTGCCGTTTTAAAGGCAAGGAGAAAGTTTTAATCCGTCTTTAGAGTCTATTTTGTTCCGTGTTCCTCATCTTTGTTATAACAAATTGTATGGATCATCATCAGGAGACGTCGCGCGCGAAAACTCGCGATGCGTGCTTCACAGAGATGTTTTATTAAATATTCACCCACTTTACACAAATTAAATTAAAATAAATCAATAGCATTTTTAGTTATGATTTTAGAGTATATTTCAGTGATTATTATGGTTGATCTTGTTTAGGCCTATATAGGTTCATTTTGAAAGAGAAACTGATGAATTGACAGGTCTTGGTTATGTTATGTTATTAATTTGCATCTTTATAATGGAATTCATTTTTTCCTATATACGACGCGAACTATCGCGTCGTTTCATGTACTTGAATTATTCAATCCATAGTATTTATGATTTACATTATCGACACCCTTTAAAAACCTTGATGTATTCATTACTTCTGCTTATAAATCATTCAAAAATTTCAAAACATTTGTGTAATTTTAACGGAGATTAAAAATAAAAGTCGAATTCCACGTGCGAAACAACTTGTTCTGTCGTATAAAACTGTTATTAATATAAAATATAAAAATCTGAGTTGGTAGAGACGTGTCTTAATTTTTTCAAGTAAGAAAGGCACCGTGCTGCCCTCTCCCGGAAAATTTAAGTACTAAATAGGGCAAAGGAAATTACATCAAGAATTATTCATGCGATAAAATGGTCCAATCAATACTGAGAAAACAAACCAAGTCCACTTTAAAAAATTCCACTTAACGTGTCGCAAAGTGACAAGACTCCAAAAAATGATTTTCGGTTGGATAAATGCTGATTGCCTTTGGGATCAATAGATCATGGCTGGTTTGTTCACGTGTCTTTTTCGAAACGCTTAATTAGCTTCCGATTGAAATTCTTAATCGCATTTATCTACAATTCCCTAAAAACTTTCGTATTTTTTAAAACCTCATTAAAAATAATTTATCGAAATGGAGACGATAACAGTTAGTTGAAAAATTATTTCGATCATGTAATTTATGTCGATATCATTTTATTTTATTTATCTTGAAATTTTCCTACATCTCGCCTTTCTTCTTTATAATTTCCGATTCTTTTCTATTTATATACATATAAAAATTAGGCTTATTGCTATAAAATATATACGCTTTGCTCTATTATACATTAAATTATATATTTTACATGCAATTTAAAAAAAAAAAAAATCAATTTCAAATAACTTCTACGTAAATTGGGCTATCAGTGTGTATATCTGGAACACATTCAGTTTTTATAGGACCGTATAAAATAATATTTAAAAAATATATGTTTAATATAATTTTATTAGTAATAGTGAAAAATACCTCTATTTTTTAAATGTTGTCATAGTATTTTGCAATAGTTTGCCTGTTTTTATAAATTTAACGATATTATTAAGTTTAAACGTAATTCTGGCATAACATGGAAATTTATATAGGCCTATAGTCAAACCTTCAACAACGGCTACCTCTAAATGACGACCATGTTTTCAGGAACGTTTCTTCTTGAAATGCATACAAAATAACCTCCAAACAACGATCCTTTTTTTATGTTTCCGTCAGTGGTCGTTGTTCTGAGTTTTGACTGCATAGTAAACTCGATCAAAATAACAGGAAAAATTAACATGACATAGAAATTTAGGAAGAATTTTAAGCCGATTTATTTATTTTTTATATAGCCTAGTCAATTCTTCAAATATATCTTCGTTTCTCTTTTAGAGCATATTAACCGATAATATTCTAATAATTAAAATAGATTTATCTGCGAGCGAATTTTCTGCAAAATTTATCGATAAAATTGCTGTTTAATTCGGGAAAAAATGTCTAATTATTAAAATATTCTAAATGAACTAATCAATTCTATAGGCCTAACGTTACATAAGCTTTCTGTAATAACATTTGTAAAGTTGCTATTTAAAATAAAGCTAGATCCAATGCTAATACTACACATTGTTTCTAAATTCTTCTTCATAAATAAAGAAATCGAATTTTTAATGTTGAAACTATCAATAATAATTTAATTTTTCTTTCTTGATTATATTCTACAAGATAAATTTTACTTTTATCAATTTAATCATGCAAAATTAATAAATCTTTATAACTAAACGAATGTGTTCAGTGGTTATATCAAATATATAGAATATATGCAGACGATTTAAAGATTTGAATATTATTTTAAAATACAATTTCTTGCATTCTAACTTAAAGTAGACGATTTTCGTTAATAATCTACATTAACATGAGTAGTAAATTTTACATTTAAATTGTAAATAAACGAAAACTCCGCATAATTTGCCACTTCCTGTTGAGTTTATGTCTGGGTTAGAGTGCAACTTTAATCATTTTGATACGTAATAAAATCATCATCAAGAGTTTTTTCTTCAATTTCGGTTAATCCAGAAAATTGTAGGCAGACATTTGTTATCTGGCTATTTATTAAAAACATCTATTGTCAAAGTTTAAAACATATAATTTTCTTTAATGATGTAAGAAAAATTTAGTTAACTATAGAAAAAAATATTTTTTATTCTGACAATGAAAAGCGAAGGTAAACAGCCTCATTTGCATTTCCTATGATTTGCATACTGCCATTTGCCATTCCTAACTTGGAAATAACTGATGCAAACAGTTCTCGCGTGCGTTAAAGCGGATCGCTTTCCTCTACAAACGAACTCATCGGGGCAGAACAACTAACGACCTTGACCTTCGACCGAATGACTTTGACCCCGTACACGATTAACCCAAAATAGATCGAAACTTTTCAATTTGCTCTGATCCAAAATTGTACAGAAAACCCAACTGATAACAGAAATCCCCATTTTAGAGACTACTCTAATGGTGGCATTTCTTAGAAATCGCAAAAATTTTGGCAATTTTATCATATTTCTCCGATTTCCAATATCGGTATAAACCGAAATAGAATTACAATGCTGAATATTCTTCGTATTTCAGTGAAGGAGTTCACTTTGGGTGAACTTTTCAGTCAATAACCCGAAATGGGACTCGCTACTGACATATTCGCGCCAATTTGCATGGACCAGCGATCCAGCAAAGTGGTCCTCCGAGTTCCGAAGTATAAAGCAAGGTCCTGCAATGACCTTGTCGTGATTGGTTCGTGTCTGTTTTCTCGAGTTCTCGCCTGGCTGGCGTCGTCATTTCCTTTCTCGCTCGTGTGAATCTCGTTGATCCTATTTATCTTCTTATTGGACTTAGAATTGGACAAAAAAGCAATAAATCCATAACATTACATCACATTGAAATTACATCATTTCTGTTGAATGTGCTCGTGCATGTTAATGAAGAATCGATTCTCTACGGAGGAAGCAGAAAAGGGCTTCTATATCTTTTCTACCTAGCTGATTATATTTCGCAGTCATCGACCTAGAACTTTAGTTTCCGCACGTATGAATTTTCCACGTACAGAGTGGGTCTGTAGGCCTGCAAAGTTCGTCAATCGTCTCTGACCCCGCTCCCAGTTCGTTCTCGTTTGGCATATTTCTCAGTAGAATATTTTTCCATTAGAGTCTCTGTTCATAGAGAATATTTTTCTCATCGATAATTCAAGATGATTGATAAAAATCATTCTTCCTTCTTCCGGTGTCTATTGGTTCTTGGTCAAGCATTCAGCTTTTTTTTGTTTTTTATTAAGTTGTGTCTCAACATTAATGGCTATTTTTTAATTTCGAATTAATAAAAAAATTATATAATTTTAAAAATGCTTTAATTGAAAATTAAATGCTTTACATTTTATTTATACGAAGACATTTGATCTTAATAAAATGTTATTCAGGTTATGTCAATCATGTAATGTTATCATTAAAGCTGGATTAAAGGTGATTTTTTAAGTCGAAATTAACAATTTTGAGCTAGTTTATTCATGGGAAAGATTAACGAAAATTTAATAAATAATTAAATTTTCGTTAATCTTCTTTACATTCTATGGCCTTATTCACCTTACTGATAAGGGTTAATTCCGTTGAACTAATAGAATTAAGGTAATCTTTTTGTTAAATTGTTAATTGAGTTTTGTTCTTCCCCATTCATCATTGAAATCATCGAATTCTGGTATTTTAAATTATGAATTTTAAGTGCTTTTTGAAATCCATTTTTTTAAAAATAGTTTTTATACTTGTTAATAGTTTAAAAATTTCAATATTTAAGAATATAAATATAAGTTTAAAAATATTGTTTGCTAGTTTTAGTTCTGCAAACTGAACAATAATTTAAAATGCTTTTTATTCTGCAAATAACTTAATTATTGTTCTTGCAAAAATTAATATGTAACTTCATCCAAAAATATGTAGCCTAATATTATTAGGTAAATTTACATAATAATATTTGGTTAAAAAAGGAGTCATTTTTAGGAAAACTTTGAATAAATAAATAAATTTATTCTAATTTATTGAAATACAATGAACCCATAACGCATAAAAATGAATGAATATTAATGTTTAATTTTTAAAGTATTTTTCATTGTACTTCCTATACTAATTTATATACTTTTTTTAATAGAAAACGCTTCAAAAATTAATTATCAAAACAGGAATTTAAATAAAAAATACACTTTTATTGAAGAGAGAGCTTTATTTTTCAAATTATTCTTCACTTCTAATTGTTTAAAGGAATTCATGTAATGAATTACCGAAGATTAATATTCTAATTATCAACAAAAATAGTTCCTTAGCTTTCGAGTATTATCATTTAGAAAAATAAATTATATTTAAACAAAAAATCGAATTAATTTCTATATGAAACGACTTTTAATTATATATTTCATGTTTTAACTTACGAATTTTTAAAGTTTTTTTCCTCTCTCTTTTTTAAATAACAGGATAAATTACAACAAATAATTTTAATTAAACACAGTGCAACATACAGCATATAATTAAGAAAGCTTTAATAACGATTTCTTCTATCGTTTATTTATGGAAAACTTTGATGGATGAAGGAACGAATTCCAATAAACTTTAGCGGAAAACGTCCAAGTTCATTAATATTACGCTAAATCTATTCTTAGTTAACTGGTTCGATCGAACTAGCAACACTTTACTATGTTTTTATTCCACACGAAGCACATGCATATGCTGTTATGTGTGCCATTAGTCTGGACGATTTTCTTTGTTTTCTTTTTATATTCGAAAGAATTTTAATTAACGAAACACAATTTACAACGAAAAGAAAACCTTTGTTCTAATACCAATTTTATTTTTATTAGGATACAACTATAATTATCTCTTTTAACACATCTGTCACCCGAATATAATGAGACATATATTATACAAATACTGCGAGTCTATTTTAATTCATAAGTTTTGCTTATTTCTGTCCTAGTTTTTTAAACATTTTTAAAATGTTTTGTTATATTCTGCTTGTCAACGAAAGAAACATTCTAAATATTACGTTAATATTTATTGCTACACGACAATAATGATTTTATTGCTGTTTTTTATTTCGTTGAAAATACCGAAGACTACATATAAAATACACAGTTTGCTTCTACAGGAAAATATCATCTGGAAAAAATTATATATAAGTAAAATCATTTAAATTTAAATATATTTAATTATAATTAGTTTAAAATTTTATACTATTATAAATATATTTAGTTTATATCAGAATTATATGATATTTTCGTAGACGTTCGTTCACAGAACCATAGGATTGAGCATTCTCTTCAGTAATTCTTAGATCCAAAGAACTTAAATTTTTCTCTTAAATAATAATGTCTACAGAACATTGTATTTCTGAAAAATGTTCATAGATGCATAGAATTTAGCCATTCACACGTCCATAGAATATTGATGTTTATCAAATTTTTAGCATATTTGCTATAGCCTAAATTCAAGTATTTTTAGTCTTTATAAAATTTAAAATATTATTATTATTTATTTTCTCATCTTTAACAGTTTTTTAATTATAAGAGTGAAATTAAAATAAGTAATTGTAAATAGTTCAATTGTTTTTATACCATAAATGTAATTAAATTTTAAGATATTTATATTATATTTTATATAAATTAAAATAAATTTAAAAAATCAACAATAACATTTTAAGAATTTAATAGTTACAAGTTTATTATATTTTTAAAGATTATATTGCAATTAAGATTTCTTTTCTACTGTCTATATTAGAAGAGATAGAGCGACAGTCCACAGTACTTTACAAAAATAAACTATGGCTCTTTGAGTTTCCCTTATTTTTGTAAATAAATCAATGAAGAAAAAATTAAATAAGTACTCTGAGAATTGAAAAGCGCATATATATATATATATATAATATGTAAGAGTTTATTCTTCATCCACAATCCTAGTGACTACATTCACAGTGATATAGAGGTGAATGTAAGTTTCACGTGTTAATTCGGGCTCCCACTAAAATCGGTTCTAATTAGACTATCGTTCATGCGTTTAAATGAGTAAGATATTAGAAATAGAAATATATATATATATTAAGATAAACATTCAAATAGGCCTATGGTCTTGTATGATTTTATTTATAATAAAATAAAAAGGATAGCGATGATTGAATATTACCACTTTGCTTCATCTAGTTCCTAACTAGATGACTAATTCTTCGAAAGATAAATATGTCTTAAAAATACACTCATTTTTAATAAATTTGATTGAAATTGATGCATACAACACTCATCTTGAAATGCTAAAAGGAATAATTTTTTAAAGAAGTCTTAAAAATCATAAACTTCAGCACGAAAATTTGAAACTTTCCAACTTTTATATGATTAAGTAAAATTAATTAACCAGTATAGAATTAACAGATAAATAATATTAATCGTTAAATAAACATTAACAGAAGAGTATGATAATTTTAATTTATTACAAATATATGTTTACATACATTATTATGTTTAAGTATTAATTTTTGTTTAATATAATAATATAATTAACGAACAACGCATATCCTATATATCAGATGTTTCTCCACTTTTAAATATATTTTAATCACTAAAAGTTTGAATTAAATGGAATATATTTCACATTTAAAATATATCAATATATATAGGCTAATTTTTGCTATTTGATTAAACCAGAATTCATTCTCTATAAATTTAATCTGGATTCAAGATAAAGTTTTATTTTTTTTTTTTTTTTTTATATTTACAATTCCTGATAAAATAACCGAACAATAGGTAGATATATCAATGTCAATTAAATGTCAAAAATTTCACTACTATAGATTGAGCGATCGCAATTTTTAATGAAGAATATAATATGCCAATTATCATATTTAACTGAACAAAATATAAATAATGAAAATGTTGATCTAGCATTCTAGGCAAATACCAAGACATTAGCTGATTAGTAAAAGGAAATCTCTACAAACATGCTTTATCTAATATTTCTAGTTTTAAACTTTAATAACAGATATATACCGTAGGTTATTATTATTGTTGTCTTAAATCTTCTGCATCTTAGACAGGAATTAAACAATTTTGAGCTCCTTCTCTCATTTATTATATCGTTTTTAGATATTATTTAAAGTAAATTTCTATTTATTTGAATGTATTTAAAATTAAATGAGAAGAATAAAATATTAGAATTATGAATCCTTTATGATTTTGCAACTGATCTAAATATTTCGAGAATAAAAAAACAAAACTGACTACTAAAAAGAAAATCTTAACTAAATCAAGTTTTTATTATAAAATATATTAAATAAAGGGTTTATTTATTATGTTTATTATTATTTGAGATCGTTTGATACGCTCATTACATCAAATTTCAATCAGTGTCTTATCTCGGTGTCGAAGCGTTTAAATCTAGTTGTTCGATAATGATCTTGAGTCACATCCGTGCATTGTGACAATATAATTCGGATTTATGGCAATCAGTTTTTTTGTAATGTTTGTTTAATATCAAAAATTCAAAGATTTTTAAGAGATTTTACGATTAAAAAACATCACATCTACAATTTACAACGATTATTTTCAATAACAGCCTGAAGCTCTGTCTGAAAATCCGTATCACGTATAAAGATATTTGAAGATAAAAATTTCAAAGCAACAACTTATATTTTTTCTTTTATGTCTATGTCTTATTCTTTCTTCTTATTTTTTTTCTTACTTAAATACGTTTTTTCTTTATAAATGCTTAAATAATATAATGAATGAATTTCTTTATTTTAATTATATTTTATCCTTTATTTTTGGTGTATATTTATATATTGTTGTATATATTAAAAAATATTTTACGTTTTATTTGTCTATTTTCGTGACAATATTAAGACTATTTTATAGCATTAATAAAAACGATAAATATGAATCAACGTGTATCGATATCCTAAAGGAAGAATGAAAAGTGATGAATAGAATTGAAATTTTACCAATTTAGAACAGAAAGGTTTTAAAAGCGAGATTAAATTTCTTTATTTATAAAACTTGGAACTGTAATATAAAAGAATCTCCAACAATGCAAAGTATGGAGAAAAGAAATCTAACATTTTAACAAAGGAATTATATTTTAAAAACAATTTTTAACGTAAATAAATATGCTTTATTTATATTTAAATACGTTATGTATAAACATAATATATTATTATTATTTATATGTTTAGCTGTATATAGTTGTATAAATATGAAGTTAAATTACTGTGTATTTATTTCAAACTAACAAATGATCTTATGGATGCGTGTCGCCCTCTCTTATCGAAATTGGAAAGTATTCACATTATCGCTAATAAACTCACCTCTATATACTATATTGAAATGCTTTATAAATACTCCTACACTTCGTTTTAAAATTCGAAACTTTTGTATTAATTTCTGACTATCCTCAAAAGTATTTTTCTATAATCACCACTTGTATCTTCAGCAATAGCTTCAGTTAAATCTTTCTCGAATGTCTTTCTAAAGACTCTCTTGATATCTTCTAAATCAATCTTTATAGAAAATAAACAAATTAACAAACAACCCTGAGAAGTATTATAAGTTTTCATTAATGGAATTACCTCGGATCTCGATACTAATATACGAATTAATGTTCGATCATTGGTTCCCGGACCACTCATACATTCGTTCAACTGATGAGCGAAATAATCCCACGTGTCCGTTATGCTGTAAACTGTAAAATAGAATTTTGTAATAAAAAAGATTAAATTTATTCACAGGCTAATTTATTTAATCAATTTACACAATAAATTTTCATATCAAACTAATAAAAGCTTATACATATTTTTTCGAAGCTTAATTTTAATTAGTTTTTATCCTTAATTCTAAAAAAATACAGCGTAGAACTATATAGCAGTGCTTTATGCTAAACAGCATAAAATATTTTAAACTTTATAAATAAAACAACATTAATTTTTAATTTAAAATTATGTGAAGTATATTGTAAAAAAATTACATTCTTTGTACAACTCGTATATATTTTATTTATTTTAATACCGAATTTTAACATAAAGAAAACCAGATTGTATGGGTAAAATATGTATAAATTAATTAATCAAAAATTCAGTAAAACAAAGTTAAGTATGAGTTTCCAAATAATTTTTATAAAATATATATTGAAGCGGAGTGTTAGCGAAGCCTCTTCTATGAGACTTACAGAATTGTGTTCGTTCTCAAAATTCGTTCGGTAGATTTTGATTAAACTTTGCCATTTTCCATTAATTGCGACGAGGAATACAAAACTGCAATAAAAAATGAGGGTCTACGACTTCGTTTTCGAGATATAAGGTCGTTTCACGAGCGCGCGCGACAAAGCGATATCGCACGAATCTTGCGACTTTGTCCTGCGATGTTTTACGTCTTGTACGGGCTTACAGAATCGAGTTCGTTCTCAAAATTTAATGGATCGATTTTGATAAAACTCTGCCATTTTCCATTAATTGAAGCGAGGAATCCAGAAATGTAATGTTGGTACATTTAAATGTAAAAAATCCAGCAACGAATCGCTTAACTTTCCCCGCAACATTTAAAATTTTGGTGGCACTATCTATAAGTATTACGATATTTCATTTAAAAAACTGTTTACATTTTTAATTATTATAAAATGGCAAAAACGCTTAATTTTGAGGCTAGGGATGAGTTTTATATATATAAAAAAAATTGTATATGCTAATAACGAGTAAAATCGTCATTAAGTCCGACCCTACTCGAGATATGACACACGACCACCCTTTATCTCTGCATCTCGTCGACCTTAAACCATCAAAATTTAATAGCATGCATTTTTCTAGTACACAAACCTTCTAGCAAAATTTCAGAAATTAAACTCTAAAGAGAATCGTGCCACAGACAAACACACGCACACATTAACATCATACAGAAAAACCCAAATGTTTTTGCATTTTTCGACGTTTCACGGTTCCCTAAGTCCAAAAATATAAAGATCTTGGAGGATCATTTTTTTTAACCGATTGCCATACTTCTCCCTCTGTTAGCCAGGAAAGTAAACATCGGAGTCCATGATTTCGTTTTCGATATACAAAGGTATTACAGTGACAACGTCCATGCTCTCTCATGCGACGAGCGCACCTAACGGAATTTAGGCCTATGGGTCAAAAATAAAAACCGTATTACGTGCGCCTAACGGAAAATAGGTGCGAAAAACGAACAAAACACAAGAACAAAGTAATCTCTATCGATTGCTTTGTTCTTGAATCGTCTCTCCGTACTTGACCAGACAAGGATCGTGTCTCCTGTGGCCTGCAGGTACGAGGATAACCTTTTATGTGGCGGAAAATGCAGAGTTCTCCAGTCCGCATCCATCAGATACTGTACAAGAAACGCCTCTTCTGTTAGGGACAGAAGAGGCGATTCTTGTACAGTATGCGGACTGGACGCTTCAATTCTATCGCGATACGACAAAGTCGCGCGATATCCTACTTAATAATATACATCTAACATTTAAAATAATCCGAATGGACGAATGGAGAAAATTAATATATTCTAAATATAAGTTTCAGCAAATGGATAATTCTAAGTCTTTATCGATATCGTTTTAATATGATTCGTTTTAATAAAAAATAAAATTAAGCAGTTAAAATTTGTATTACCTCGTATATAAAATATTATATAATACAGTTATTGGTTACAACAATAATAATTAGCAATAATAATTATAAGCAAAAAATAAAATTTAAAATGTATATAGTTTATAAATAAAATTGATATTTTATATTTTTATTTAGCATTTCATTTAAATTAAAATTTTATGTATGTACAAGGTGGCACAAAAGCTACTTAGGTTTAATTCATTTTTAGACTGAACGATGTTAGATATACAGATCTTATTGAAATATCATTCAAATCAGTATTTAACGTTATTTATATGTCAATGGGTTTAATTTGTTTGCCTTCAACTTAAGTTTCGATTTTCCTCGCTCATATCCCAAAGTTTGGCATTACTTTTTGAAGAATCTTTCATAATTGCGAAGATTTCAATTCAATAAATGACGTGAGCTCTTCTAAAGTTATCCAGTTTGTTTTATGCACTGTCCTTCAGATATCAATGTGAAAAGAAGTATCGAGGACTCATATCTAGAGAATTTATTTAAATGGTCTTCGCATTATGGCAAGCAACATTCAATTCTCTTTCGTGGTGCTTACTTTAATCCAAATACCGTTGAAGTAGAGAGCAAATATATTGAGCACATTGTAATTAATTGTTTTAAATGTTTATTTAAATAAATTTTTGAGTAAGATTTGTATATCTTGTCGTTTAGTCGCAACATGGCATTAAACTTGAGTACTTTTCAGTCATCCTGTGTTTTTATTCTTAATATTTCATTAATGTGCAGTATCAATCTTTTTTATCATTTTATTAATGCTTCCATTTAATTGTATAAAAGTAATAACTTGATAATTGTATAAAAGTAATAACTTAATATAAAGATCATTTCTCTTTATATTCATTCACTTTAAAGTTTTTTCAACTTTAATCATAATATATACTTTATTTTTATTATTTTAATATAGTAAATTCTTATAATTTAATTATTTGCTTTAGTTTATCCATTATATAATTTATTCTGTACACATTTTTACAGATCAAATTTTACATCACAAATTACAGTAGTCATTTTTTAAATATTAATGTTTTCGTTTGCTACATTAAACAACGCTCTAAATTCTACAGCACGTACCTGTACAGAAAACAGAAACAATAATAGTGATTAAAGCATATATATACTAATCACGAATATTAAATATTTATTGTTGACGTGTTAGATACTAATAACATGATATTTTACTGAATGAACTATTTAGTTTAATTATAGTTTTTTTTTTTTTTTTTTTTTTTTTAAAGCACGAAAGTATAATTTCTATATCGATTAGTGGATTAGTGGGAATTATAATCAAAGCTACTAACAAATTTACAATGTTAATTTAAATTTATAATAACATTTAGATGCATAACATTTTATAGTTTTTTAAATTGAAATTAAAGAACTTCGTTTTGTAGTTCCCTCTTATACAGTAGATATTCCTCACTTTAATTTAACTTTTGTTTTTTAATTTCTCAAAAATAATTAGGGATTAGATTAAAATGATTACATTGAAATCTTTTAATATACGCAATAATTTTAATAGAATATATTATATTCTATGATGAAAACTATAGAATAAATGGTTAATGTTACCTATGGTTCCAAAATGGCGACACTGATTCCAGCAAATAGAAGAAAGGAAACAGTGGGGACGCACATTGTAACCTAACCTGACCTATTCTAATAATTTTTTTGGTAATAATTATGGTAATTTATTAGAATAGGTTAGGTTAGGTTACAATGTGCGTCCCCACTGTTTCCTTTTTTCTATTTGCTGGAATCAGAGACGAGCCGCCATTTTGGAACCGTAGATAACATTAACTGAATAAATTATACAATGTTCATTCTCAATAATGGATAACTTTAATGATTGACGTCAAGCTTATGTTTTTGAATTTGATAGTTTGAAAATTGCTAAAGTAAAGTTATGATAAAGCTAATCGATTAAAATTATATATTAGCCATAAGTATAATCTCTAGAAAATCATACTAATCAATTTATCCATATAATAATGTACGCAAATAATATTATAATTCTGTTGCTGTTTTTTACTTATCTAGAGATGATGAGGAATTCAATTAACTGTCATAAACGGTTTAAATCCAACTAATAATTGTAAAAATAATTATAAAATCTCTTACGGTCTTACAAATAACTATACAATTTATAAACTTATAAAAATATACTGTAATGATACTTGATTGGAAGTGAAATTAACACTGGAAGTTACCTGATTGATAAATCATTTTATAAATTCTCATCCAGATTTTCCAATTTTCTATAATTTCTTATTGCTTTTGTGAGCAAATACATTAATTGTTTATTAAATAATTATATATGATCATTTTATATTTTTATGGATCAGATACAATAAATTCGGTATTTTAGACATATTCTGTGAAACGATAAGGACAATTATTCAAAATTAATTCTAAGTTTATAATTTAAATAACTTTTTTAAAAATCCGTCTCAGACAGTTGGTCGATATAAGCGTATATTTTAGATGTGAAAACAAAAGACTAGTCAAATAATATTATAACATTACTCGATTAGTTTTAACTTACCATATTCAGTTACTGTACCTGTATTAGAATCACATAAAAGATATGACGTTTTATTAAAGAAGTTTATAAAACTTAAATATTTTCGTGTCCACCGATAATCGGATGGTTAATTAAAAGTTTACATTTAATATCAGGATTTCATTCATATAAATATATGAAATATTTTAAAAACTTGTGCTGTAATCACAGATTTTTCAATAAATAAAACTACTGTAATAACGAATTAAAAAATATATATATTTCTTAATTTCATACCTTTTTTTCTATAAGTACACGTTTTTATGTGGTTCTAATTTCTGATAGACTTTTTTTTTTTTTTTTTTTTTTTTTGTCAATTTCTTCAAAATTTGATAATTTCGAAAGGACATAAGATTTACTATTTTTATATTTCCTAAATTTGGAGTTAAATACTCTAAATGCACACGTTTATGAATTGTTGAAAGCGATGTTTTTTAAATGACATGTTACCATTAATATATATATATATTTATTTTCTAAGCATATAAAAAGAATTTATGTAGACCATTCTGAAGATATAATTTAATCAATACATTTAAAAGAAAAGCTAAATTTTCCTTACCTATAGCCAGAAATACTCTTCGAACGTCTCCTTCAAATTCGTTTTCGATAGCAGCCGATAAACAGTGACCGGAAATTCTTTCGTAAGCTTCGAATGTGAGACGAAGTTGAGGATAACTTCGAGAACAAAGAATGGGAAGAAACACTTCGGTATCTGTGCCCCAAGATTTTCCTACACCGGCCTGAAATTATGATAAAATTTAATAAATTACTATTCGATTTCCGTATACTTGAGGATATGGATTACCTTCTTGCGTTGTCATAAATATATGAGTAACTACTTTCCGTATATTGATTAATACAGTATATATAGAAGATCAATAAGAGTGATTAATATACATACATCAAAAAGTTTCTGAGCTTCTTTCTCGGCTAAATCGTCATCGACCTTATCCGCTTCTTCTCTATTGGCATTGGCCAAAGCCTTGATGATTTTCTTGAAATCACCACTTAGATCATGGCACAAAAATTTTATCAGATCTTCTTCATACACTACATGTAAATTGAATGTTATTAATATTACAAGTAGTAACAAAGTACTGTATAATTTTAAAATATTTTTATTATTAACAACGTATCGTATTACTTGCGTAAGGTTCGAATTCGAGCAAGATCTTTGTGATTTCATCATAAACAATTTAGATCTAGGCGTCATTTATCATCTATCATCCATGTTGGCTGATCTTATTGCCGATCATATACAGTACATAATTTACCATCGCATTAATGAAATTAATCAATTTTATATTTGACAGAACCTTTCGAATAATTTTATGAAAGTAGTGATGTATAGAAGGATGATATAGATAACTATACCTTTACTTTTAAGTTAAACACACTTTGAAAGCTAACAAACCGATAAAATCATGCTGATTGTCATGATAACGATACACAAGTGTATTTAGTGGCTACTTCTTTATTTATGTAATATATTTTTATATTAATTTAAATAAAAAGTTTAAATAATTATAACGAAGACTTTGGCTCAAAATAATATACATTTTCATATAAGTTTTTTATAGTTAAAAAAATTAAATTCGTAAAAATTTACATAATTCAAATAGCAATTTCTAAATAAATGCTTTCTTTTTTTTCATATCAGAAATTATAAGCATAAAATTAATATTTAAAGGATAGAAAAGTTGACGAATCAGTTCTATACTCAGAACAGAAAGAAGAGAAGGTCATTAATCATCTAATAATGTAACGTCGTTTTATTATATTATTATACTGCAGCAGAAATAACATTGATATTAAAAATTTTCACAAAACTATAATTCTACTTTTAAAAAAATATTGGTCTTGTCTATAATATAAAATAACGAAAGTGCAGAGTTAATTTTTGCATTCTGACATTGAGATTTTATTATTATCTAAAACGACAGCAATGCATCCCCCTTCATTGAAATGCTTTATAATTACCGGGCGTTACGATGATTGATTTTTATATTAACTTTAAATGACTAAAGCCATATCGATTCTAAAACTTAAATATTTAAACAAAATAAACATTGCATTTCATAAAAATAATTCAACACGACAACACAACAATGTTTTATTTATATGTAACGCAACTTGATATACTTATAATAAATTGAGTTAAATATGAATTTGTTGTATTGCTCTGTTGAATCATTTCCTAAAAATATACTTTTTATACAGTTTTTAATATTTAAATTTTAAAATCGACATGATTTTATTCATCTAACGTTAATGTAAAAATCTGTCTTTGTAACGCATAATAATTACAATACGGGATATCTTTCTTTTAATGTTGAATATGCATCATAAAAAAATAAATTATAAATGTTTCATTTAATATTTTATTCATAAATCTTTGATACTTTATAATTGTCAAATTTATTATACAGTATTTTAAAATTAATTTATGGAATTATTGATACAGAAATATAAAAAGATTAGTAAATTACTGTTATTATTTAACTGAACATATCAACCATATTGCTATGCTAAACGGTGGTGGATTAAGACATTCCGGTGTCCCTAAGCACAGAAGATTGAGGACCTCTCTATATAATTTTACGACATCATAAACTAATAACGTCTAATTGTAGTTACAGAAATATTTATATCTATAAATTATGGTATACAATTGAAACAGAAAAATTAGTTTATTATAATTTTTTTAATTCAAGTCCTCCAGGTCCAGGGCCCCTAGACGTGTTCAGCTCCATGGAGAGACAGCACTACCTTACTCTGGCACTACCTTGGTAAAACATCCGAGCCCTTCAGCCTCTCTTTTAACCTCATTTTGTGGTAAAATGAGGTTAAGGGAGACCCAATCTAATCCAACCCTCCAATCTTTTTATTTAGAGATATTTCCATGCTTCCTTCTCCACACAGTGATATGTCTTTGCAAACAAAGAAATTTACTTAAAAATGAGCTCTCGAGGGTCTGGACCATGGCCATCTAGATACTTACCAGGCCATCATAACCTGGCGTAACAATAGGTCTTGTGATGTAGAGGGGTGAGTGCTTTAAACCGTCATTTTAACACTTTCCAAACGCGAATGAATTGAAGTTTTATTTTTGTAAGTTTTATAATTTAATAACTAATATATAATTTTATATTTTGTATATTAATTACTTTTAGGTATAATTATGTTGACGTTTCTATATACAGAAGAGTGAAAAAAATCAAACATAACAGCTGATTTCCGTTTTATTGCTATTATATAATTTCATTTTCCATTATCAATTTATTAAACACTTACTGTATATAAGCTAAATATTATTTTTTTTTAGTCATATTTTATTAAGAACAGCATTTCATTGAGCCTTATATATTGCAATAATTTGTATTTTAATTAAAACTAACAGTTAGGCAAATATACCTATATATATGTAAAGGAATTTTCAATATATATGCAACATTATTTCTGTTTTTTCTAAAGGTTTTTGAATTTTAAATTAATTGCATAGCTATAACAGAATATGAAGAAGAGTTTTTGAATATAAAAAATCAAAGAAATACATTAAAACATTTATATATTGAAAAATGTGAATTTTATTTTAACTACGATACTATTTTTCAGTGTTAGAAAGACACGTTAGCTAAATGTATAACTGTTTTATGAAAACAATGGAAGTGTTACATAATAATGAAATTGTTAAGAGAAAGCGACGTGCAAGACGCAGATGCAGTTTTTTCGTTTTTGCGGGAAACTGAACATATTTTTAGACCATCTAACAATTCTCTAATTAGTCTAGAAACAGGGGAACCCAATTCTTGCATTCTGTGAAAACGGGTAAGGTTAACTATAACGTAATAATCTTAATCTTTGCTACCGTTACTTTTGCCCGAGCAACGCCGGGCCTACCTGCTAGTATTATAATAATTGTAAAATTAAAAATGATGTATAACAAACGAAATGTGTGGGGGAAAAAAGAAAACCTCCTACTTTTAATAATACTGGGAATAAAAGTATGAAAAATATTAAATGATATAAACTAAACGCACTTAACTTACAAAAAATTAGAATCTTTTTTAATTTTAAAATTGTAAAGTTGTTAAAGCATAATTTGTAAAGTTCACGTACCTTTGTCATAATAAAGTTTATTGTTTGAAATTTAAAAATAAAGTCTTGAGTTATGATTTATGATAATGTTAATATAAAAACTCGCAAATTAAAAAAAATTAATTTCCGGTTTATTAAAAATTAATTAATGTTATTTAAGATATATTTTATGATAATTTTGACAAAAAATGAACTTTTATTCTCAAAATATCGAGTTTTTACACTAGTTAAATAAAATAGTTATTTGCAATATGCACTCTTCCTGTGACGTTCACGCCTGGTAGGTACCGTGTCTGGACCCTGTTGATATAACAATGTCTTCCCCCTCAAGTCAGGGCTGTGCCTCAGGTGCCTAGTGGGTAATTCGGCACTGATGCTAAAGCATTATATTAATTTTGAAGTTTTCGCTTTAATATCGTAGAAACAAAACCATTCGAATTATAATTGACAACGTTGGTATTTTACGAAAATTAATTAAAAGGTGTACGTATTTATTGTTTCTTTTTGATTCTTTCAAGTAGTTCTGCGAGATTTTTATTTTCCCGGCTATTATATATAAGAGGGAAAGTACTGCTATCAAAAAATAACCCCTTGAAAATTTTTACACTTTTGGACTCAGAGGACCTTGAAACGTCGGAAATGTAGAAAAATTTGAGGTTATTTTTCCTATATCTTTGGATGTTGGTGTGTGTTTGGGGGGGGGCACGATTTCGTTCACCGACCTTAAAGATTAATAAATAACTCCTGTACCCTTTGTCAGAAATTTCTGAAATTTTGCAGGGAGGTTTGTGGGGGATTGATGCGATTAACTTTTAGTGGTTAAAGGTCAAGGAGGTATGGAGAAGGGTCATGTGTCATATCTCGAGTGAGGTCGGCCTAAACAAAGATTTTACTCGTTATTAGCATTTACATTTTTTTTTTTTTTTCTTTTTGTAAAACATCTCTATCATCAAAATTAAGCGTTTTGTCATTTTATAATAATATTTTATTTTAAAACTTCTATATTATTAATCATAACAGCGCCACACGCAATTTTAAGTGTTTTGCCGGGAAAGTTACGCAACTGTTGCTGTACTTTATAGAAATTTTTAATTGCGTGATAATTTCTACAATGCGTCTACTCTGGCCATTTTATCTTTAACAGTCAACTGAACGTATACTTAAAATTTTTAAAAAGTAAGTGATTGAATCTATTAACTATAGTTACTAACCTTAACATTCTCCTAACAACCACACCCAGTTTGATTTAAATGTGAAGCATCATCTGTCCCTCTTCCAGTGTCATACATCATTGCTGATCCAACTAACTGTATATTATCATTGCTACTGACCTTCTGGACAGTTATTTTCTGTCCTGAACACTTGAGTTTTGTGCTCCAAATTGTTGTTATGTACCATTAAAGTATAAGTAAAATATGTAACCGATTTGTGAATTAAAAAATTTACAATGATTTTCTCATTAATTAGACCATAATTGTTTTTAATATCGAAACATATACATATTTTATCTGATAAAATTATTTTAATATTGAATAGTAGTTGCCTAGCACGAGTAAGAAATAATAATAACAAATAAAAATAATAATATTAATATTGATATTATTATACTACTCACCTTCGCGAAAAATTTTTCGAATTTCTTTTATTTCCTGAAATTTAAATAATGATCCATATTGAAAATACGGTATTTGAAAAATAAAAAGAAAAAAATCAGTACTATGTAAAAATGTTATAGAAATACTAACCCAGCATTCGTGAGTACACAAAATTTCAATAATACAGTTTTCGTCTGTACCAGCCCCCTATAAAAATAAGTTAAATATTAATGATAATTATATCTCATTTATTAAAAGAGTTAAAATTATAACAGTTATCTCATTTATTAAATGAGAACTGATTTTTAATATAGATAACATTGTTATACACTAAATCAGTGGTCGCCAACCTTTCTGACTTCACGGACCACTAAGCTCACAATTTTGAATCCCGCAGACCACTCGTGACTTTTTTAAACGCTAGAATAATGATCATAAAAGTTTCATTTTACTTTATTAATTAATATGAAATTCATTTGTTTGTTTATAACAAATTAGTGTGAAGTTTGTTGCTGCTTGTTTGAAATAAGTTCATGGATTCTTGGCTCTTTTCCACGAAGGACAATCGCACTCACATTATTTATTGATTTATTGACATTATTATTTATTGATAACAGTCATTTTGTGTTTGGTTTATAATTCGAATAATAAACCCCCAATGAATAAGAAAATTCACCAAGCATTTTGAATTTCTTTCGTAATACTTTGCGTAACTTTGATTTGATCATTATCCAAAATTTCTCCACGGAGCCACCAAAATTTTCTCGCGAACCATCAGTGGTCCACGGACCACCGGTTGGTGACCGCTGCACAAAATGATCAGTAAGAGGAGCAATTTAGCCACAGAAAAATCCTTTTCTGTTCAACAATAAGCCTAAAGTGTGTTTTTACAGAATAAATTACACTTAATACACAATATATTTTAAATAAAAACTTTTCCATAACGTATTAAAATGAGAAGCAATTTTAATGTTACATTTTCTTTTAAGCAGGAAGGATGATACATTGTTTATGCATATAAAATGCACAACAATACATTATTTACTTATTAATTATTAGTTTTTCTATATAAAATTTTGATTGAGAATACTCTGCAGAGGTAGGTTTTACATTTTACTCTTAATTATTAGTTTTCTAATTAATAGATCAAGATTATTTATAGATCTGCTGATGTCTGGATTTTAATAATAGAAGTACTTAGGCAGTATTTTTTAACATTGAATTTGCCCATGACACTAGCAGACTAAATTATAAATAAAAATAATTTAATTAGATTTTTTCTTATATCATTTTATATTTAGGAAATTTTTAATGAAATTATCATCATTTATTAATTTAAATATCACAAATTAGAAACACTACGAAGATGATAATTTTTGATGAATGTTACAATTTCTGACTTCAATTTGTCAATTATTGGATCTTTTCAATCAGGAAGTTTTCTTGTTGCCTGTCTTCACAGTTTAAATAGTAATAATATCGTTAACTAATGCTTTATAACAATTTAACAAAACTAAGATTTAATGCATTAATTTTGCCTAATATTTTGTTTAACAACATTTTTGGAAATTTGTCTCACAAAATAAAAACATTTTCCATTTTTACAATTAAAATACACAACTGTGCTATTGCATAGTTATTTTTTTACTTTTTATTTTTACCTTTTTATCGACATACAGAATATTTTAATCTAAAGACGAGATGGGCAATGAATATCACTTTTCTCGAATTCAAATATTTTAGAAGCCCCTTGTTATATCGCTCTTGTCAGGAGACAAAAAAAAAAAAAGCAACCCGATATAACCGAGTACTTAAAAATTCTGGGCTTTTGCTAAACATATTATACATCTCTATTATACTCTCTATCCTCTGTTCTTTCATCAATAAGTATTTCTGATATAAAATAAGCTTATTTTTTCAATATTGAATTTTATTCGTGGTTATATCGTATTAAATGACGTTTAAGTAAACATCAATACCATCAACGCCCGTTTAACATTATTGTTTCTTTAACAATGACATTTAAAGATAAATACTGTCAATATAAAAACAAAATATCAGTTGCGATTTTATTTCATAGTGCTATATTTTATAATAAATCGCTTATTAAAAATTCGTGTAATTTATATTTTTCAATGAAAATTATAAATACAGTTATTGAATGTTTTAAAAATAAATATTGAACATATAATAGAACATCAAAACTTATAAAATTTCAGAATGAAAATTCTCTAAAAAGCAAAATAAAGTTACTACTGTATAAAAATTTTAGAATTTTTTGTTCAGAAATAAAGTAATCTTTTCCTTACAAATTACGCGGCGAATTCGAAATTTCACAGAAACTTGTAAATGAGGAGACGTGCTGTCTCCTCATTTACAAGTTTCCAAAAAACCAAAAAAATAAATAACTTTTAATATGAAAAGGAAACATAAATGATAATTGACCTGTCCGCCTGTTTTACTTTTATTTAGATCTTGAATTTATTGTTTCACTTTCAGTGATAGTTTCAAGGACAATGGTAGGAATAAAAACGGCATTTAGTTGCAAAAAAAAAAAAACAATGGCAATTAATATTTTAAAATTTGGGGGGAAGTGCGATATATCCGAATCCGCGATATAACGAGGCGAATACCCCAAACACAGTGAACTTAATTACTCCATACAAGCTTAACATATTTAGTTAATTTATTTAATATTTATTACTCAACTTGTTTTATTTATTTCAATATATTAATAAAAGTAAAACAGTTTAATAAATTTTCAGAAATAAATAAACTTTTAGTATTGACTTTAAGTTTGAAAGTAGCTTTTTCGGATACTAATTATTCAAATAGTTTTCGTTTTTGAGTTAATCCCACCTCTTTCGGGTACTTCTGTATCTGCAACTGTGTAGTATGTATGGGTATTGAAGGTTTTCGTAATACAGTCAAACCTGTTTTTATGCGCTCTTTTTATGTGCGATTTTTATTTGTGCGATTTTTTTAATGCGAATTTTTAATTTGTGCGGTATAGTTGGCGACTAGTCTCGTGCGATTCGTCATGTCTTACGTTGACTTATTATAGCTAAATAAACTTATTATAGCATAAATGCACTTATTATAGTAATATTATTGCATGAATATGCGAAAAATGAAATAATTTACTTTTAAAGTCAACAAAACACCACCTGGACAAAAATATGTAAAACAGACGATAGACCAGACGATGCAGTCAAGTGCTGACATCTGTTGTCAATAAATTCTATTTCGTACGGTTTTGAGTTATTTTCTATGTGAGACTTTTTTTATGCGGTCCCTGTTGACCGCATAAAAAAATATTTTTAATTGTGTTGCGAAAACTATTATTTACAGCCATTCGTGAAGTTTCGTGAGATTTTTTTTATGCGTTTTTTTTAATGCGGTCCCTATCCCCCGCATAAAAACAGGTTTGACTGTAATCAAATTTATTTCTTATTAATGTATTATTTGAGATGTATTTTTAGCATTCGAGTATTCGCCCACCTCTACGCGTACTAAAGAGCAATGCAATGCGAGCGCCAGAATAAAAGTGATGCACACGAGCGTCAAATTAAGGCAACACTGAACGTCAACAAGTTAAACAAATAACCTATTTTAATTATTAAGGTCGAATTAGACAACTGAGAAACCAGTCATTGCTGTTCAATGTCTCCTTAACAGGGCAATAAGCGCCAATAATAAGTCCAACCAACATCTCTATAGAATGTCAATTTCAAAAGAAAATATCGGTAGAATGAGTTTTTGACTCTGTTTTCCTCATAGTTCCTAATTCATTTCACCGTTCACTTTTGTATTCGCTTCCTAGTAATTTTTATTACACGTTTTCCTAATCATTGAACAAGAAACTAATTACAGTAAATAACCTATGTAGTGTAACCAAAAAGTTTTTCATAGTCATTATGAAATTAAATACATAAATTAATGTACCATAGTAAGTTATCATTATCGATGATAAGCAAACAACGACGAACGATAAAATGAAAATATAACTTACAGTGCGGGCGATTGAATGCTTTCATTGTAAATATTAACCAAGATAAATTACGTTTTATATCTATTAGTTTATTGTGATGAAGAGAAGATAAATCTTTTAAAATATAAACACAAAAAAATATTAAATCAGTTAAACTTTAAAATTCTAAGCCGTTAAACTTAGCTCTACTATTATTTCAGTCTACAGATCTTGAAGCCTAAAGATTTTGAGCAAACGTTTGATTAATCTATCAATTTTGAAAATAATATGTTAAATACCTTGACGGCCCTATAAAGACATTCTGCCAAATATTCATATTTCGGAATTAATAAAGCTGTGCAAACATCTTCAAAATGACCACCAAGCTCGGCTCTTAGATCTTCGATTAGATCCTAAATGTAATAAAAATTGCACCTTTTAAGATAAGTCTCGATAAATCTATAACACGAATATTCTACAGATAATTTTAACAATAGAATTATATAACTTACTTGATTGATTACATTTATGATCATTTATTTGTAATCTTTACAAGAAAAGAAATTATTATTAACTTACTCGACCATACATAGATTGGTATTTCGCCTTAATTTCTTGTCGTTGATCGTTACTATGATTAGTTAAAATGTCGATAACTATCCTTTCATCTGTACCTGAAGAAACCATCAACATAAAGTATTATTCTATAGAAAAATATATTTTAAGTCAATGGTATTCAAACATTTTAGCAGTGCGACCCAAAGGTAATTTTTCGCGACCCCATTTGGGGTCGCGACCCATAGATTAAATAGCACTGCTTTAAGTTATTGAAATTTTTTATTCATTATATTTGCAATAACATAGATTATAAATTTTGAAAAATAATAGCCATATATAGAGAAAGCTTATATCAGTCATGAGCAACCCACGAACTTCATGCGGTCCTTGAAGTCCAAAATTGTGCCCCTAGAGCTTTATCGACGTAATTTTATTTTTCTGTTTTCTACTTAGTGTCGTAGTGCAACCCTAATTAAGCCGATATTCGTGACGAAGAACATTCAAACTAAACATGACCAGTGAAATGATGAGAATACACTATAATAGGCCTATATTACTAGTTAGCATTTATTATTTTTGTAGCCAGTGTACTGGAGTACAGTGTACTTAGCAAATATATTGGTACTCAGCAGGCTTAAAAGTCTAACTCCGTAAGAAAAAAAAAAAATGCATGCAACCTGCATCCAGAAAGGGTTGCTCATCATTAATTTAGATTGTATATTTCTCAATGTTAAACTTTGTCTGTTTTTAATGAAAATAATAGTTAATTTTTAAAATCTGTTTATCTGTCTGTTCTTATCTAACCTCACAAAATATCAAATTTCTTGTTTATTGGTATAAATAAAGCATTTGATATATGATATTTTTTGCCAAGAGCGAAGCTACTTATTTCTTTCATTATCAAGTTACAATGTCACAATTACTAAAATTCCAAATTAGATTCTTATTTCAGAACTTACCAATTCCTTTCATGGCCCTCCGTAATTTAGCTGCTGCTCTTTCTGCATTGAAATTGTCCGATGGTTGAATGGTACCCTAATGAATATAATAACATCAAGTAATATTAAATAGTTAAACATACATTAAAATACTCTCAGATTTTCTGAGAATATTCATCAACAACATCAGAAAGTTTCTACATATATAAATAATAATTTCGTATAAAAAGTAAGAGAAATCTTTATCCATAACACAATTTTATACTGAATTACGGAGAATACAGAATGAGAACCAAAATCAAAAGTTTTATTGATTTCCATTTCAGATATTGAATAGATCTAAAATTTGTTAATAAATATTAATAACTATAACGAATTGTTTAAAAATTTTCTCCAGTTATAAAAACGCAAAAACACGAGCTTCAATAGCTTATATTTGAAAAAAATTAGAATAGGTAGTTGTATATTTAATATAAAATTTATAACAGAATTAAATTTCTCAAAAGCTAAACTTTAAAAAGCATTAGAAACAGCTCTTTAAAAATTTACATTCGTAGCTTTAAATAGTATATAACTTATTTAAATGATTTCCAGAAGAATCGATGACGATAATATCTGAAAAGGTGGAGTGCTGGCTTATTAAGCAAAAATAACTTAACAAGATATTTCACTCCAATAAATGAACTTAGTTAAGCATCAGCTCTTAATTAATTATGTTTAAAATTATCATCATTGTTTTAACCTTGTATTAATGAGGAAAAACGTTTTTTTCCCTCTTTTTCGTAATGACAATTGATAACAATTCCTAAAATAGTCTAGAAATTTTAGCCTTATTTCTGAAAAGACTTTTAAGTGTAACTGATTAATATCTCAATAAAACTTTGTCGATACATTTGCTATAAGTGAGTAGGTTATTAAACCGAGCGTGTCGTTTCTGATCGTTAAATGGGCTCGACGACCTCTTACACCGAATGACTATATACTTAATGCTTAAAATGTCCTCTTGTTTGGTAGAATTCCACTTCTTTGAAGCCTACATGAGAGAATATCCAATGGTTAATTATCTTATGACCAAAATAAACACTTGCTCAAGTTGTCAATCTTAAGGGGCCTTAAATAAAAGTAGTCATATATACAGAGGATTAAGAAATCTTCGAAATTGGTTGGCTTTAGACTTTCTGATGAATTAATCCGCCATGGGAAAATTGATCATGATAATGAAGATGCAATACACGTGAACATGAACACATTCATACACATAGCAATGTATTCGCAATCATTAATTATTCACTAAACTGAAATTATAATTTAAATAATAAAACGCGAAATATATCAATTTTAATTTATAATACATAAAATAATATTAAGATTTTCTAAGTAAAATTGTAGAGAAATATATTATTTTTGTCTTTATTAATAAAGTACTAACGCGACAATGAAACACGAAAACAAATGAATTATTTCATCTTCCTTATATTTGTTTAAAGGGGGAAAATGAAAACAGTGCATCTTACCCTTCCGTAGATGGATGACATATCTGGCTATTGTCAGTATACCTCTTCGTTACCTTTTCAGATGCCCTTGGCCGGCACGTGTCGGTTGTCATAGCAATGGTTTATATAACACTGTACCGAACTTGCGCTACCTGGTGATACTGCTCATAACTAATGTCGAAAGGGTAATTTCCAACAGATAAATGTAATTGAACTATCTTACTCATATACCGCTACAATTAATACTCATTTCAAATTCAGTCTTTTAAATAATTGTAATTGTTGTGAGAGTGAAATAATTCTTCTTTCTTTCTTTTATTAAATACTAATCGGTTTAAAAATTCTCTAAACGCTTTAAAATTGCTGTAAAGCAATTATTTTCCTACATTCTATGCACATGTTTGTTTAAATCCTACATAAAAGTTTAAAAATGTTGTTGGCTCACGCTAACCTGATTGAATATGAACTACAGTAAATATTTATTACAGTCAAATAGTGGGACAATTTACATAAAATATATATTATATAGATTTATGTAACCATCTGATTGAGATATTCTATTTAAAGAGATACTTTAGTATATCGATAAAGTATTAACTTCGAATTGACAGGGGATAGAATCTATTTATCTGGAAAAAAAACTTTCTTTTTTGATGTTGTTTCCGGTTGTTTATTCTGGCGCTGAAGAGTAAAAAATGATGGAAATAAAAAAAACTAGAAATGTTTACGGCATTTATTTTATATTAACTGCTTTAAAAACTATCTTCAATATAATTTGGAGATTCTCCAATTTAATGAGTATGTTAATGAGTGTATTTTTCATTCTAACAAAATAATATTTGTGTGGGAATTTAGTTTATTTTGGTAATTTAATGTCTATAAATCCAGTTTATATGTAATACATTTATATTCATTTGCATTATTAATATACTGATCATACATATGCGATAATAAAAATAAATGCTTGTCAATATTATAGTATATAAAATTTTTATTTTGGATTGAAAATTATCGATTAACGATTTTAAAAGTTTGGAATAATCATTATATTAGATTTTTAAATTTTCTTATTTAAAAATAAAATATTTTTTCATACACAAAAGTTACTGAGATTAAATTTTTTACTTTGATTAAGTCTATAGAGAATAACAAATTCAAAGAATTTAACTATATTTTTTTAAATCTAAAATATTTCAATTAAATAAAATGTCAAATTTATATCAATATTTTTATATTTTTCACTAATATATGAAATTGGTAGACATATGAAAATAAAAATATTGTGTGAAATTTGGGTTTTATTGAATTCATTCAAAATAACTTTTTATCATTTTTAAGTACTGTGTTTCTTAAAGTTTTTACCATTATTAGTTAATTCACTAATCAACTAATAATAATAATAATAAAAAATGATGAAATTATTCAAGAATAATTCAACAATATACTTTAGCTAATAGAGTAATAGTAATCAAATCTATTACTTTATGATAGCAAATTGTTCAGAAAAAAATTTAAATATTTTTAATAGGCAAAAACTTATTCAAAATGAATTTAATTTAATATATATTTTTATATACAGAACAGCCACAAAGTAGTCCTTATGCATGTCAATTGGAAGTTATTTATGTATTTCCTTCCATTCTATGCATAAATTTTAATTTATCCTTGCATTCCGAACATCATCTTTCATGTTACCAGTTGGAATATTTTAAAGCCAATTTCCGATAGCTGTTTTTAGATTTTCACTGTCTTAAGTTGAGGATTTGCAAAATTTTGTCTTTCAGAAGTCCCAGAGAATTATCGTGTCGTTAAATCTGGATTTCGAGAAGCTAAACATAATTATCTTTAATATCATTTTAGTGAAATCCTAACAAATTAAAATAAACGATTAACAGACAAAATGTACTGCATAAGAATTTTGTGGTCTTTATAATATACAAGGTATTGTAAGATAATATAATCAATAACATTACATATTTCTCGTGTAATTTTAAAATTAAAGCATTTTCTAAAGTATCTGGTTTTAGACCTACAGATTTAAAATGATAACGGCCGAAAATACATTAAATATAATTAAAAACCGTAATAATGTTTTAATTTTATAATTAAATCACGTGTTTTCTCAAATAAATAGTTATTTTTTATCATTTATTTAGACAAATATAACAAAAAAAAAAAAAACAGAAACAAATCCATTAAAAATTGTAATGGAGTTATGGCTTTACTATACATTCTTTATTAAGAAACAAAGAACAAGATACTGTAACAAACGTAAAGAAACAAATAATTACATTTAATTAAGAAATTGCGAATAAAATTTAGATTCTTGATTAAAGTAATATGCAAAAGTATTAAGTAATTTTTAAATGTACGATTACATTTTTATGCTTATTTTTAATAATATGGATTTATAATACGAGATTTAAGATAAATTGTTCTTTATGTACTGTACAGTTTTTTATTACTTAGTTATAATAAAATGTAAGATATTTGTTTGCTAAATATGAATGAAGAATAATCTTTTTTAAATTTCTGAATTACTTCTGCTAAATCTACTGCCCGGCACACGGGCTGTGATTGGCTCATGTATTTAAGTGACTCGTACAACACGGGATTCATATAACACGGAACTTATCTACCGTGTTATAGGGGGTCTACTGTACTTAAAAATAAAAAAGTGAGTCTTATACGCCAGCAAATACGGCAATATTTTCATTTATTGTGGGGACCAGCGCCGTAACTAGCCTTTAATGCGCCCGGTGCGAGCATCTGTAACTACGCCCCAAAACTATGACCCAAAACTTGGTCCGGGTCATTTCTGCGCCCCTCCCAGAGTCTACGCCGTGCTTGGGCACCGCTGGCACCGCCCTAGTTACGGCACTGGTGGGGACCCATTTTTGTTGACCCTGGTTCAGCTGCACCATTTGCAGTTTTGTATCTCTTGGTCCACGGTAAATCAGGCAATAAAAAATTTCTGTGATGCCCATTTCCTTGATGCCCTAAGCGCGTGCTTATTTTGCCTAATGGTTAATTCAGCCGTATTGTAACTTCATTTATCAGCATTGAAATTTAACATAAAACATTAAATAAATAAGATAATTATTTTGAGTGTTAACAAAATCGAAAAAAGACTGTTATTTTAATTTGAAAAATGATAATCAAAAATATTATCAAGATGGAATTTTCAAACAATCATAGATAATGGAAAATAAGAAACAAATTCTAAATTTATAATAAACAGAGTAAAATTTAAAAAGAATAAAATAATTTTGTATCCTTTTTAATAACGTACTTTACTGTACATAATGTTTCGGCTGTTCTAAAATGTATCAGTTCGAATTTGAACATTTAAAGAAGTAAAATTGATAGATAGACATTTTATGTTAATACAATATATTACGCCTTAATAGTTTGTCCAAATAAATTTATTACCTCCTATTTAGACTGTGAAAATGCGAAAATATGAAATTCGAAATATTTAAAATTACTGTGCATACTTTTTCAGTATACAGTAATTGTTTTGAATAGATAAACTGTCATAAAACAGTTACTAAATATATATATATATATACAGTGTATGCATAAGTCTATAACTTCTTAAATTGAAGGAGATTTCTGGGGAGAGATGCATTATATATTTTTTCTTCTTTTATTTTCTAAACTTTACTTTATAAATTCGTGATTATGTCAAAAATATCGATTATATTTTCAAAACAAATAAAAAATATATGTTGAATTTTATTAATCTATCCTTTTTCGAGAAGTTCAAAGAAATAAAATTGATTTTTCTTTAACGTAATTCTTTTTACAAAATAGTAAACTTTTATAAATATCCAAAGATAATAGAAAATAATTTAAATATAAAAAATAAATGATATATTTATATCGAGACCAATTCCAATTTTAAATAAATCATTATTTTGTTCTTGAAGAATGTACAAATTTAATTTTCATTTGAAAGGATTGCAATACAGAAAAAATTCTGAAACTGATCACGTTACAGTTGCCTAAGATCTTCAAATAGTCAAAATAAAATAAAATACATTTTTAAAAATAAGTTTATATGTACTTAATTTTATTAAGCGTTTTACATTATGTGATTTAATATGATATATATACTGTGTACTTATATGAATATAAGCATGGACGTCTGTACAGGGGCAAATGGTGCACTTCCCCTCCCTGGGATCGAGTAAAACGTCGAAAAAGTAACCTAACACCCTCGACCATAGGACGTTTTGATGCAATAGTGTATTCTATAATCTACTTGTGAAAAAACTGCAAGAAATTAAATAATTAAATAAAAATTTATTAATGTAATTACTTGTCTCCAAACTTAGCGCCCGGAAAATTTTATGCGGACGCCCGTGTATATATACTCGTATATTTAAGAACTTAAGACAGCAATTTATTTTATTTTTGACTCAAATAAAACTATTATAAATAATTAAATAGTTTATTTTGAAATAGAATTTTTTAAATATCAAAGACGTCATCTCAAATTTTCGTTTATTTTTTAGAAGAAAATCGTAAGTTACTATTTTTAATTTGTTTTTATGTTTCCATACTCTTTTAAGAATTTTATCTACAAATTTAATGGTTTTTCAATATTTTAAAATTCTCTAAAAATAAAGAATTACAAAGAAATTTTGTCTATTTATTTCCTTTTTATTATTTTCGATTCTTTCCATCCTTTGGGCACTAACAGAGCCTTTTAAATCATATCTATCGTGAGTTCGGCAAATCCAACAGTAAAGACGTCCGGATGGTGAGGTATAGAACACAAATAATCTGTGATAGACTAATTCCTGTCGATTCCTACGATTCAAAATCCGAGCCCTGGAGCGAGTTGAGATTTTAAAGGGGTTGAAGCTACCAAGATGTCAGCCTAAGTTCTGGGTCTTCCAGAACTTAGGCTGACATCTTGGTAGCTTCAGCCATCTGGTTGTAGCATTCCTATAACATTCTGCTTAAAAATTAAGCCATTTTGTTACTTTTATTGGTTGGATTCCTTCAAAATTTAACATGATTTACAGTAGATGTAGTAGAGTGATTATAATTAAACAGAAGTTGCCCAGTCTGTATATAAAAAATAACTACAGTATTAAACGAAATGCGATCAAATTTGGTGCGCATACTTTCCTGGCCACGAAATTTCGATTTCGTCAATAAAAAGTTTAGTTGCTAAATTTATCGTTAGAGAGGCATTTGTCACTAATGTCGGGAAAATTTGCAACCCTTTAAGTTTTATAAAGGGTTGCAAAGCGTGTTCAATGTGGATTAACAACAAGGCATTATTACTTTTACATTACCTGATCTCGCATTTACTCGTTAAACTTTATCAAAGAAGCAGCAATAGCGAGGTTGAGGCCGAAGTTTTAAACGCGAAAACGTGTACGTCGGACGTTCAGCGTCGCTTTCCTGTAAGCCTAGAAGTTTGACAATGGCGTTTGGAATGTCGAGCATGATTCCACTGACTTTCCAAACACCATTGTCAAACTTCTAGGCTTACAGGAAAGCGGCTCTGAACGTCCGACGTACACGTTTTCGCGTTTAAAACTTCGGCCTCAACCTCGCTAATGTTAGTGCTTCCTGCACCCAAGGAATTTCGATGTTTAAAGTCTTTGAGAAAAGCTACTCAGACAATCACTAATCTCAGTAAAATGATTTTACGTTTGGCGTAAACTGGAACTTTCAATGCAGGGGTGCATCCAGGGGAATGCTTTTGGACTACAGCTTCCCTTGTTCTCAAAGCAATCAGTTTTATTACTTTACAATAAATACAACTATAATAATGCATATTGGATTATTTTAGTTCGGTAAGATTAGATAACTAAAGTAATTCAAAGGTAATTGAGAAACATTCTCCGAAAAACGACAGGAGGAACGTGCCTTGGTTCCTCTAATCTACTTTGAGCTTCACCCATATCCTCAAAATCCTGGATATGCCATTATTTCAATGTGAAACCAGGAAGGAGTCGCAAACCAGTAGAACTGGTGAAAGGAAGTTATAACCGCTTTAATGGAGCAGTAAATGGAGAATTATGAAGGGAGTTGTAATGTGTAATTGGTCATGCTCTATCCTATAGGACGAAAAATTTTCTGGCAAATATTGTAGTTTTATCCGTACAGGATATTTCATAGTCACAAATTGCTTTTTGATAATTATGCCCAGAGGAAATAATTTCGTACGTTGATTGATGATTCATGGCTCTGGCAAATTCTATGAATCGATGAAACACATTCTTATATGAATGGTATGGTTAACAGTTACAACTGCCGTGTTTGGTCTGGAGAAAATCCACATGTTTATCAACAAATTCTCTTGCATAAACCAAAAAATCATAAGTGGTGCAAATTCACGGCATCCTTCATCATTGGCTACCTATACATATATTAAGAAAACACTGTGTCTGGGCAATGGCATGTTCTATCAATGCCATTAGATATTGAAACATGGGTTGAAAGTTTGTCAGCTTTTTACTTTATTAACAAAATTGTTTGGACACCACAGTCTTTATGAAGTACCTCTTCATCTTGGCGTAAATGTGCAAAAATTATTGCATCAGCACTTGAAATGAAAGAGAGGTTAGTCGATCATTTCCAACTGCATGGTCACCACGATCACGAATTAATCCCTTCTGATTTTTTGTTATGGGGATAATCTTGTTTATCACGGCAATGTTACTAACTTAGCTGTCTTAAAAGAAAATTTTGCTGCATGTGAAACAATTGCATTTAAGTCAGTTACATTCCTCCGTCGAGTACGTTGTTTATTCAATGCATGCTTTAGAACAGAAAAAATAGAGGGCACGTACAGTAGAACCATCAATCTGATTTATTGATTACTCGAACATTTCCATGTGTGCAATTTGATATGTGCAAAATTACCATGTCATATTGTAGTCTGAGGAGAGTCACAACTCACGAAATCTGTAATTTCCACACTAGGCTGCAATAAAATTGTTGCCCTTTGTTTCAATTTACTTTTTTTTTCTTTGATAACCTGTCTAATTGCAGCGACATTGGCGCCAAATTTCTTCCTATCGGGAAATCTTGGAACTAAACTTTTTATCTGCCAAATCGAAATCCCATGACCAGGAAAGTATGCAGACCAAGTTTGGTAGTTGCTCTATTTGGTTCATTAGTTGTTTTGAATAGAGCACTAAACATCTGTTTACTTAATATAACCACTAGTTAATTGTTATTATATACAGTAGAGACTCGTAAATCGGAACCCCGGTAATCGGAATCGCCGGTAATCGGCACGATTTTCAGTCGGACTGTGTCGTGCTAAATGAAACTGATACTGGACGAAAATGATACTGGACTTATTTTTTACTCGTCTAAAATGACTGTGTCTTGAACTTTTCAAATTATTTCGCATATGTAATAAGAAATTAAATCTGCGAAATTTAATTATATTGACATTTATAGGAGTATATTTTATAGTCCACTTTATTGCTGAATAATTATTTTAAAAACCTCTTAACGAAATTCTATTCAATTTTTATTTATTATTTTTATTAACAATGTTACAGAAAACACGATTTAATGTAACATAAAAATTGAATTTACGACTAAATTTAACAATAAAAATTGATTTTTCCGTACTTTTTTAGCATCATTTCTCCCTAGGGAAGAGGCGCGCCCTCCAATTTAGGAAATTTTGAGTTAAGAAAATTAGAAATTAACTAATTTTGTACATGTAAACTTGTGTATAATTAATCTTGTAGCTATAAACCGTTGTAGCAAACTTGCCACACGCGAAATATATATGATATTGTTTGCACGCTAAGAGACTATAAAAACTTTGAAACTGGAATAAAATTAATCGAAATTTAAACTTTTCTGTTTTATTAAATTAATAAAAGCATAAATTTTTGAAAACTAATGATAAATAAAAATATATTTTTAATTATTTTATATAAAATTAAGAAAAATTTTCTTGCTAACTTAGTTTTTGAAACTTTTTAAATGTTTTTTCTGCATAAAACACAAAATTAAATTTGAATCCCTGCATTATAACATACTGTATCAGTCGAGTAACATTCCATTCTGTGCTCGCTTACCACTCGACTGGCCGATTGGATAAAACAATTGAACAAAGGTTCGAGCCTCACCAACTGGAGTTTTCCGAATTTTCTTTACTTGACTAACATCTAAATAGGGGAAACCGACCCTATTTAAATGTTAGAAAGTTCTCCCGAAAGGCATTCCCTTGGCAGATCGTCCCTGTGTTTATATTGCCTTATTCTATCAAATGAACTAACCAATGAACCATTTCTGTGCTCAACTGTTTTAATTTAGAATAGAAAGAAATGAATTCGAAAATATAGATTGCATTTATAAAATGTACAATAATTTCATAAGGACAATTTGAATTTAAAAACTTATTTATGTAAAGCTTTATTTTTTGGAAATATCACAAAAAAACATATCCAGTTTTCGGCTAATAAGTTGTTTTGCATTTTATCATTCAATCAGCAAAGAAAACCATTTTAAAAAGACGACTAAAGTATTTGATTTTCGTAAGATAACAATGATTGGGTAAAGTTAATATTCTGTAATTTTTGAAAATTGTTTCAATTATAAAAATATTTAAAATTTGATCAAAACATATCAAACCAGATATAATTTAATTTAAAAATATTAGCCTAAAATGTAATGAGTAATGGTTTCATATTTTAAAGAAATATCACTCAAATATTTTAATTCATGTAATTTTACTCTTAGTATTATTTAGAATTTGTTTTAGGAAGCTTCAATAAAATTATGTACTACGTATTTGGAAAAAGCATATTGTATTATATAAAAAGGAATTATGAGAAAAGGCGCAAAAAAAGAAACAAAAAAGAAAACCTCAGAAACAATGAACAAAATTATACTTTCCTTAAGCCCCCAAAAGGCTAATTTATCAATTAAATAAGCTTCCTAAAATTTATCAATTAAATTTTAGGAAGCTGTTAAAACAAAACTGCACTTGGAATCAAAGAGGGATGGCTTTAAATAAGTTATAAATAAATTGACTATATAATGTAAAGTTGAATTATTTAAATCAAGAAATAAATTTTAACGCATAAATTAAATAATTAGAAGATTTGTATAATTTAATGATCAAAGCAAATTATTTTCTTATAGTTTTTGTGTTCCTGTGAAATCAATCTTTAATTCTGAAGTGCTTTGTTGTTAAATATTATAAAATCTATAACAAAGCAAATTCAAAGAATTGACAAAACTTGCAAGTATTTATCATCATGAATAGAGAAAATCCAAATTCGATTTCTCATTTGCTTCATATAGGTAAAAATTAAAATATAAAAATAATATACAGTAATACCTCGACTTACGCTATCCCGACTTACGCGAACCCGGAGTTACGTGATTTTCAAATCTCGTCGATTCTGCATAAGACGTCTTTTGTTTGAGCGCCACGCAACTCTTGATTACTCACTCCCCCCCACTATTGTTCAGCTTACATGTTCGGACATGTCGCGCGGAATCGACGCATAGCTATAATTTATTTTGTATTATTTATTTCTGTGTTTGTTATATCTACGGAGACTTGAGAGACTCTACTATGTCATCCAAACGAAGTAGAACTGATTCTTCTGCATCAAACAAGAAAAGAAAAACTTTATCTTTGGAATGTAAAGTTAACATTATTAAAGACTTCTATACAAAAATGAAAAGGGGTTACAAATTTTAGAAAATATAGACGCCAACGAAGAGCGCATTTCTTCTACAAAATGAAAAACAGAAAAATTATTAGCAGCGGCGGCCTTAATGATTGCGAGGCTCCGAGCAGCAGATCTTTGCGAGGCCCTTGTCCTTTGTGCAAAGTATGTGAATTGAAAATAGATATTTCTGATGATTGACGAGAAATGCAAAAGTTATAAATAAATAAATTTAGAGTGTTATTACATTATATTAGAAGATTTATAAAAGTTAACAGTCATAAAGACGACAAATTAGTAATAATGATAAACTAAGGTACAGTACATAAATGCCTTAAAAGATATACACAAGGATTTAAAAATGATGTTTGCAGCTTATAACTAATAGCTAAGGATAAAAAAAAAGTTTTAAATATCAACTTTTTTCTACTCGAGTTGTTGCGCGAGGCCCCTGCAAGAGCGAGGCCCCGGGGCGATTGCCCTGCTCGCCAACCCCTAAGGCCGTCACTGATTATTAGTATACTACGAGGAAATTTTGCGGAAGAAAAAACAATCTTTGAGCCGTCAGACGAATTTGTTAGATTATATAAAGCCTTCTACATCAAAATAATAACTTCGGTATACGATTTTAATAATATAATTTGTTATACATATGTATTATCTAAGATTTTATTAAACATTTTTTTCTAAATTAGTGTTTTCTTTAGTCTCTGGCCCCAATTAAAAATAATTTGTATGTATTTATATGCGAAATTATACCCCGACTGACGCGAATTCGACTTAGGGTTGTTTCACACTATGACCGACTGGGCCGACCGGTCCGACTCGCCCGAGCCTATAATCGGGCCGACTAGTAGTAAAAGAATTCACACTGAGTACGATTATGTCGGTGGCCGACTCGTAAGGACCAATCGGAACGCGTCTTACAGATCAGAACACTAGCCAATCGTGGTAAGTTTTTCAATTTAAACAGAAAACATGGCCGTCTTTATAAGGTTGTCGTGTGTTCGCGGGCTAACGACACCATTTTAGCATTTTTAATGTCGCTTTCTCTTGTAAATGAAATGTATTATGGTGAATTAAAGTAATTCGTTTTGTTAATATCGATGAGTGCCTGCGTATTTCTTAATAAAGTTGTTCTTAAACGAAGCAAATAGACGGAAATAAAAAATCGTTCGTAACTTTTAAACGGTTGATCGTAAGTAATATTTTTTTAATACCAATCGATTCAGCGTATCAAATTACATTTAGATATGTCTACGTCTATTCGTTAATATGAAGTTTAAGACTATTTTTTTAGCTGGATACCTTTCGCTTTACTCTAACCAATTATTTTTTTCAATGTCGCCTTTATAATCGACTCGCCGAATATCATAAAGCCATGGATATTTTTTAACTTCGTTTATTAAAGCTTCCGAGAAACTTCACCTTCCGCCATTTTCTAACTTCGGATAAATCTAAACTCTGATTGGTTATAGCTTCGAAGCTCTCATTGGCTGTAGCTCACCGACTGCTCCGACGCGACTACAAATATTTAACTTTTTAAATCTGTCCGACTGGAACGACCAGTCTGTCGACCGACTGCTGTTGCCATGGCAATACGACTAGGAGTCGGACCGGTCGGCCCAGTCGGTCATAGTGTGAAACAGCCCTTACGCGGTTATCGCTCGGTCCCACCTATCGCGTAAGTTCGGGGTATTACTGTACCATATTTTCCAGCGTATAAGACACTCTTTTTCACGGAAAATACAGTCTAAAATGCGGTGCGTCTTATACGTTGGAATGTATATAATGTCTTTTTATTTAGGAAATGTATAGTTGTTGCAATATTGTTTATACTTGAATATTTTTTTTATTTTTATTTTTGTAACTAAATATATTTTACACACTTATTATATGAAAATTACAGTACTTTATCTTTCAATAAAGTAGATTAGAAATGCGCTAAATTAAAAAAGAATGTTTTTGGAAAATGGGGTGAGGGTATTTAATTATCTTATAATATTAATATAGCATGTACTAATCGCGAGAATTCTTACATGTAATAATCATGAGTTAAATGATTGGAATGAAATTACTGTATATTTAAAAATAAACATTTGTTATTTTATTTCTTATTTGTTTAAGAAAGACGTTTTGTTCGACTGCTTTGTTTGTGATAAAATTCGATTAACTAAATGAAGAGATTCGTGCAATAGTAGTGCAGAAGTGAACTAACTCAAAGATATTCGAATAATTCTTAAATACCTTTTATTAACATAATGCACGACGATGGTATTGCAGACAGTTCGATAAACCATAGTTGCCATCATAAATGTTTTTAAAAACAATGTTTTAAAGTTCGAACAAATAAATTTCAATTTGTGTTAATCTAGGGTGCTTGAGCTCCTACAACCCTCTCCTTGAATCTGATTATGAGAAACTTCGACGCGCATTATACGAATAAATATTTAAGTTTTATGACAGAAAATGTTTTTATGTATAGATCGATAAGTATTTTAGGAACTATGTTAATGGATTTTTATTAGCTTTATGCGACAATCTTTTGAATATCACATTTTATTTTAAATTGCCAATAAAACATAAAAATAAAGTTTAGTAGACTGATTTTTAAAATACCTTTTTCGTTTTGTGGTCTTAGCTGTAATAAAATTCTTAATTTGAAAATAAAATAACAAATGCCATTTCAATTAATCTTATAAAGACGTATATCGTCGAGTTGCTCTAGCATACAATTGTTATAATGTGAATTTATTCTATACGGACTAATGTTCAGGAAGTTTATAATTTTAAACAATTTGAAAAAATTGTAGCCCTATGAATTCTCACTGTCGTTCGTCCGTTGTCCATCTGTCTTTCCTTAATCTCAAGAGCGGAGTTAGATGATAGATAAAAGACGAGACCAAATATAGGAGACCCCGATTAACTATATGGAAACTTCCCTTTTGCAACGGAAGTTCGTATTTTCAATTCAAAACTTTTCCCCTGAAATTAGTTAATAGATGACCGGAACGACTTAATTGTTAAAGGGAAAGTATGATGTACAGGGATAAGACACTACTAGTAATTTGAGGTAGAGCGCATACATTTTAAATAAAATAAATTTAAAATATGATTAAAAATTGTTTATTAAATAATTGTTCGTTTATTGTGACATTGTCACAATGCCAGGCTGAAATTTTTAATCATGTTCTTAATTTATTCAATTTAAAATATATCTTCTCCATCTCAAATTTGTAGTGTCTTGTCCCTGTTCATCATACTTTACCTGATAAGAACATAGTTAAGCCAGTCATCTATGTAACTTCATTCAAGGAAAATTTTTGAATTGAATTCACGTAACTTTCGGTCTAGATCGGAAGTTTTATATAGTTAATCGGGGCCTGCTCCTGTGCTTTCCATTTCTGGTCTCAACTTTCTTTTATCTAACACCATTCTCGAGATTAATGAAGGACAGACAGACGACAGTAGGAATTTATAGGTCTACATTTTTCCAAATTGCAGCCCAATAAGATTAACTCATTAAAAATTAATAGGATTAAAAAGAATAACAAATTAAACATTTAAAATCAAAATTACAAGCACAAAAATTAGGGAAAGCATAATGGCTGATTTCCCAAAACTTTGTTTGGACATATTGGTACACTATGTAGGCTACTCAATAAGACTTTCTAGAATTCATTAACATTTTTCTTTTATTTTTTAAATTAATAAACTAAAACTGGTTTAACAAATGCATGAATTGCTTGAAATTTTTTTGTTACAGTTTGAACAGATAAAACGACCTTTTATCAGCCCAAACTGTCATTTCCTTTTGTCAGTTTCTCACACTCCTCGCAGCTAATTCCATATTCTTTTCTTGGCAACTACCGAAAGTGAACTGCTGGAAGCGTTTGAGTGATATCTTCTAACGTTGGCAAATTCTACTGAATAATCGGCAAAAAGCCACGCTACCGAAACAAAACTATATATATATATTTTTTCGGAATTAAGAAAAATACAGCAGGATAAAGAAGGTTATTAAAAACGGGGAAAACGGGGGAAGAAAGCCAGCCTTCTTAACTGGCATTTTGTATAAACAATAGATACTAGCCATAGGTATCATCAGAAAAATCAGCCTTCATACTCCCAAACTACAAAGATAAATGTCTAAATACAACTCTGACGGTTGCTTTTTCATTTACCTGCCTAACAGAATGTAATACGTCAAAATTATCGCCAGGATAAAATAATTTCGAATTCTTATTTCTCCTTCATTAAAAAAATGAACCTTTTTAGTATATTTTAAGTATTGAAACTAAATGAACATAATTACTATAAAGTATAAAAACTATTGTAAATACAATACGAAAAATATGTTCGTGAATAATAAATGAAAATAAGCAAAGTAATAAATGAAAATAAGAACTAAAAATCTTTATTTAATCTTTCATAAGCAAAGTGAAAATGAAATACTTATAATGAAAATTTCGAAAATATATTTATAATAATTTTCCCAATTAACTAACATAATCTGTCTCATAAAAGAATGATTAATTCAATCTCTCACAAAATTTCACATGATGACAAAAATTAAGATGAAATTTTAAAAATAAAATATTCATTCAAAAATGTATACAGTACACACACACAGGAGAAAATAATTTATTAATTTATAAACGTCATTTTTATAAAACTTGACATTTAGAAATAAAAATATTATTGCAAACAATAAAAAAATGATAATCTATATATATAATCGAGACGAGTTGATGATGATGATGATGATGATGATGATGATGATGATAATAATAATAATAATAACAACAACTCTCCCGTGGTTACCACCTGGTCGTGGTATGAGAGCCCAGTAATTTTACTGATCCATAGGGCAATGCAGGCTGGAGCACAAGCTCCTGGTAGGGACACCCATGCCAGTAAGGTCTATGGGGAGAAATGAAGCTAAGAGTGACCACACCCACACTCTGTGGAGATATTTATTATGGTAATAACTAGATCAAAGTGTGATACCGGCTCGGACGTCGCCCGGGTTAACAAGGTCCGCGTTCGTGGGTTAGGCAGAGGCTCACGTTCGAAAAATAGGTCACAGTCTCCCTTGGTTACCGGTGGCGAAAGCAGCACCGGCCCAAGCATGGCTACTGCAATGCCCTCAACAGATGTGAGGAACCAACCCAGCCTTGGTGTTTCTGTGGCAATGCATCCACAGACCACAAAGGCTGGAAAACCACGCCAACGGATAAAATGGACAGTAGAAATAAACGAGTTTATCATCTGTACTTACTACATGATCACAAAACTCGAAACAAACATGACAGCATACAGACAACAATTACACCATAGATTCACACAACAGTATCCTCATCTCACTGTCACCGAACAAAGGGTTGTTGATCAAAAAAGAACAATTATACACAACAACCTTATTCCACAAACAACACTTGAACTTATCAAACAACAGGTTGCTGATCAAATACATCAACAGACAGAAACATCTAACATTAATGAAGATCACGTAACCTGTCAGGATAATCCAGCAACAAGCATTGATACAACAATTACCACTAATGATACTACAGACACTTCCTCATCCATCACTGATAACATAGACATGGATTCAGTTAATACGCTCTCACTTATATTTCAGGAAACACTCACTAAATATACAGGTACAGATCCCACACGAAAACCACGAATACCAAAAATCAACACGTCGAAGGAAGTAGGAAAAACACTAAATTACGTAAACACTCACTTACTACCACACTACATTCTATCACAAGCCTGCCTGGCAGAGAAGAATAGAAACACAAATAAATGACATTAGACAGCATTGTGTGTTGTTAGACAGCATTAGTGTATTGTGTCAGTCTGCATTAGGCAGACTGACACAATACACTAAAAACAACATAACACCCAAATTAAGGAAACAGCTCAAAAACATTTTCAAGAAAATAAAAACACACACAAAACATGAACATCACAACATACACATTACAGAATACATTGATACACTAAAACAAAAACTTGCTGCCAAAGCACGTAGACTCAAACGATACAAAACATGTACACTACGAAAACAACAAAATAAATTATTTACAAACAATGAAAAACTCTTTTACAGACAAATTAATAACAAAGCAAACACTGATACACAGCACAGTGGCACACCAACAGAAGAAGAACTCACAACATATTGGTCTTCTCTTTGGTCCAGTGCTGTCACGCATAATGCTGATGCAAGCTGGATCGAGGAGGAGAACAGAAACTTGCACAACATACCAACTATGCCCTGTGTTGAAATAAACATACATGATTTTCAATACACTGTTAACAGAACACACAACTGGAAGACAGCTGGTGTAGACAACATTCACAATTTCTGCTACAAAAAGTTTACATCACTGCACCTGGAACTAGCTAAACACCTAACACACATCATCATCAATCCACAAGACATGCCAAATTTTCTTACTCAGGGCATCACCTACATGAAACCTAAAAACAACAATACCACAGACCCCACACAATACAGACGAATTACATGTCTTCCAACACTCTACAAATTATTGACATCCTGCATCGCAAACAAAATATACAAACATGTTGAAGAACACGACATTCTAACAGAACAACAAAAAGGTTGCCGTAGAAATCACAGGGGATGCAAAGAACAGTTACTCATAGATTCAGTCATTCTACGGCAAGCACACAAACAACACAGAAACAACATGGCATATATAGACTACAGAAAAGCATTCGACAGTGTTCCACACAGTCGGCTGCTACATATTCTACACATGAACAAAATACATCCATCACTCATTGCATTCTTTCAAAACACTATGCAGCACTGGAGAACAACACTACATCTCAGGGTTAGTAACACTTCCATACAAACAAACCAAATTTTTATTAGGCGAGGAATTTTTCAAAGAGATTCCTTGAGTCCTCTCTGGTTCTGCTTAGCCCTGAACCCATTATCCAACATGTTAAACAACACGCAATATGGTTACAATATCAGACATGAAAAAACAACACAGTTTACACTGTCACATCTCATGTACATGAATGACATAAAACTTTATGCATCCACACAAAAACAACTTCATCAACTCCTACAAATCACACATTCATACACCAAGGACATACAAATGGAATTTGGCCTAGATAAATGCAAAACACTTCACATAGAAAAAGGAATCCTGAAGAAAGAAGATTTTGCGCTTGGAAATGGAGACGTTATTGAATCCATGAAAGAGGGCGAGTTCTACAAGTATTTAGGATTCCAACAGGCCAAACTAACAGAACATACACAAATAAAGCAAAGATTAATTAAAGAATACCAAAGTAGGTTAAATGCTATTCTCAGAACACAGTTAAATGCAAAACATACAGTCAAAGCAATAAACACATATGTCATCCCAGTACTCACATATTCTTTTGTAGTTATACATTGGACTCACACAAAACTTGAGCAACTCCAAAGGAAAACAAGAACTACACTTACTAAGCATAAACAACATCATCCTAAATCCGCCACAGAAAGATTAACCCTTCCACGTAAAGATGGCGGACGTGGCCTGATTGACATAGTTAACCTTCACTACAAACAAATACAGTCACTGCGAGAGATTTTCTACAAAAAACAAGAAACATCACAATTACATAAAGCAGTAACTCTAGCAGACTCAAATAACACACCATTAAACTTACACTCACATCATATGGACACAACGCAACATATAAAAAGTACAGACACCATTAAGCAATCGTGGGCTCGAAAGGCACTCCATGGCAGGCATCCTTATGATCTGACCTAGGATTTTGTTGACAAAACTGCGTCAAACAGCTGGTTAGCTCGAGGATGCCTCTTTGGAAAGACGGAAGGATTCATGATAGCCAACAGGATCAGGTCATAAATACTAAAAACTACAGAAAACACATACTCAAAGATACAACACTCACAAATGACACATGCAGAAAATGTCACATCATGCCAGAAACTATACAAAACATCACCTCTGGTTACAAGCTCTTGGCACAGACAGATTATCTACACAGACATAATCAAGTAGCAAATATAATACACCAAAAGCTTGCAAAGAAACACAAATTGTTAGACATCCATGAGCCATACTACAAGTACATTCCACAGACAGTATTGGAAAACAACACGCACAAAATGTACTACGACAGAGCCATAATCACAGATAAAACAATTTACCACAACAGACCAGACATCACACTCATTGACAAACACAATAAAATCACATACATTATAGACATGTCCATTCCAAACACTCACAATATACAAAACGCATGCACTGAAAAAATTAGCAAGTACACAGAACTCGCCCAGGAAATAAGGCATCTGTGGAGGATGGATAGGGTGCTTATTGTACCTGTTGTTCTCTCCTCTACTGGTGTCATACCACACACACTACACAAAAGCCTGGGCACATTACAATTGAATAGAAACACATACATCACACTACAGAAGGCCACTATATTGAATACATGTCATATTGTGAGAAAGTTCCTGAATACAGACACACACACTGATACACTTCTTTAATTTCTGTTTTGGTTACTATGCCTTGACTTTGGTCCGGCATAGTACACAGCCACCGGTGTTAACCGCGTATATCTCACTTAACCCAACGTAATAATAATAATTATAATAATCAGCGCAGAGCCCAAACAGTTAGGAGTTGAAAGTTGAAATTTGGTACACAGTTAGGGTACGTCACGAGAACGCACACGAAGAAGGGATTTTTCGAAATTCCTCCTCACGGGGGGGGAGGGACGGGATTAAAGCTTCTATATACATTATCGAGACGTGTCCAAACGGTTAGGAGTTGAAAGTTGAAATTTGGTACACAGTTAGGGTACCAGATTTAAGTACCAAAGTGTTAAGTAACAATGATAGTGTTAAGTAACAATGGAGAACGAGAGAAAGCGACGTGCAAGATTTACGGGCGCTTGAAAAAAAAAAGAAAAGAAAAAGAGTAATATGTTGGAACATTTCAAATTTAAACAGATTACTTCGGTTTTTCTCGACCTTTCTTCTTTATGATATTCGATGAAAATCGAAGGATATAATCAGAACACGTCGTGAAAATCGAACAATATTAGAACATTCGATTTTCAAATTCGACCTTTCTTTAGAAATACTTAGTTCGTTGATGAAATCACTCTTTTTTTGTGACTATAATGTAATAATCTTAATCTCCGCTATCGTTACTTTTGCCCGAGCAACGCCGGGCCTACCTGCTAGTTATATGATAAAAGTATGAGAATATGAAAGATGGATTAAAATTATTCAAGTGTTCATAAATAGATTTTGTCATTGAGAAATTTTGTGGATAAACATAATTATGATGTAAGAATATTTAAAAGTAATATAATTACGATAGATAAAATTCAAAAATTATGTTCATTTACAGAATATTTTTATAATAAAATTTTGATTATCACAAAATTTAGATCTTTACTTTTCTGCACCACGTAGGAGAACAGAATATATATAGTAGTATAATAAATACTGTAGTATTATATTTTCTCTTTTAATCTATTGCCGTAATAGAGATACATCTTACATTCAGAATGCAAAACAATGATACGCAATTAGAAAATGTAAAACAAATTAAATAAAACTATTATTTAGTAATTAACGTTAAAAATATTCTACATTGATTATTAATTTTTATTATTTCTAGCAACGTTTTACATTATTTTATGTAATTTTTATTTTTATCCAATAAATTTATGCAATTTCTCCTTTCTGTAAGAATCCGAACAAACTATAATAATACTTCGATCATTATCATATAATGATATATCTTTAGTTCTACATGTAAATCTGCCAGTAAACGATGATTGAAAGGGATTAAATTTTTTGACGTAATTCGAAATATTTCTTACAAATGATTTCCATTAAAGACTAAGATAATTAATGATCTTGAATTAAGAACTATCGACATTAACTTTATTTTTTAAATCAATTCTACGAAATGTCACTACTCGATTTAGCGTCATATTTTCATAAAACAGAAAATTTTTCTTTATGTTTTCTTGAAAAAGTATTTTTACAACAAGTGTATTTACAAGTGATCCATCCGTGTTTGCTATTTATAAAACGATTCATAAAACAGTTGTACAAAAGTTGCTAAATAAATTTCTGATTAACCTTTAAAAAAATATTTATATATACAATAAAGATATAAACATATTATTCAAATTATAAACTGATTATTTGAAATATAATATTATGGCTTTATATATAATACAGTATATTCTTTATAATGCTTATTAAGCCTGATTTCTTATAATGTTTATTAAGCGTGCGCACACAAACATATTAATACACGCACAAACGCGTTATGTTTCATAATGGTGGCACACAAAAAAAGGCGTCAAAGGTAAATGAATATCAGATAGCAAGAAGAGTATTTCCAAGCAGAATTTCCCAGAATAGTTAATTGATAAAATTCAAATTTTATTGCTTCCAATTTCCAACATATAGACTGTACAATAAAGTACTACAGAAAGCTGCAATATTGAACCCATGTCACATTGTTAGGAAGTTTCTAGATATTGACACACCAATCCAATAGCATAGCTTAATGTTACACTTGTTTGGGTAACTAAGCTTTGGTTTTAGTTCGTTTGGTACCTGTATCAGCTGAGCATAACATTCGCAACATAATAATAATTTGTGCACGGGTTTATCGGTGATTCGTAATATACAATATTTTTGCGGTTCTTATTATGTAGAATCGCTGAGTCAATGTAAACCTCTCGGTGTTGCCCAGAAACTCGAAAACGTTTAACCGAATGCTTAAATAAGCAACCGAGAAGTGCTTTCCCAATGATTGATCCATCACTCCTAAGTGTTTAGTAAGGATTCTTTAAAATTGCGATATTTCTTGCTTAGAATCGATCTGTTTTTTATTTTCTATCACAACTATACTGCTCTCTATGATTGTTATATTTTTAAAATTTTGTCGCAAAGGTTAAAATTTTTACATAGAATCGGACAGTTACAGTATTTAGGTACACACGCTGTCTAGAAACCATCACTACCACCCGCTTGCTGTCACACGACGCGATGTTTATTTTTAGTCTTATGTGGTTCCTGCGCTTTATAGAAAGTTTCTGATTACTGTAGTTTATTCGATGGATGAACGTTAATTATTTTATTTAATGGAAAATTAAAATTAAAATTTCGAAGAGTTTATGAAAATACTGTATCCCCATTCGAGTTAACCGGTTTTAACGTGACAATCGGGGAAAGAAACTAATTTCGCGTAAATCTGACTTTATCCCAGTTCTACTTAACAGGGTACTACTGTATATAATATATACATAATTAATAAATAAATTTTAGACTAATTTAAACAAACAAACGATACAGAATTTATATCTTATCAATTTTGCATGAATTTAATTTAAGTATAATAATTCGTCCAAGGGCAATGATAATTTTTATTTATTAAATTATTTTTAAGAATTTAAAACATTTTCGATTTAATTAATGATAAAATGAAGATAAAACAAAATTAAAATTCTATTTATTTCATTTCTATTCAAATTTTTAAAGTTATTTAATGGTTAAAAAATCGACATTTCTGGACAGAAAGAATGAAATGAGTGTAAAAATGCTTTTGTGCGCTATAATGTGATTTTTATTTGAAGGAAAAAATCTACTAACATAATTCATTTTTAAAATATATCTATTTTAAAAACAGTTTATAAACAGAACTTAAGTGTTTGCTAAGGTTAGGTACTAAAAAATTATTTTATTACGTACTACATATCACTAACTTTATAGAATGTTTCTTTCTATCTCAATTCATTAAAATATAAATGCAATATAACTTAAATATAAGTCAATTTTAGATTCGAACAATTCAAAATAACTTTTACTGCTTATTAAATGTTATATGACCATTATCTTCCTTGGTTAAACGTTGGTTAAAGTATGCTTTTTGTAATCATACTTTAACCAATGTTTCACATTATTAATAAATTATTTTGTATTGAATTTATAAATTGAGTTATTTTTATAGAAATCGAAGGAAATGTAGATGATTCTAAGTATGCACTTAAAGAAATTAGATGATCTCTAGACTTATTTTATTATTGATTTTTTTATGTAATATCGATTAATCTATTTACGCTATTTTCTGAAAGTAGTTTCGAAAGCCTAAAACAGAGCACTTAATAGTCATTAATGATATCTTATTAAATGATATTTTAATAGCAAACTAAACAATTTTGAGTTTTTAAAGTAGGAAATATATATATATAGGGCCTATACTTTATTGTTTCGAAAATTTAATCATAGATATATAAACTTTTATAAACATATAACTTTATTTTTTAAAGATTTTTATGAAAGTTGTAAATAACTTGTCAATGAAGGTATAAAAAAAAATGAAATTTATTTTTAAAAATGTATTTTAATGCGAAAATAATAATTGCATCTTTATTGAACTATGAAATTTAACCCACTTCAACGATAGTTATCTTACCTCATATCAACTTTTCAACGTTATCAACACATTAAATTTCCCTACAACAGGTATGACACTGATTGATCGATGCCATTTTGCCATTTGCGACAGTTTATATTAAGTATTCGATGATTTATCAAAATGACATTGCTAAATATAAGCATATCTTAAATTGTCTACTATATACTTAATATCATTACTTTTCTATAATCAACAGAATGACTACTTATTTTCCTCAAGTCGCAAAGAATATTTTTAAAATGTATCATTTTTACAACCAATAGGTACTGTACACATCTTTCATTGATTATCAATGACGTTAATCTGATTTTATTGATTAATAAAACAAATTTACACTAATAATAAATTAAAATATTAACTTAAAATAAATTAATTAAATAAAAAAGAAGTATCCTTAAAATTTTATGTTTAAACTATTAATAATAGTTTGAATTTTATACTTTGTCAATAAAGAATCTAATAAAATACATTTATCCATTAATTTTTTTGATATATTGCATTGACTATAAATATAAAAGCACTACATATAGTCTATTTATATTGCTTATACATTTTACAGTATTTTATAAGACTGCCTATTACCTGTAAAATAATTTATGTAAAAACATGTATATATATATATGTTTTTACATAAATTATATATATATATATATATAAATGCATAGATTACTGGTAGATTTGGTAGATTACTTGTAATACCTTTATATTTACAGTCAATGGATAAAAATTAATGAATGAAACAGTAACTAAAATTAATGAATAACTTACAGTTACAATTTATATTGAATGCCTATTAACTCAATGTCAAATAAATTGGCAATAAAATAAATTTCAACAGATGTTGCGTATGAAAAAATCATACGTTAGCGATTTCCAAGGAGATAATAAATCGACATAGCTTATGTCAAAAAAATCTTTTAGTCATCACGAACAGAATATCGAACATTGTAAAATTCTCTCAATGACCGTATCGGTTCTATTAATGTAAAAATAAAATAGATCTACATACGTCATGCATTAATCGGTTTCATAAAAGATAAGGAATATGTTTCTATTTAAAATGTTTAAAATATGTTTTATATTAGAAGGAAGAGAAGTATAAAAGCTAACTATAGTAATTCGTTTTATTCTTAAAACTTTTTTATTGTCAATGAAGTTTCTAAAAGTCATACGATACTCTTAGATGGACACGAAGATGTCAATTATTTTTTCTTACTAAATTTATATAGGAAGAAAAATTAAAATCGATTTTTATGATTTTATGGCTTTGTTCTGAAACAACGTCATTTTTAGAGTTCTGAGTGATTGATTCGGAAATAAAGCTTTTCTTAATTCATAATTATAATGGCCTACTAACGAAACTGAGTTTTGACCACGTCTCAAAATTACATAAAAATTTTTGAATTTAAATAATAGGACTACATTAAAAATACTAAAATAAATATATTTTATTTAGTCCGTCTGGTATTTGACAGTAAAATAAAAAAAAAAAAAAAAAATTGAGTTGGGTGCTTCAACAGTTGTGATAGATACAATATCTTTGAATGATAGGCCCGTAATTTTTAAAAACTATAGACCTATAAATTTCCACTGGCGTCCGTTATCTGTCTGTTCTTCCTTAATTAATCTCGAGAACGGTGTTAGATATATGAAAGTCGAGAAAGCTTAGGGGAAGAAGGTCCCGATTATCTATTAGAATCGGGACAAGCGGAAGTCACATTTAAATTCAAAATTTTCTTCTGAATAGAGTTAGATAGATGACCGGCATGACTCCATTGTCAACTGGAAAGTATAATGTATAGGCACTATAGGGGATAGACACTACTAAAATTGAGAGCATTGTGACAATGAATAATTGCTCGTTTGATACTGACTGTGGCTTTCTTTCGAATTATCTCCGGAATTCTAAAATACAAACCTCTATCTTCTCCGAATTAAACAATTCGGGGTTAGAATTTAATGTTTTAATTCTGCTAAATATCTATCATAAGATTTGTCAGAAATGAAAACAATAATAATAATAATAAGATAAATGCAAAACACTTCACATAGAAAAAGGAATCCTGAAGAAAGAAGATTTTGCACTTGGAAATGGAGACGTTATTGAATCCATGGAAGAGGGCGAGTTCTACAAGTATTTAGGATTCCAACAGGCCAAACTAACAGAACATGCACAAATAAAGCAAAGATTAATTAAAGAATACCAAAGTAGGTTAAATGCTATTCTCAGAACACAGTTAAATGCAAAACACACAGTTAAAGCAATAAACACATATGTCATCCCAGTACTCACATATTCTTTTGGAGTTATACATTGGACTCACACAGATCTTGAGCAACTCCAAAGGAAAACAAGAACAACACTTACTAAGCATAAACAACATCATCCTAAATCCGCCACAGAAAGATTAACCCTTTCACGTAAAGATGGCGGACGTGGCCTGATTGACATAGTTAACCTTCACTACAAACAAATACAGTCACTGCGAGAGTTTTTCTACAAAAAACAAGAAACATCACAATTACATAAAGCAGTAACTCTAGCAGACTCGAATAACACACCATTAAACTTACACTCACATCATATGGACACAACGCAACATATAAAAAGCATAGACACCATTAAGCAATCGTGGGCTCGAAAGGGCACTCCATGGCAGGCATCCTTATGATCTGGCCCATGATTTTGTTGACAAAACTGCGTCAAACAGCTGGTTAGCTCGGGGATGCCTCTTTGGGAAGACGGAAGGATTCATGATTGCCATACAGGATCAGGTCATAAATACTAAAAACTACAGAAAACACATACTCAAAGATGCAACACTCACAAATGACACATGCAGAAAATGTCACATCATGCCAGAAACTATACAACACATCACCTCTGGTTGCAAGCTCTTGGCACAAACAGATTATTTACACAGACATAATCAAGTAGCAAATATAATACACCAAGAGCTTGCAAAGAAACACAAATTAGTAGACATCCACGAACCATATTACAAATACATTCCACAGACAGTATTGGAAAACAACACGCACAAATATGTACTACGACAGAGCCATAATCACAGAGCCTCAATGCATTTTTGCAGTCCGTGCTTGGAAAACTCTTTGGTTTTTCCTTGATCTATTTCTGTACAGCAGCTTAAATTTTTGCATTCAATAAAAAAGTTAATCTCTTACACCTTATTTAATTTTAGGCATAACCAAAAGTTGATGGTGCTACATATGAGCTATAAGAAAGGTAAAGAACAGTTAAAAGATTTACACAGATAAAACAATTTACCACAACAGACCAGACATCACACTCATTGACAAACACAATAAAATCACATACATTATAGACATATCCATTCCAAACACTCACAATATACAAAACGTATGCACTGAAAAAATTATCAAGTACACAGAACTCGCCCAGGAAATAAGGCATCTGTGGAGGATGGATGGGGTGCTTATTGAACCTGTTGTTCTCTCCTCTACTGGTGTCATACCACACACACTACACAAAAGCCTGGGCACATTACAATTGAATAGAAACACATACATCACACTACAGAAGGCCACTATATTGAATACATGTCATATTGTGAGAAAGTTCCTGAACACAGACGCACACACTGATACACTTCTTTAATTTCTGTCTTGGTTACTATGCCTTGACTTTGGTCCGGCATAGTACGCAGCCACCGGTGTTAACCGAGTATATCTCACTTAACACAACAATAATAATAATAATAATACTGAATTATATTCAGTATTATTTTATACGTATATCGTATATACAGTTTATCGTATACATTATACATTATCCTAATCCTATGCAGTATACTATACATATTATATGAGGATTGATTGATTTTTCAACATAATCTCTATTTAGAGTGACACATTGTTTCAAACGCTCAATGCATTTTTGCAGTCCGTGCTTGGAAAACTCTTTGGTTTTTCCTTGATCTATTTCTGTACAGCAGCTTAAATTTTTGCATTCAATAAAAAAGTTAATCTCTTACACCTTATTTAATTTTAGGCATAACCAAAAGTTGATGGTGCTACATATGAGCTATAAGAAAGGTAAAGAACAGTCTATGATTTCAGGTTTTTAAACACCTTTGCTGTTTCCTATCTACAGTAGGATCTTGCCTAGCGCAAGAAAAAGATGATTCTTTTCGGCTTACTCTACGAATACGTCTCTTAATTGCTTGTAACGTTTCACATAACTTTAATGAATTGATTGTTTCTTATTTGACAGATCCTCCGGGTAAACAACTCCCTTTCTATTATAAAAATCGTCAGCATAGCTTTCTGAACTGAGAAAATAGTTTTGAATTTCTTAACGAGATGACTATATCAACGACTGGCTCTTACTCAATGTGTTATAGTAATGAACCCCTGACTCAATTTCCGGTGATGCGTTACATAAAAAAATCGTTATCTTGGCTACAACAACGCTACTTTGGACTGAATGAGAACGATGAATTCATGTTTAAACTTGATTGTTATTCAATAACAAAACACAAAGAACTGAGACTTCGCAGATACACTTAAATCTTTGTGACTTTTAGACGATGATAGCAAAATGTTTCTATCCTCGTACTTCGCGGAATGCTAAGTTAGAAGACTTTATTTATCAATAAATCCTCGTATAATAGTAGCGTAACAATATTTTCATAAGTTTTCAGAAATTAAGCAGAATGATGAAGAGATTTTCAAATACTTCTTAAGAATTCATTTTTATATTATACAGTATTATCCAATTTACGCGCGTATCTCGTTCTAAAAATCTTCTCGTAAGATGAAATCTGGTAAATAAGGACGAACTTTTCTACTATTTTGTATTTCGTTCCAGCATAATCCAGTCACTTACTCATATTTCCTAACATTGAAATAATATAAAACACCTATTTAATTATTAAACGGAAACAAAAGTTAGTTAAGACATTAAATATGCAGAAAATACGTAGAGTAAAATAAATTTATCTTTTAATGAATAAAATTGTAGTTACCGAAGAATGATTTATAATGTACAGATAATTTCCAAATTATATAACTGCTGAAATGATTATCATTGTCTCTAAACGAATACGTCGTGAATGAAGTAAAGAAAATGGAGACTGTAACCTATGAACCATAATCAGAGAGTGCGGGAATTTCGATCATGTTGCACTCGTGATTAAAATATTTTATTCTCGTGAATATTGATCAGCACTCGTATCGTTCTTCTAAATTGGGAAGAGAGATAAAATAATGCAGTCGTTGTATCAGGTACTCATAACTTAATCAGAATTACACTGTATTTTTTAATACAAATAATAGTATTTTTAAAATATATTTACAACTATTCTGAAAATACTTAACTCGTATAAATGTCATTCGTATTTTAAAAATGTCTTAGATCTTCGTATAGAGTTTGCAGACTATTATATTATGCCAGTGCCTTCTATGTTTGTGGGAGTTAGATCTGTAAAAGTGACCATTAATATTTCTACGACCCCAAATCTTAACTCTGGCTGGCTGGATGGCAGATATGGTAAGGTGTCTGCTTACCGTTGAGAGACCCGGAATCGAATCTGAGCGAATCGGAGAATACAAGAAATTTTCTGGAGTTGGTCCGTCCCGGATTTGTTGGGTCCCTCACTATCCGGTTGTCCCATTTAGGACCTGAAAAATATCATAGCGTCCACAAGACGGAAAGAATAAAAAAAACTTCATTCTTCATATTGTTGATTACATTTATTAAATGAAGTAAAACAATATACTACGCTGAAATAGTATGTTTCACAAATTAGTATCAATAATCCCGAATGATCCTAATACCTAAAATGTAGGTTAATACATTCTATACAAAGAAGAATGAAAATGATAGAGAGGTGATGCAGTTTGCGTACAGTATCTGATATACACAGTATGTAATGTTCAGTATCTATAGTTAACTGTAAAATTACAGTGATACCTCGGTTTCGTCGATAATCCGTCCGAAAACAATTGGCAAATTTCGAAACCGACGAAAACTGAGGCATATGAATCAATGTAATTCGTTCTAGACACTCCAAAATAAATACCAAAAACACATTTTATAGACAATAAATAGTTTTTAATACTAAAAACAATTAACAAATGATATAAAAGATGATAATAATAAAATGAATATAAAAGATTAATGTAAAGAATAAATGAACATTTAACATGGCATTTCCCATGATAGAGCTAAAAGGAAAGAAAAGCAATGGAATTGGACATATTCAAAATGTCAGCATCAATCCAGTGAGATGTTGCCGGAAGTAGTGACGCAACTGCTGGCGTTTACTAGAGAACACAAATGCTGACTGCCGGGAATTTCGTGAGAGAAAAACAATAAAAATGTTACGTTACGTTAAATTTATCTTTGAACTTATTTAAAAGACTTTAAATTGGCGGCCGAAGAAGCTCTGCTAATTACACATCTTGCATGGATTAAACAGAATTTCACACATTAGCATGAATAATCGTTTTATAGAAGGACAGACTAACGGACGGACGACAGTGCGAAATTTTAGGTTTACAATTTTTTAAATTGCAGCTTAATCTAAATAAACAAAGAGATGCGCACTAACGTTATTAATCTAACTATTCATATTTAAATAAATTTTTGAAGGATTTTTTGAAAATTCAAGATAACTAGAGTAACAACCTTGACCTCCCTCTGTCTTATAACAAAATGACAGCCATGACCATAAAAAATCTCCTCTGGAGGGACCTTCTTGCGTCTTGGCAGCAGGACTGGGACAATGACAACCACCGTTTCACCTATGAACTTATCCCTGACATCGAATCTTTCATCACCAGCCGGTGATACTCTAGTTTAGACTTAGACTTATATTTTATTAAAACATACCATTGACAGTACAGTACATACTGGGTGCCGCATAAACATAACCCAGTTACAGAGCAAGTTACAAAACGAGGAGTTGATACAAATGTAAAAAGAACAATATGTAAAAAGGGAATACAAACAAAAGGCATATACATAAATGAACAGAAGAAAGACGCGATACATAACAAAGTGGAGTGTTAAGGCATAATAATCAGATACATAGGCCGGATGGCCGAGCGGTCAAGGTGGCAGCCTACAGCTATGGGGGACCCGGGATCGAATCCGAACGGGTCGAATAATCCCCAGGAATTTTTCGGGGGGGTGGTCCGTTTGGATATGTCGGGCCCCGTCCCTCACCACCGGGTCGCCCCATTGTGGGCCTGGCCGAACCCATAATGGGCCTTCTGAAAGAGGCCCTCTTAGTGCCCACAGGGCGGAAAGAGTTAAAAAAAAGTAATCAGATACAATAAAAATTCCACGGCAAGAGTACATAAATGAGCAGAAATAGAGCGCCATAGATAACACAGTGGAATGTTGTGGCGTAGTGAACAGATACAGTAAAAAGTAGCATGGCAAAAGTATAACAACTGAAACAGTAACAATAGTAGTACGCAAACAAATATTAAAAACAACAAGGTGTACAATAATAGCTAAGTATAGGCGCGGACAGAAGTGCGTTCGTAGTATTTGTTAACGAGATCCAGAAAGCTATTATAGCTGTCTTGATGATTAAAGATGCGGTTACAGTCTCTGGGCCTCTGGCCACCGTGCATTTCAATGGTGGATTTAAGATGGTACCTCTCAGGTTCTAACATAGGGCAGTCAATGAGGTAATGACGATTTTTTTTAGTTTAATAAAGCATTTTATTCGTAAAAATGCTTTATTAAACTAAAAAAAATCGTCATTTCGTAATGTAAACCCATAGACCACATGATGACAGTCGACAGAATATGGCGGCGATGACTCGTATGTCGCTACTCTGATATCTAGGTACTCTATTGAACATGATTTTGCCTTCCCTGTCCACTCCATTTATACTCACTCCATGAATCAACATAAGTGCTGCGCCTGCTTCTGATGGAACTACCCTGACGGCGCCTTCGTTTTACCCTAGATTACCTTAGATTACCGTAAATTAAGAAAACTCTGAGCTCGAGCTCAAGCTCGGATAAAAAAAATAACACGAACGATTATAGACGCAGATCCTTGTACTATTATCGTGAAATAATAATTAGAACAATTCTTAATTCGTTGTTTTTAAAAATCTTAATAACTAAAATGTCCAGGAATTTTAGGCTTTATCAGAGGTATTCATATACATCTGATATGGAAATAATTGATGTTTTAGTTTGGTAATCCCAATTTGAAAAACAAGAAAAATTTCGCGTGGTTTTTAAACAATCATAAAATGTATCCATAAGTCTAATAAATGCAATTTAACTCGATCCGTTCTCGTATCTTCTTTCTTCGCCCTACGCGAACTTTTTTAAACGGGATAACGGCCGACTTCGATTCGTTCTTGTATTCACTTTGAATATGTGTCTTAGCTGAAGATAGAAAATTAAATAAGCCACTCACTTGATCTCAAACATACTTTAATACGTAAATAATCGGCTATAAAATTTTATTTATTTACATATATATTTGCGTTTTAACATTCGTTTTGAAAGTTCAAATGAAACAATATTTTTTTGAATACCGGACTGTGCATGTATTACAGTAGGTTACGAATCGTTTCAGTTTTCAAGGAATGTCTGTGCAATGTCTTAAACAAACGTAGCTGACTAAATATTTGCTCAACAGATTCATTGGTAATATCATCAATAAAGTCAACAATTTTTCAAGATTTTGAAACAAACTCTCCAGCAGCATTTTTCAAATTAAATATTTCTGACCAGTAGAATCTTGACCCCAACTAAAGTAGGGCTTGTTTACACCATTCATTGTCTACAACTTGTAAATCAACTTTAACATTTTCAACTTTTTAAACAATGACTTTTAAGACCTTACTGTTAAATTTTGAGCATTTTCAGGTTCAAGCAAAAGCAGATATGAAAAAATAGTAATTACAGAAATCAAATCTGTCATAGATTTCTTTTACAAGTGTACAATAAAAACTTTTACAACAAAAGCATCGGATCACAGTGCAGTTTTAACCTAGATTTACCCTAAATATACGACTACCCTACACAGTACCCTGAGAGGTTCAAATTACACCAGAAAAGGGTAATTGCCCTAGAAACGGCAGCACTGGTCAACATATCTGTTGGGTGCTGAGTGTGTTGAGTCACCGTTGACAACAGCGCCACTTCAACGTTGAAAAAAGGAACGGCTTTTACCGAACGTTGAGATCAGCGCTTAGTCAGCGTTGAAAATTGGAATGTTTACTTTTAAAGGATCATTATGTATATTTATTTAGGTTTAGCGCAGTAGAACCGAATAAAAATATTTAAAATCGAAATAAAATTAATATAATATTTTAAAAATTATATTAAAAATTTTTAAAATTAAAATTGGTAATTACTATATTTTTAAAAAAATAGTTTTATTGATAATATGAAATAACCACGAGAGGGCGCAAGATATACGAAATGGAGGCAATAATAAAATTTTCAAAACGTGAGTGATTTCTGAAATCAAATTTCACGAGATATGCGTTATTCTATCACGTCTTTCAAAAATTCATTTAATCGTAACTCAGTTAAGTTTTTAAGTTGTTCTAAATGGATTTCGATGTCTACATATTACTCAAGTTCATTTTCAAATTTGAAACAAAATGTAACTATGAATTCTGTAAGTTTGTATTTATTTATTAAAATGATATTTTATTGCACCATTCAAATCATGAGTTATGAATCATTTAATTTGTGCTTACACGTGAATTTTTAACACGATTCCTTAATGCTGTATATATCAAACAATGTGAATAATAAAAAAAAGTATTGAAACAGATAAATACAAAAAAAATAATTCTTATTTACATGAAAATATGAATCCAGATCTTACTGTTGACAAAATTGTTGACATGTTTAAATTATTCTAAAATATATTAAATAAAAATCAATCAATTGAGGATTATAGCAGAGATGTAAATATTCATTCATTCATTCACATGACGTCATCTCTACTGAGGGTTGCAGTTGATAAACAGCTTTTTCCGCTCTTTACAGTTGTAAGCTTTTCTCAAGCTTAAGCCAGTTTATTTTTTGATGTTGTCCTGCCACGTTAGCCTTGGTCTTCCCTTTTTCTATCTGCCCTCCACCATTCCTTAAACTGCAATTTTTATCAGTTTTCCTGAGGATCCTCTTATTATACAAAATGCTGTTTTTCTTCTCTGGATGCTGACCATTAGGTTTTTTTCCATTCCAAATCTACTCATAACCTCCTCATTGGTTATTCTCTCTATCCAACTAATTCTTTCAATTTTTCTAAGATACCACATCTCAATTAACTGTCTCTTTGTTTATTGTCCATGATTTGCTTCCATATGTATTCCCATTCCAAATACTGTATTTACTCTTACATAAGATGAGGTTTTTATCTATTTTTCACTGCTTCAAAAACCTAGGTTGTCCTATACACACAAGCAAAGGATTCTTTTAATTTTTCTATAATTTTTGTAAACTGTGTATTTGCATTTTCTACTGGGTTTTCACCTTCTGGTGTTTAAAAACAATAGTATTTTATCTGGATTGTTTGAATCGTTCTTGTGTAATGTCAGGAGTAAGGATGAATAGCAACAGGAAAAGCAAAGCTTTCGAATTGAATTCCAAAATTACATGGGTGCCTGATATAAGTTTTAATTCATTCCCATGTGAAAACAGATGATTATTCGGAAATCAGAATTCGAAGAAACTCATAAGTGTAATCGATGGAAAGTGGATTTGACTGTTAAGAATTGGCAAAAAAAGGTTTCCGATTGTGCAGCTGTACATGAACAAATTATGTTGTCTATTTTACAAGATTTTTCCTTGAAGTTTAAAATGCCAGTAGTTTTTGCGGGACAACATGTGCATTTACGTGCATTTGATATTTTATTTGTTATTAAATGAAATAAAATTAGAATTGTATTAAAACTAATTTTCTTTATTTTGATCTTTAAAATCACACCTCGTCCTATATGCGAGATTGTCTTATATTCGAGTAAATACAGTAATTGTTTTAAGTATTTTTAGTTTCAGTTTTTTGCATACATTTCTATCTCTTAATACTGAGGATATTTGTGTGAAAGCAACTTTAGCCTTTTTTATTCTGTTTTTAATTTTATAATTACATCTGTAATCCTCCAACTTCCTAGGCACTCAAACATTTTTATCTTTTCTATTTTCTTTCCATCCAACATAATCTTTAGATCTTTGTTTCTTCTTTTGAGATTATCATAACTTTTGTTTTGTTCACATTTATTTTCATTTGGTATCCTTGATTTTCCCACTTCTTTCAATCTATTTAGAATTTTTTGTAAACCTTCTTTGGTGTTACAAAGAAGAGTGATGTCATCTCCATACCTAATGTTATTGATAAGATGTCCATTTAATTTTTATACTTTCATCTAGATTTTCAAAAGCTTAGATATAACTATATTGCTACATAATTATAACAATGATCAGATCAATTCAATTTACAGTGTAATTAAATGAAATAATTACAACAAAATTTGGCATGTACATTCCTATGCATGATTATGAAAGATTAATTTTGTTATTAAATGTAGAAACTACCTTGTGATGTGATCTGTTTTATTGTAATTATTGAATTTAATTTTAAATTTATTAATATAATTAAAGATGACATGTATTATGAAAAATAATTGTTTTATTATATTTTTTCAGAGATATGTTAAATTTTACAGTTTTCAGTCTAAACTTGCTAACCATGAAAAACTAATTGCTGATCAACCAAAATCAATTTTGCTGAGTATTTATAATATTGTGTGTAAACATTTTGGTTCAGAAAAATTTATGCCATCTTTTAAATGTGTTTTGTTGCAAAGTAAGTAAAATTTAATTTATGAAGAATTTTGATGTAAAAATTTTAATAATATTCAGGAGAGATGAAATTTTTAAATGTTCATAAGAAAAATAAATTTATATTAATATATAATTTTTAATGTTTTTAAATTTTACTTTTTCAAAATGAAATTATTATTATTATCTGTAATCATATTAAAAAATCTATTTTTAAGAAAATCCTCAAAAATGGAAAGCAGAAATTTCGTTATGTTGGCCATCACAAATTACAGAAGAAGGTATTGCATTACGAAAGCGTTCTGCTGAGGCTATTGCTGCTAAGAAAGTTATTGAATGGCTTCACAGAGAAAATGTTTTAGATGAAAAAAATTATCCAATTCTTTATCAAACAGATGATAAGAAAAAACTTATTCAAAGTTGGAAGTTGCCACATTTCATAAACATTTCATCTGAGTTGAAAGAAAAAATAAAATGTCTATTAAAAGAATATGGAGTAAGTTTTAGTTAAATTTTTGAAAACATTTAAGTTCATAACAATTAATTAGCTAATTTATTTGTATGACAATTTATGTATAATCTTAGTCTTCATTATTTTCTGTATCTTTAATCTTTTATTGTTTTTTCAAAATCTTTTTTAACATCTTTCTGAGCCTTATCTTTAAGATTGCATATTTTTGTTTTATTATTTTCTGTGATTTTTCTTGAAATCTTCATTCTTGTTGGCTGATTCCAATGCGGATCAGACTTACCAATAACAGCATATAACACATCAGCAAACTAATTTTTTATTTGAATTTTATGCAAAAAAATTCAAATAAAAAATTAAAAAGTTTATAAAAAATAATTTCACTGACTTAGAACAATTTATAATTTCAAAAATCTTTAGGAAACTTTATATTACCTTATATTATACTACAAAAAAATTGCTGACTTCATTTGCCAAATGCATTGTAGTTTTAAAAAAATCAGAAAACAATTAATAAAAATGGACCTAAGTAACAAATCATATACAAAAATTACAAAAACATAATTGGCTAATATGTTATGATGTGAATATACAACTGAATTTATTTTTTAATTAATTTTTGGCATGAAATTCAAATTTTAAAAAGATTAAAAATATTATTTTACTATATTTATGTAGATCCAAGGAAACAAGTTCCAACATTATTACAAATATTTGTATTACATAAATAACAAATTCATTCTATAAACAATTAACTGTATTCAAGCTGCATTATTTTATTGCATGCAGCAATGCCAACTTCTGAAAAATCTAATTATAAAAAGTACACAAATACAGGACTTGTTTTAGTGCAAATCAGTGGCGTGCCATCATTGGAAGCGATGGAAGCGCCGATTCCACCTTCCAATGACCTTCCCTTGAATTTTATAAAATATAAATTTTCATATTTTAACGTACTTTGAATTGATTAAAATTAATATTTTATTATAACTGCATTACGTATCTTTTACAAATTTCTATACTACATGTGAAAAAAAAACGATAAGATTGCTATTGTATATTCGAATAATTCGGTGGCGGAAGGAATGTCGAAACCGGGTCAATCTCCAATCAGCCAGATTATATAGGCATTAGCACATGCGGTTTACAGTGCACCAACCTCACTTGGTTTAGCTGGTAGAAGCGACACACGCGTAAAGAGTACAGCTTTATATCCCGGAGCGGTTGTGGGCTGTTAGCCGCCTGCTTGTCAACTTCCAAGTAGCCAGATTATAGGCATTGGCACATGCGCTTTACAGAGCACCAACGTCACGGTTTAGCTGGTAGAAGCGACACACGCGTAAAGAGTACGCGACTTTATATCCCGGAGCGGTTGTGGGCTGTTAGCCGCCTGCTAGATATTCGGCCACCCTCGCCCGATTATGCGAATCACGAGCAGACTAGATCGACGGCGGGCAACCCGCGGGCCAGCTACAGCTGGCGAAAAGTTTCTATTCGGCCCGCGAGATCTTTAATAGATTATTAAATTGGAAAAATAACTAATTAATAGTTATTTTTCCAATTCTTTGTAATTTTCGAAAACGATAAGAGAAATAAATGTAGTATAAACTTTTTATTTATTTATTTCATATTTGCAGACTAAAGAAATTACGAGTCACAAGAAGGCGTCAATTAACTACTACGGCGCGGAAAAAAACGTAAAATTTATTCTGGCTTATGTTATAAAAACGGTTGCCCACCCTAGACTAGATTTATAACTTAACCCAACCGATAGGAATTTACTGGCACGTTTTTATGATAGTTCTGTATAGTTGACAGGAGTTTAAAAAAACTCCATTAAAATATTTGATATATTTATTCCGCGTTTATTCCGCTCTCCCATCTTATATTACTTACGGATTTCGATGTTAAACCGGCGATATTACGATTTAGTACGTCCCATGTGTAAGGGGATGGAGAAAAAACGAGTACGATTCTAGTACAGTGTTAAAAATTAACCGTTACTTTGGCAGCATCGTTTACAACCAAATTTAATGAATGAGACATACAATGGTACAAAAAAAAGCTCTAGAATTTATTTTCCTTAAATTTACGATTTATATATTCGTTGTCATAAAAATTTGTCTTTCCACTGTTTTCCCAAGACTACAGATATTCAGGTACAAAGTAACCGGTTTCGACTTATTTCTACTTAAGAAGTGACTAAATAATTAAGAGATTAGGGAATGGGGACATAAATAAAACCCTGTTGAAAGAGCCAGAATTTTACTTCAACAAAAGCTTAACAGAACCAATCACTCGCTCAGTACAGTGGGAAACTGATTTCCGTGTACACCTGGTATTAAAACGAATTAGTTAGAAAACGAATGACTATTAAGTTTAACATAGTTAGATTTTTACAGCTACGGTGAGAAACGTTTAAAATTTACAACAGCCCTGTGGCGTCCTTTGAGATATACTAGTGATGCGACAAAAGAGGCATTTGACATTGACCGGTATCGGCACCCTCGGGATTTGGCACGCACACACTCACTACACACCTATCTGGACCGGCACTAGTTCCATCCATTAGCTACTCGTATCAAGATATTTGACTAAGTGGATTGTTTTAAGATTTAAAAAGTAAAGACTATTTTATGTTATTTTTATGTACGTTTCTTTACAAAGCTATATTTTAATTATAATTTTTTTTAAAAGTATATTAATACAATCGAACAATACATTGTACCAGGTATGTATATCCACCGCACATTTTATTTCACCGAGTAAGTTTTTATAATGTATTTTTAATTTTAGCCCTTATATCATGGCTAGCGATTCGGAATGTAATTGTGATATTAAAAATACATTTAGAGAAGTCTACAGTTTTTACTGGCTTATCGGACAAATGAATACGAATGGACCCTAGACCAGTGATTCTTAACAGAGGGGCCACGGCCCCTGGGGGTCCATAAGAAGTTTGCCGGGGGCCGCCAAATTATGCAAAATTTCCTTCGGAATATAATAAAAAGAAAATTGATGTATAATCCGAATATCGTATTGAAAAGTGAAATAAGAAAGATAAAGTTTTCCTATTTAGTTTTTATTTATTTATTTTGTATTTCTTCCTACATACAACTTTGTTAGTACAGAAGAAATAAATGTAAATATGCTACTTACACCGCAGTATTTACTTCTTTTATTCCAAAGCAATTTTAAGAAACTATTAATGCTTGGAATTTTGAAAATAATTAGGAAAAATAGTAGGCTTTGAAAATTTAAATATTTTTGCAAAAGATATGCAAAATCCTTACGACGAGTGGGCGTTTTAGTTTTAGTTTAGTTTTAGCATCGACGTTGGATCGATTTATCGACATGTTTCTTATTTTATTTTCTGTTAAAAATTAATGAGTTTTCATGTTTAATTGTGAAGTTTGAATGTTATTTAAATAGATAATGAAATAATAAAGTTATGATTTACATTTATTATATAAAAAATAAAGCAATAATAAAAAATCAATTTATTATAGATAAATTATCAAATATAAATTATTATTAAAAAATGGGGGTCACAAAAAAATTATGAAATATTTGGTGGGCCGCGAGTATAAAAAGGTTAAGAACCACTGCCCTAGACCAGTGTTTCCCAAACTTTTGACATCTGTGTACCCTTTGTATAATTTTCTTAATGCTGAGTACCCCTCGTCAAAAAAATTGCATATACTTTAAATCAAAAACCAAAGATAACGAGGATATTCCATTTCTATATGCTGCTGCAATTGAAAAATCGAAAAAGCCAAAATAGAAGACTATGTGGAAAATATTGTTCCTAGATATAGCGATATGGACTTTAGGTCTCATTTTCGTCTTTCTAGAAGCACTGTCAAAGTAAGTCTCTGCTAAGAATTGTTAGTTGTAGTAACTAGCTACAGAAAAATTGGTTTATTCGACAATTTTAGCTTTTTATTAATACTAAAGCACATAACAAACCTTTCCTGTTAGAAAAATCGCACAAAAGCTAAAAATACGCACGCGCACATTGTAACAATTCAATGTGTAGATACTGGAGGTTTTTGTGTGACACTGTTGTCTTGGCCATAGGGTGGAGAAATACACAGAATCACAGCACCCGGCGAAACCTCTAAGAAGTAACGAAGTTTTTTATTATTTTTCTATGTTTGTAATCGAAAAAAGTAAACTACTTGTTGACCAGGAACAGCCGAAGCATGGTGCAGCATGTACCCCCACTAAACTCTTCCCATACCCCTGGGGGTACGCGTACCACACTTTGGGAAACACTGCCCTAGACCATCACTGACGCGCAATTAACGGATTGCCCCTGGAAGTCGGCTTCTTACAGAAACAGCTTCCCTGTCATCAAATGTCACGGCACGCCACTGGTGCAAATGAATAAAAAAAATCTACATTTGGGAATACACAGCAACTATTGTTCTGAAGTAGCATTTCTTTATGTATGCATAGCTCATCATTTTTGAAGTATTGTTTGATTTTACATGATAATGTTTAGAAATTAATTATAAATAAATGCACTAGTATATTCATATTATAATGAGCTTTGGAAAATTTTTTTTGTAATTTTTGTATGTGATTTAACTTTTTCTCCTGCAATTTCACACAAAGAAACAATGATATTTTGAAAAATTCAAAAATCACAATTTTGTACATAATTCCCAAAAAAATTTGATTCAACATTGCACAGTAATTAATCATTCATTAATATCTACTTTTGGGCAAATTTTTATCTCATTATCTGACTGGGAATGATTCACCATGCTTATCCTACTATGGCCTTTAGAAAACTGACAGTTAATTCAATATTATAATTCTTTATTGACAGTATACTAATGTAATTATTTAAATTTACAGTATTGCACAGTATTGCAAAATGATGTAATATGTTTTCTGTAATAAATTTCATAATACAGTAGAGCATCGATTATCCGACTTATCGGTTAACCGACCGCGTTCTAGTCGGCAAATTCAAATGTCTGCTAGCAACGTGGCACTACAATATTTGGTTATGTCTTGGCTACTTTAATATTATTTTTGTTAAATTTTTGCATGTTTTAGCTGGCAGCACTGGCTCGACCATGAAAGGGAGGCTAGTATTTAAACCAGGCCTAATACACTATACTAATAATGTATTTTTTCATACTTTTTGGTTATCTGACTTTTCAGTTATCCGACCAACCCCAGTCCCCAATTAAGTCGGATAATTGATGCTCTACTGTAATATCTTCCGTATTTCTAATTTAATCAAACAGTTTTAATTAATGCATAATTTTTTATAGCTATTTAACTGTTTGAATAACAAATGTATGTTAATGAATTCAGATTTAGATTTATGTTGTTAGATTTTATGTCTTAAGATATCAACAATAATATATTTAATATCATTTAATAATAACTTATTACTATTTAATTTTAAGTTCAAATATAATATAAACTTAAACTTTTTTATTTAAAATTAAAATGCATATGTAATAACTAATTCTTTTTTGTTATAGGAAATCAAAAATACAATTGAGAATTGTGAAGATAAATTGCCATTACAGTCTCTTTTTATAGAGGATTCTAATATAAATTCTAATATAAACAACAATGTACCTTTTTTATTAGAATCTTCTCATAATTTAATAGATGTTATAACTGGAGAAAAACTGAAAGATTATGAACCTGAACAACTTTTATCAAGAAGTTTTGAGATGTATCATCAAATGAAAGAAAATGAAAATAACATTGAATATCAAAGGTTGAAAAATCAGAGAGATGCTCTTCCTATTTTAGCAAAAAAGTGAGAATGTATAATTTAACATATGTCTTCTATATTTATTTTAATTAAGAAATAACTGAAAAATTAAAATTTATTTAAAAAATAAAAAAATTATAATTAAAACATTCATTTAAAACATTATTTAAAGAAAATAGAATGTAACAAAATTGAATTGGTGTGGTAACATTTAAAAACTAATTAAAAATAAATTTAGTAGTACATTCAAATCCAGCTAGTAAACAATCTTTTATTTAAACTATGGTAGATTGTTATGTAATAAATAATTAAAATTAAAAATTATTTATTTATTAAACAATGTTTACAAAATGTTTATATATTATAGTCAAAATTGTATTAGTTCAATTATGATAGTTTTGAGAAAATTTGTTTAGTAAAACATTTTGATTATGAAAAGATTGCTTGTTCTATAATTGATTGTAAATCACAGTTCATTTGTATTTTGATGTCAAATGTTCCTGGCCTGATCAGTGACCAGTTCACAAACCTCACTTACATTTCCAATGCATCTAGGTGAAAGTTGTCCTGTCATGTAGGTTTGGATGAAGAGTGATTACATTCAACAGTTTATTTAGAAAAAGTTCATTTATTATTACACACATTTATACATTTGTTTTTTTATTATATTGGCTGCTTTGGAACCATGTTTCAAATCTTTAATTCATTTTTAAAACACAGTTATATGCATCTAAATTGATTTTTTTAAATTTAATTAATACTTGTTAGTACTAGAAAAATATTGAAAGAAAACAAAGATTTGAAAGTTATTTTAATGTATGTTACAATAAATGCTGAATTATTTTCTGAATACTTTAATCATTGTCCAATCTTAAATGCAAAACTTAAAATTAAACTGTACTATTATTAAAATATTGCAATCTAAAATGTTATGCCAAAACTTGCCTTTCTGGTATAGTTTACATTATAATGTGAACAATATCAAAGAGATTTATGTAACTCCATCATATAGAGTGATGAGTGTGTTGGGTTATTATTGGATTTTTTAAATGATTGTAAAATAAAATAAAACTGTGATCATTGCTTCCTTGTTTATGATTGGGATGCATTATGCTTTAAAGTCATATACATCAGTTTATAGAGTCAACTAATGAGGAGCAGTAAGTGCTCAAAACTTATCTTGACTGATGTAAAAGATAATTGAATAAAGGATGTTGATTGGTCAAGTATAAAAATACTTGACCAATCAACATCCTTCATTTATTCTACATTGTATTTTAAAAATAAATTTTGTTACCATGTTACCATTTTTTGAAGTGAGAGAGAAATTAACTGCCTAATATTAGTTCCTTCAATTTAACCAATCATGAGTCAGATGGTGGTGTTAAAGTCTGCATCTTTGGTGATCCAGTATCTTCAGGTTTGTTCTTTTGAATAGTCATATTCCCACTAGGATTCTTTAGGCACTCTTAAAGCACATAAGGCACTGTTCTTCAAACTGTTCACCAGATTTTTTACTGTTAGCATGTTCAACTGGAAGTCAATTTTTAATCAATACTAAATGACTTATTGTATTAGATGATAAACAGCCAATTTTGTCTTGTACAATAGATCCCTTTGTGTATGTATATTGTAGTTATTGATTATATATTTATAACCTCTATCTGTAAAGTTATACTTTTTCACTGTAGCAATAGAGGCCATTGCTGGAATATCACACAAGTAATTGATTACATTTTCATTGCTTACACTATATTGCTTTAAGGAGATATATGATCATATAATAATTTATTTTGCAATCAAGGGTCTATATAGTTCAAAAGTATTATTTCAGTTACAAGTTTACAAATTCAGTCTGAAATACTTGTATAGTTTTTTACTTTGTTGTTTGTATAAATTATAAGAAAATTAAAATAACGTTCATGTATTAATATTCAACAAATTATAAAAATTTTAAATGTTTTTTAATCGAAATTCATATATAACTTTTGTATATTTTAAAGTTTTTGAAATACTGCATTCTTCCAAAACACTATGCAGCACTGGAGAACAACACTACATCTCAGGATTCATAACACTTCTGTACAAACAAACCAAATATTCATTAGACGAGGAATTTTTCAAGGAGATTCCTCGAGTCATTTCTGGTTCTGCTTAGCCCTGAATCCATTATCTAACATGTTAAACAACACGCAATATGGTTACAATATCAGACATGAAAAAACAACACAGTTTACGTCGTCACATCTCATGTATATGGACAACATAAAACTTTATGCATCCACACAAAAACAACTTCATCAACTCCTACAAATCACACATTCATACACCAAGGACATACAAATGGAGTTTGGGATATGCAATACAAAACACTTTACATAGAAAAAGGAGTCCCAAAGAAAGGAGATTTTGTACTTGGAAATGGAGATGTTGAATCCATGGAAGAGGCAAGTTCTGCAAGTATTTAGGATTCCAACAGGCCAAACTAACAGAACATACACAAATAAAGCAAAGATTAATTAAAGAATACCAAAGTAGGTTTATTGCTATTCTCAGAACATAGTTAAAGCAATAAACACATATGTCATCCCAGTACTCACTTATTCTTTTGGAGTTATACATTGGACTCACACAATCTTGAGCAACTCCAAAGGAAAACAAGAACAACACTTACTAAGCATAAACAACGTCATCCTAAATCTGCCGTAGAAAGATTAATCTTTCCATGTAAGGACAGTGGACGTGGCCTGATTGACATAGTAAACCTTCAGTAAAAACAAATACAATCACTGTGAAAGTTTTACCACAAAAGACAAGAAACATCACAGTTACATAAAGCAGTAACTCTAGCAGACTCATATAACACACCATTAAATATACATTCACATCATATGGACATGACACAACATATAAAAAGCATAGACACCATTAAGCAATCATGTGCTTGAAAGACACTGCAGGCAGGCATCCCTATGACCTGGCCCAGGGGTTTGCTGACAAAATTGCATCAAACAGCTGGTTGCTCTGGGATGCGTCTTACTGATATTATTGAAGTGTGAGTGTTTTTCTTTTTCCATTTTCATTGTTAATATTCTGAAAACAGGTTGTGGAAGTCCAAAAGCATCAAAATAATAAAGATGTATAGCTCCAGAAAAGTAGTTTTGTATGAGTAATTTGACACAGTCATTGCTTTATATGTTTAAACATAAGATTTAGTTGTGGAACTAGAAAGATAAAAGAAAATATTTAAATAGACTTTACTAATTTTTTGGGGGAAAAAAACATCATTTGAGATGTCCTTTGAAAGTATGTAAACTGTTGTCTTGAAAATCAGTGAGATACTACATTTATCATTAAATTGGAAGTTTTTCACTCAGGTAGGTGATAAACAAATATATTCAATTTGAGAAACTGATCATAGATTTTAACTTTAGTTTGTAGTGAAGATCACATAACAAATAGATACCAGTTAACAATTCTGAAGAAAAAAAGGAATGGATATTATTAGGATATAACAAAATTTAAGACAATTATTTATTTTTTTGCAAAAAGTAATTAGGTATATCAAAGTGTCATTAAGAATAGTAAAACATTGTATTAAATTACTGTAACAGCCATATTTAAATAACTTGAAAGTTAAATATACTGCAAAATCATCAAATATATAAGGCAAAGCATTTAAACAATAATCTAGAACAGTGTTTCTCAAGCTATGGCTAGCAACCCAATATTGGGCCACATTAAAAGTTTAATGGGTTGTGAAATGATACTACTTTCTGCAGAAATATTTGTAATACGATGTAATACTTGTATTATTAAATACAAGTATTACATATATAAGAACTAAGAACAATAGGTGCATCTGTTAAGTACTAAAAATTTTTTTAACAATTTTATTATTATAATTATTATTGTCGTTTAGTAATAAAATTCAGATTATAGAATGATTTCTCTTTTCTATTTTGAATAACATCAAAATAGATATTTTATGTAAGGTTGTAGGCATAGAGACATTCAAGTTGCAATGATTTTCAAAATATTTCCTTGTTTATTCAAACTTTTAGGTTTATTATCATACATAACAATAAAGCATAAAAATAAATAATATGAATTTTGACAAAGGTGGATCAATAAATAATTTTTAAAGATTTTTTTTTTGTGTATATGAAATTTACAAAATGAAATTAACAAAATCTGAAAAGTACATTTTAAAAAACTGTTCATTACATTTATAAAAAAGTTATAATATTTTTCAAAGTAAAATAGACCATTAATTTTGAAACATTTGTTTTATTTGCAATCATTAATCTTAAGTTTTAAATAGTTAAATTTATATAATAATAACTGAAATTGAACTAAGTTATTTGTTACAAATCGAAATTGGCCTGAATCACTCTTAATAGAAATGTACTTAATGTTACATTTCACATGTAAAAATTTTTATCAATGCATAATTTTATTTTGTTATATAATATATAGCAACTCCAGTTTACAAGGTTTTTTAAAATTTTATATTATAAACATTTGGGTTGCCAAATCATTATAAATATATTGGGTCATGTGAGTGAAAAATTGATCTAGAGTAATGTTAAGAAAGTAACTGATAATTAATTAATTAATTATTTTTACAATATTTTAAGATAAACATAAATCACTTTAGCAATCATTTGTAAATAAAGCAAAATTGAATACAATACAGTTAAAAATTTATAAAAATCCTAATTTCTTTTTAGAAAAAAAGATATCTTATAGCATTGTGTCTTTAAATGTTTGTTGTAGTTCAAATGTAGTTACAAATAAAATTTATTTATTTCTAGGGAAGAAATTCTTTCTTTAATACAAGATAATCAAGTAATTGTGCTATCAGGAGAAACTGGATGTGGAAAGACAACACAAGTTCCACAATATATATTGGAGCAATACATAATGTCATATAGAGGAGCTGATTGTAACATAGTAATGACACAGCCACGAAGAATAGCTGCTACTTCTATTGCAGCTCATATAGCTAAGGAGAGATATGAGAAAGTAAGTATATTAATTTTTATCTAATATTTAATATTAATTATTAAATAAAATATTTTTTAGTTAGGTGATACAATTGGTTTTCATGTGAGACTAAATAAGCAACTTCCTTCAAAACGTGGAGCTGTTTTAGTTTGTACAACTGGAATTCTTCTTCAACGTTTACAGTTAAATCCATTGTTAAAAGGAATTAGTCATGTCATAGTAGATGAAGTTCACGAAAGAAGTGTCCAAATTGATTTTTTATTAATACTTTTAAAAAATATATTGAAAGAAAACAAAGATTTGAAAGTTATTTTAATGAGTGCTACAATAAATGCTGAATTATTTTCTGAATATTTTAATCATTGTCCAATCTTAAATGTACCTGGATTTACTTTTCCTGTAAAGGAATATTTTCTCAAAGATGCTTTAAAATTAATTGGAAAGAATAATTTTAAGATTGAAGAAGGTCCAGAAGTTAATGTTAATGTTGATTTGATCATTGAATTAATAAAAAGAATTGATGAAACAAAACCACCTGGTGCCATTTTATGTTTTCTTCCAGGTTGGCATGAAATAAAATCAGTTAATAATAAATTGCAAAATGAATTTTCTGATAAGTTACAATATCATATTCATACTCTTCATTCTCTTATTCCTCATAATCAGCAGTCTGAAGTTTTTAATTCTGTCCCATCAAATGTAAGAAAAATAATCCTTGCAACTAATATAGCAGAGACTTCTTTAACAATTAACGATGTTGTTTATGTAATTGATACTGGATGCCATCGAGAATTAAATTATAATCCTAATAATGGTTTATCAATTCTTTCTACACAATGGATCTCAAAAGCAAATGTTCATCAAAGAAAAGGCAGAGCAGGTAGAGTTCAGTGTGGTGAATGTTATCATTTATTTACAGAAGATATCATGAATGATATGCCGGATTTTCCAAAACCAGAAATGATGAGAATATCACTTGAAAATTTAATTATTGACAGTAAGGTATTTATTTTTCTTTAGATATTATTATAATAAATTCTATTCTCATTTCAGTAAGTTGTTATTTACCTTTTCAGATATATAATCCAAATATTTCAGCATTAGAATTTTTATCAGAAGCTGTTCAAGCTCCAAATATTGAAAGTATTAAATGTTCAATAAATGATTTACAGCAAATGAATATTTTGAATGAGAATGAAAATTTGACCATTCTTGGAAAATATGCATCTCATTTTGCATTACATCCTCGTCTTTCTAAAGCTATAATTTATTCTGCTCTATTTAGGTAAAAAATTTTTAGTAAATAATGTTATTTCTTGTTATTTTATTTACAGACAAATTTTTTAAGTTTTTAAATTAATAATATCTTATTAAATTAAATTTCTTTTGCGTATTATATTAATAATATATACAGTAGTGGCCAAATTATTGTAACATTATGAAACATTAAGCAAAAAAAAAAAAAAACAGTAAAGCTGTCTTTTTCTTAAATTTGCAATTATTAACTGAATTAACATTTATTAATTACATAAAGTAGATATGGAAAAAATTTAAATTATTCATTTGGTTGCCCTAGTGTTTAAAAGTGTCAGGAAAATGAGTTCTGGATGAGATGTAATGCCAAGTAAGTGAGCAAAAGTCAAAGTTGTTTTACAGAATGGAGGCACAACACATCAAGAAATAACAAAATTAATAGGTTTGAGTAGGTCCTTTGTCACAAGATATGCTAAAAGACTTTCTTCTAGTGAAAAATCCTCTTCTAAAATGCATGGAAGATGTGAACAAAAGTAAGTCAGTTCAGCAAAAGCTGACCGATTCATTCTCAATATCATTAAAAATGATCGAAGATGGAATTCTAGACAAATTATGATGGACTACCAAGCAATTGGAGTAAATATTGTTAGCCATTGTTTGTTTGATGGATAATTTTCTCACAATGTTATAATAATTTGTCCACCGTTGTACAACATTTCTAAATAATCCATCAATATATTAGTCAAACTAGGGTTGGCATCATTCAAAATATTACCACTTTTATAAAGCTTTAATGAATATTTGAGGCATATAGTTTCAAGTCATCTTTTAAAAAATTAGCTAAGCACATGATTTTATATATTTTTCTTCTCTTTTCAATGATGATTGTTATTTCTGAACTAGCTACAAAACAAAAAGAAGGATTAGAAAGGGAGAATGAAAACTGGAGGTTAGTTTCAAAATCAGTTACATTTACAGTCTTTATGTTTCTGGTCCTGAGAAAGTGGAGTTGGCTGGTTTTGAATTTATATGCATCATTTGTAAACAGATTTTTCTGCTAAATATTAGAGAATCTTTCAGTATCTGTGAATTAATAAATGCATTTTACATTGCAAACATTGTTATCACCAATCAATTTTCAAATTTTCAAACACAAACTTGTATGTAGACCTCATTACTGTATATAATTCTTATTTTTTTGAGATACTTTAGTTTAATAGCATATTTAATTTCATGCAAATTTCAGAGGCAAACAGTGACATTATTGACTGTTTATTACAACAGAAAGTTTCATAACTTTTTATGTTACAGTAGTTTTAAGATATTAGTTTCATAGTTAAAAAATTGTACTGAATCAAAAATTGAATTAAGACTAACTAAAAAGATCAACATGTTTTTGCCTAATAAAACATAGGACACAAGAAAGAGTGGACATTTTATAAATATATTGAGTTTGTTGAAAAAATTAATTTTAAAATAAATCACTAGGTACAATTGCTTCTGCTCATCCATAACCCACAGCTTTTTGCATGACTAACAATAGTGAATAGTAGGGATAACAAATCTTTGATGACTTTTTATATTTTTGAAGTTTTTAAATATGATTTTCAAAACTTTGAAGTTTTAAAAGTTTTAATGCCAACATTTTTGCCATAGTAATCTATTGTTACTAGAAATGATTAAATTCAATCTATTATGAATTGATTAAATGACTATATTGAGAATTCTTAAAATTAAATTCATAAATACAGACCAGACCAGAAATTTTAGAAACAAGCTTTATTCAAATTCAGTTTAGAATTTTAAATTCAGTTGATTATTAAACGCGCACAGAATTTTCTTTGAAATAAAAAGTGCTAAAAAGATGAGGAGACAACTGATTCTTTATTTTTGTTAAAATGTTGCCTCAAATCAAGAAAACCCTTTCACTATTAGTTGTGGTAGGTTTGATGGTTTTGAGCGTTAAGTAAAGTTTGTCTACATTTTCATGCCAACACTAACATTTTAATTTCTTCTACTTTGAAATTTACTTTTACTATTGTTTGAATATTAATTAATTAAAATCTTTGAAGCTTTGGGAAAAAATTAGTCAAAGTTACAAGGCCTAAATATGCCAAAAAAATTTTTGAAGGTTTGAAGCTTTGAAGGCTTTCCTAGTAAATAGTGATCTGTTGATGTGGCAAAGATAGTCTAATTTATGACAAACTATATCTAATTTCTGCAATTAGCTGATTGATTTTAGATAATTTTTATTATAAATAACTTAGAAAAATTTAATATATCAATAGTTTTAATTTTTAATGAATAATTTTTTAAATAAATACATATAACATGCTACATTCGAAAATATTTTTGCTAATTTAATTTGTTATTTTTGATATTTTCTCTATGGATTTTTAACAAATAAAAAAATTTGTTAAAATTTTAAATTATTATTGAAAATAATAATAATTTTATAATAAGATTTTATTTGTTATTTATTTAATTGAAGTTACAAAATGAAATTTATTATTTAAGATTTCAGATTAATTTACTGAAAGTTACATCGTTTTAGTCATGTTCTTTAGTTTTAGTTTAGCCATTATATAAGTGTAGTTTTAATTTTGGGTAATTTTAATAAACTGAAACTACACTAATTACAGCATATAATGTATAAAAAAATTTTCTGTTTCTTCTCTGTTAAATGTAAATACTGATATACAGTAGATAAATGAAGATATTTTGAAAATTGAGCCTAAATTATGAGCCTTTCAATATGTAATATTATTGAATATCACATGAAATTAATTACAAAACTAAAATCACTTGAACTTTAATTATTGATTTCTCTCCATAACTTCTGCAGTAATAGATATTACTATTATTGGAATATATTTATGTAATTTTATTAATATATATTCTTGGTTATGAATTGTTTACAGAAAGTTGTTAAAATGAAGCATTCATGAAATATAGATGATGAATATTACTTGGGAGTCAACTTGACCAGAGGAGTCAAGTTTGGGGAATGGTCACTTAAAAGCATCAGTGTATGATGCATACCTAGCAGCACCATGTAAACTGGAGAGGTGCATATGAAAGTCCTGTAAAATGGTGTCACTGGGAATGCTGTGTCATCCATAACACCTTATTTGACTATTTTTTTATTGTCATTGAAGGCAGTTATTTTGAATATGTTCTCTAACAAAGTAAAGTCACTTTTTTGTATCAATTTTTTCTGCAGTGTTGTCTTTATCTTTACAGTTATAGATTATTTGTATGTTATTCTAAATTATCTTAATATCTAAATTGATTTCTTTTGATTATTTTAGTGCTAGAACAAACAAATTACATATGCATACATTTGTGCAACTTGGTAAGATCTCATTTGTCTCTAGAAAGATGGATCTCTGCATATCTGAAAATGATAAAATGATATCAAGTGTAAATTATTTTAATTTTGTAACACCTAATTCATTTTAATATATAAATAATATAAAATATTCTCTACAGATTTTTGGGCTGCATATTGAAAAAATTGTAACTATAAATTCCTACTGTCATCCATCTGTCTTTTCTTAATCTCAAGATGGAGTTAAACAGATGAAAGACAAGACCAGATATGGACACCTTAGGGGCAGGAGGCTCTGATTAACTATATACGAACTTCTGATATGTTATTTCAATTCAAAAATTTTCCCCTGAAAGGTGTTAGATAGATGACTGGGACATTTCTATTGTTAAAAGAAAAGCAAGGGCAAGCCACTACTAATTTGAATTGGAGAGCATATATTTTAAATTAAATAAATTAAAAATTGCAGCCTGGCATCCTTACCAAGTGGAAAGGATGGAAAAGAAAACAAATATGTCTGTAAGATCCATCAGTTCTGATTTTAAATTTGTAATTTTAATTGGCTGTTTTTCTGTGTTTTTTAAAGGATGTTTTTTAAATTTCATGGCCAAGCAGCCTAAAAAGGAAGGTCGAGACATCAAATGTTTATTCTGGAACACTAGAAGTGAATAAATGGTGGTTACCAGTTTTGGACAGACTGTCTTCAAATTAATTTGAAGATTATTATTATGATTATTATGGTTATTATTTATGATGCATATACAGAAATACTTTTTCTTGATTAATATTATTTGAATAAATCAGTCATGTTCCTTTATTTCAAAAATTAATCTTAGTTTCATCAGAGACATTACAATAAAAATTAAGTTTTCAGTATTACATATCTTTTTCATGATCATATTCAATTTAACTTTGAAGTAGCTCAATGTTGTCTGAAAAATTCCTGTTAAAATTTTATCTTTCTGAAAGTAAATTTCTTGTGAACCAGTGAATCTTTAGAATTTTAATAATTATTATGTTGAGTTTAGTGAGTTATACTTGGTTGACACTAGTTGCTGTATACTATGCCAGACCAGAGTCAAGGCTTAGCAACCAAAACAAGACAAAAATTAAAGTGCATCAGTGTGTGTGTGTGTCTGTATTCAGGAATTTCCTAACTATATGACATGTATTCAATATAGTGGCCTTCTGTAGTGTGATGTATGTATTTCTATTCAATTGTAATGTTCCCAGGCTTTTGTGTAGTGTGTGTGGTATGACACCTGTAGAGGAGAGAACAACAGGTACAATAAGCACCCTATCCATCCTCCACAGATGCCTTATTTCCTGGGCGAGTTCTGTGTAGTTGCTAATTTTTTCAGTGCATGCGTTTTGTATATTGTGAGTGTTTGGAATGGATATGTCTATAATGTATGTGATTTTATTGTGTTTGTCAATGAGTGTGATGTCTGGTCTGTTGTGGTAAATTGTTTTATCTGTGATTATGGCTCTGTCATAGTACATTATTATTATTATAAGATTTTTCTATTTAAAGATTTTATATCATCAGAAATCAGTATTAAAATGGTTTCTAGAGAATCAGTTATCAAAAGTAATATTTCAATAAATTTTTTTATAGATGTATTAATCCTGTATTAACAATAGCAGCAATGCTTACTGGTAAAGATCCATTTAATGTTAATTTAGAAGACAATGCAGCAATAAGAGAGGTAAATATTTAATAAATTAGTATATAATTGTAACAAACCAATTATGTCTAAAATAAATTGTTATAATATTATATAAATGAAATAATTTTAAAGGTAGTGTGGACTATTTACAGATCATTAAACACTAGTTCATTGAAACTTTCAACATCTTTAATTGTAAAATGAAGTTCTAATTAGTTCACATCCTGTTTCGTAATTGGTATAATTTTTTTTTTAATATATCATTTCATACAGTCATATAAGTAACAACATTTTTGTTAGCCATTTCTTTGTGGTATTATATAATTAAGGCTGAATTTCCAGAATGTAATTTCAAGTTTATGGAAATAGAATGGCTTATTTAATTGTTTTACCAGGAACCAGTTTAGATTGTAAAGCAGGAAAGAATCTATTGTACTTTCTTAATTAGAACAAATAAATAATAAATAATTGATAGTTACAGTTTTAAGCTATTTAAATCAGATTTTTACAACTTTTGGCTATAAAAATCTCTATGTATAATCTATAATTCATATTTTATTGTATTTCTTTCCATTTGACAATTTTCATTAAAAAGACCGAGCATAGAAAATTAATTAATTGTATAAATTCCTAGTTGAAGTTATATGAATAATATGCATAAATATAAAATCAAATGATAATTTTGATTCTAGTTATATATTAGTTACTAGTATATATATTCATTTGTTTATTATTTTTTAATATGTTCAATTTAATACAGAAATGAATCTCACAAAATTTGCTTTACCGCATAAATTTTTTTTACTCTCTGCTCTGGAGGAATAAGAGGGTCTTTTTGATCATAACCACTGTGGACTTGGCCAAACCCATAATAATGGTCTTGGCCATACCATTGTGGGCTTGGCTAGGTGATGAGGGATGGAGTCTAATATCTGGGACAGATCACTCCAAAAAACTTCATGGATTTTCAACCACCTGGCTTCCTCCAGAACCTGGCTTTTAATAATAGGCATTAGCCTACTATTAAAAGCTTCCATATTATATTAGCGGTTAAAGACATACATTGATATTGGAATTTTATTATTTTAGATATTTTTAACTTAAATAATTTTATATTCTATAAAATATTTCTGATTGAATTGATATGTTAAAAATTATACAGCTACATTTCATATATCTTGACTGGGTAATGCATGATATTCAGTTGGGGCTCTGAAACTTTTATAAAGTTCAAAATCTTCTTTTTGGTAATGCACAGTGACTTTGTCACAGATTCATCAATCTAGTTCCTGCTAATGTACATTTTTACTGCTCACTCAAGATTCCTGGAATGAGCTGTACACATGTACAGTATATGTTCTCTATACTATATATTTTACTTATTTATTTTTGCCAAGATTAAGAAAAAGTATGACACAGATTGTTTCAGTGATCATTTGTCATTTGTTAACCTGTATAATGCCTGGAATGCTAGTCAGACTCATCAGCAGGATTTAGAATTCTGTGAAATGAATAAAATAAATATTCAGAATATGAATTTCATTAAAGGTAAAATTTACTTTTAATTTATGTTCAAGGTGAAATATAAATTATTTTATGTTGAAACTTACTATTTCCTTATCCAGGACTGAAAAATTTATTTTCTGAAAATTTACATGAAACAGGCTTGATTGAAAGTGAGATTACCAATAATAATCAATATTCTTTGAATTCTGGTATAGTATTGTCTGTTCTTTGTGCTGCTTTCTATCCAAAAGTTATAAGGCAACGATTAGGAACATTGGATCGAGGGAGAATAAACTGGACAAAGACATCACTTTATACACTGTATTCTCTTTATAAAAAATCTAAAATTCTGTTAAATTTAAATAATAAATCTAAATGATGTATTTTTTATTTGATAGCAAAGGAAAGAAAGCCAATTTAACTTCATCTTCATTGTTGCACAAGATAAACCAATGGCCAAGTCCATGGTTAATATATTTTAATGGCGTTCAAGCAGAGGAAAGAGGTAGACTGACCATAAGAGATGCTTCGGTTATTTCTAGTATCTCTCTTGTTTTATTTGCTGGTAAACATCTTAATATGGTAAGAAAGTATTACTAAATAATGTTTAAATATAAATATTTTTATTTTTTCTAAATTAATATAAACAATATTCTAAAATCAGTATTTTATTTTTTCTTATTAAGTTAAATCAAGTCAATAAACATGAACTGGTAACTTTATCTGTTAATGGTTCAAAAGGATGCTTGTTTCAGTTACATTCTTCCCAAGGACAATGTCTAATGGACCTTCGTCAGTGTTTTGACAATGTGATACATTGGTTGTTATGCAATTCTAATGATATATCAGGTGATGAAAAAGTGGAATCTTTTGTTAATCATCTTCTAGAAGTGTTGAATCAACTCTTATTAGAGAAAGACAAAGATCAAAGTGAACACTGATAGTGAATGATATTTTTAATTTCATAATCAAATTTTAATATTCTTTTATATAAAAGAAAATGTACTTTTGAAGAAATGTAAAAGAAAATTGAAAATGTATTTATAAATATTTAATTCAAAGTTATATTTTGATTTAAAAATTTAAATAAAAGAAATTAAGTAAGATTCCAGAACAAATTGTGTCAGTTAATTAAAAAGTAACAGATTAATGCTTTCATTAATAAAAATGAAAAAGTCAAATCAAAACACTTAATAATACTTAAAAATTTATACTAAATGAATTTATTCATCTGATAAAATTGTAGTTATTAATAATAAATACACAATAGTTTAAAAAATTTCATTTTTGTGTGTTTGGTTTTTATAATCAGATAATGAGTAGTAGGAAAGAAAAACTACTTTTGAAAATTAATCTGAATACATCTCATTCAATTACAATGGATTGTTATATCACCAAATTTTGACATTCCTTAAGAAACCTTCTACATTAGTGTAAATTAAACTCCACTTAAAGGAGATCTAGGTGGTATGTGATTAAAAGCAATGTTTTGTCCCCACTGAAACTGAAACCAACACTTCACAAAGATGCAGTAAGTAGGTCATACCAGGTCACAGAAGGGATCTACAATTTCATTTTTCAAAAGGACCACTCTGTAGACTTGGCGTGACTTTGTGGTAAGGGTTAACAAAGGAGAAGGAAGGTCTTTGTGTAGGGAGAGGAGAAACAAAAAGACTTGGAGTTATTTGTTTTCTTCTACAACTATTCTTTAAGTTTGATTTTCGAATAATCCCCTTTGGTTATATACAAAATACAGATTTAGTTTTTATATTATTTTTAATAATTTTCATCTGTGTATATATTAAAGGCAAAATGTTCTGTCACTGCCCCACACAAATAATGTAAATTTTAAAAATTAATTTCATTTACATTTTGAAAATTTCAAAACAACTTTTAAATGGTTTTTAAAATTGTTTAATTTTCAATTGATTTGATTTTAATTAGTTTTGATTTTATTTTTAATTTGGTTTTGGTGTAAAGGGCAAAGGGTAATGAAATTGTTTTAGAGTGGTTTTGCACAAAAGATTACTAACAAAATTTAATTTAAATTTAATTATTTCATTAATTTTTGTTTTATAAATTTGCCTGCTTTTTAAAAATTTTTTTAAAATTTTAAGTGAGTTAACATTAATATGTTGTTAAGTATAGGTTATTTGTAGCCTACTAAACAGTTTGGAAAATTCATTAACCTTTAGAAGATTGTAACTTCACATATCAGATGTAGGATGATTTTTTGAGGCTTCCTTACTTTGGATAAAAGTTACATCTTTTACGCCATATAATTTAGTTATTAATTATGCCATATAATAGTTTAAAATTTGAGCTTTCTAGACCCAGTAGTTATTTTCTGTATAAGTATCTGCAGTACCAGATGAAGAAAAGAAGAAAATACAGCTTATTTGACAATTTTTGCACTTTTCAATTGCTTATATTTCAGAACCCTTTTATGGAAGATCTCGAAATTTTGCATACTACCTAAGAAAACAATTATCTTTCAAACAAGATACTTGGAATTATATCAGGTGTTTGGAGATGGAGAAATTGACCCCCAAAAATTGGCAACTTGATTCCTGTATATATAGTCAGTCAGTGACTTTCAAATGTTAATATCAAATAAAATCTTCATTAAGTCTAGGTTGATCTTAATGAACATTCTATTTGAAATATATGACATGACATGTGACCTTCTCCATCTTTCTAACCCCTCAACCTTTACCCACCAAAATTTAGTAGCATCAATTCCCTTAATATACAACCCTCCCTGCAAAATTTCAGAAATTTTTGATAAAAGCATGAGTTCATTAATGCCATTTTGAAGATAATAAATCATATCCTTCCACACAAACACAAACATCCATAAATACAGAAATCACTCCAAATTTTTCTGCATTTTCCAATGTCAAGCTCCTGAGTCCAAAAATCTAAAATCTTGGGGGGTTATTTTTTTGACCAATTGTCATACTTTCATCTTTTTACTTTCCAGAAAGTAAAAAGAGATGAATTGACTGTCTACCAGAGAGTTTGTGGTAGGTGTCCCAGGAGTTCTTGAAAAATTTGTCTGATTGAGAGGAAAAAAGAGAATCTATATATATAATCGAGACGAGTTGATAATAATAATAATCAGTGCAGAGTCCAAACGGTTAGGAGTTGAAATTTGAAATTTGGTATACAGTTAGGGTACGTCACGAGAACGCACACTAAGAAGGGATTTTTCGAAATTCCTCCCCACGGGAGAGGGACAGGATTAAGTCTTAACACTTCCATCAACAATGGAAGTGTTAAGTGACAATGGAATGTTACATAACAATGGAAGTGTCAACAATGGAAGTGTTAAAAGAAAGCGACGTGCAAGACGCAGATGCAGTTTTTTCATTTTTGCGGGAAATCGAACATATTTTTAGATTCATCTAAAAATTCTCTAATTAGTCTGGTAACAGGGGGACCCAATTCTTGCACTCTGTGAAAACGGGTAAGGTTGACTGTAACGTAATAATCTTAATTTTTGCTAAAACGGTTAGGAGTTGAAAGTTGAAATTTGGTACACAGTTTGGGTACCAAATTTAAGTACCAAAGTGTTAAGTAACAATGATAGTGTTAAGTAACAATGGAAGTGTCAACAATGGAAGTGTTAAGTAACAATTGAGAACAAGAGAAAGCGACGTGCAAGATTTATGGGCTCTGGAAAAAAGAAAAAGAGTAATATGTTAGAACATATTCGATTTTCAAATTTAAACAGATTAGTTCGGTTTTTCTCGACCTTTCTTCTTTAGAACATTCGATGAAAATTGAACGATATAATCAGAACATGTCGTGAAAATCGAACAATATTAGAACATTCGATTTTAGAACATTCGAATTTGTTTCTTCAATTCTTCAAAAATTTCTCTAGCTTTCTCTTGAATGATAGTCATATTAGTTGCATCTCTTCAATTCCCTTTCTTTTATCCAAATTAAAAGCAATCTCCATTTTTTCATGGATGGCAATCTTTGTTACTCAGATGTGATTTTTCTGTTATTCCTTTAGCTCCTTGAGTCTTCTTGATTATATCTTTCTTAGCTAAGATTGTGCCTACTGTAGACCTGTTCAAGCCATAGTTCCTAGCAACATCAGACATCTTCTGCCCACTGTCTACCTTGGCTATTAAACTCACCTTTAGAAAATAAAAACAGATACAAAACTTAATGAGTGCTCGACAGTCTTGCAAAAACTATAAAAAATTATTTGTCAGAAGCTGGAATTACAATGGAAAGTTTCAAAGTTTGGAGGAATATTATCTGATCAGTATTGGGTTGAGTGTCAATGGCAACATCTCCCACACTCCAAAAAATTTCGAATTGTTACCTGGAGACAAGGGAAACCAATTAGTATTCATTATTTTATGTCGCTTCCTTTTGTGTTTGTTCTGTGAAGTGTTCATTTTCCAAACATAAAAATCTTTCGCGAAAGTGTTTGTTTTCCAATTTGTTCGCAGTCCGAACTGTTTGTTAACTGATCACCCATTGTATCTTGCTTTGTGGGTTACTGTTGCTATAATCTGTAACTCCTTACATATTAAGGGACCATCCATAAATTATGTAAGAGTGATTTTGGCCATTCTAGACAACCCACCCACCCATGTAAAAAACTATTATTTTCTATGATCCCCCTTCCCGTCCCTATCTTATGTAATATTTAGGCATGATTTTAAAGAAAGATTTTAACAAAAAAAAAATTTTTTATGAAACCCTAAAAACCTTAGGTCCAAAATATATTATTATTAATTAGTTAATTAATATGTAGGGGAGAGCGGGGCTAAAAGTTCCTGGGGTAAGTTGTTCCGATTGAAATAGCTCCATAAGGAAAAAAAAGAAATATAATTAGCAAATACGTCATGAAATCGAACGTTTTTGCGCACGGACGGCAGCCATCTTAATCAGGCCAGTGACGTCCAGTACATTGGAAAGGGAGCCTGTACATCACTGATCCACGTAAGTAAATATTTTCGTGTTTGATATTTTTGGTATATCTGGCAAATTTAAATAATTAGTGATTAGTTCTTTGGTATTTTTATTTAAAAATATATCGAGTATCTTGATATACTACACCGAAACCGTGTATGTCTCGTAACCTAATCTAGTAGTTGCTGTTTTGAACCCATGTGTTATTGGGGCTAGATGTTCCCTTCTTTGGGGGCATGTTGTGACCTTGGAACAACTTGCCCCAGTTCATCTGTACCGGTAATGCAGTAAAAATAATGTTTTTTTCTTCTTTTGCAGTATGCGGACTTATATTTGAAAAACAACACGGGATTCTGTATCTCAGGAGTTGATGCAAAGAGCTGCAGATGCAGTTATTAAAGATGGTAAAAAAAAATAAAACTGTTGCCAGAGAATTAGATATTTGTCATATGATGTTATACAGATTTGTAAGGAAGTTGAAATCTGGAGTAGAAAACGCTGCGGTTGGCTACAAAAAAACAAGATTGGTCTTTAGTGAAGAACAGGAAAACAAGTTGGCAGAGTATTTGTCAAAATGTGCAACAATGTTCTTTGGTCTTCTACCAGAGGAAATGCGAAAATTAGCATATGAATGTGCACAGAAATTCAACGCCTTTGCTATTCCACCATCTTGGCATGAGAATGAAAAAGCTGGTCCAGATTGGCTGACTGGTTTTTTAAAGAGAAATCCTCAACTCTCGATTAGAGCCCCAGAATCAACAAGTGCTAGCAGAGCAACATCTTTTAATAAACACAATGTTAATGAATTTTTTACAAAGCTAGGCACAGTGTTGGATAAATATAAATTTCTGCCCTCGAGAATATATAATTTAGGCGAAAATTGCATTACAACAGTGCTAAAGCCAAAGAAAATTATTGCCAAAAAGGGAACTAAGAAAGTTGGAGCTATAGTATCGGCAGAACGAGGTACATTAGTCACCGTAGAACTGGCAGCAAATGCATTAGGACACACAGTTCCTCCAATGTTTATTTTCCCTCAACTTAAATACAAGGATTTATTTATCAAAGGCGGGCCACCGGAATCCATTGGTGCAGGAAATAGCTCTGGATGGATGACAGCTGTGGAGTTCCTCATATATATGGATCACTTCATCAAGCACACCAGACCATCACCTACAGATCCAGTTTTGTTATTGCTTGATAATCACCAATCTCACGTCGATATCAATGTGGTAGAAAAAGCGAAATGTAACTCCATTGTAATGCTGTCATTCCTGCCTCATTGTACACACCATCTGCAACCATTGGACGTTGGAGTGAATGCACCGTTTAAAAATTATTGTGCAAAGGCTCAAGACAACTGGCTACACAGCAACCCTGGCAAGACAATGCCAATATATGAGATCCCTGAAATCATAAAATATGCATTGCCAATTGCAGCAACCCATATCAATATAATGAGCTCCTTTAAAAAGACTGGCATTTGGCCATATGATCCTAATATTTTCACTGAAGACGACTTTGCTCCATCTTTCATGACAGATCGCCCTTTGGCTCCAACGCATGATAGTGTTGGAGCCAAAGGGCATCACACCTATAATTGATATTGATGTAATTGATATGGAAGTTTCAGAGACAGAAACTAGAATAGACAAATCCAACTATGCACGTGAAATTGTAAGCATTACTGACGAAAGACAAATCTTGGGTCAGCCAGGGCCATTAGGAGTTGTAAATTTTCCTGCAACATCTGGTGTTATACAAGAACATGGAAAGGATGTTCCTTTCTCCCCAGAAGCAATTCGTCCCTTTCCAAAGGCACCACCACAGAGTGGAACGACCAAGAAACATCATAGAAAATCCGCAATTTTAACAGACACTCCTGAGAAACAAGCCCTGGCAGAAAAGCAAAGCAAGAAAAGGAAGGTAAACATTGATAATGAAGTAAGAAAAAATAAAGGAAAAGGGAAGGGTTAAAGAAATCAAGGGAATAAAATAAAAGAGAACGACAAGAGAACGCTAAAAGGAAAAGGAAAGGGAAAGTCCATTAAACCAGTGGTCCCCAATCTTTTTATCGCCGCGGACCAGTCAACATTTGATAATTTTACCACAGCCCACTGAGGGGGGACGTTGATTGTTTATATTTTAGATTGTTTTGATTTAATAATGTTAATTTAATTGTATTTAAACATGCCTTCAAAATAAAATACAGTTACACCAAAAAATGAATATAAAGTGATTTAACATAACTCACGGTTTTAGGTGACGTCTCTCAGCTCCCGGTTAACCTCTCGTCCATTGAAAGTCGCATAAACCCTAGAGAAATGCACTACAGTAAATAAAATGGAAATAATTTAATGTTTCTTAGGCGGCTCAGTACCATTTGATCCGCAGACTGGTACCGGTCCGCAGACCAGGGGTTGGGGACCACTGCATTAAACGACAGGTTGTACAAATGAGCAGTGAATGTTCTGAGAATGACGAGGATAGTTTAGAGTATTATTGTTTAGTCTGCTATGACCGTTACTCTAACTCACGTTCTGGTGAAGAATGGGTCCAGTGTCAAGAATGTAAGAACTGGGCCCATTCCAGATGTAGAAAATATCGTGACATGTTAACATACTTTTGTCCGAATTGCGGTTCTGATGAATCTTGTGATGATTTATAAGTATAGTGTTATTTTCAGTCAAAGACGACTTTCTGATATAATTGAAGACTGATAATTGATAATTTCAAGGCTGATTAGCTACTTAAGCTAATATAATTGCTAATATTTCAATCTTTAAGTAAAAGTTATAAATGTTAAAACGTAAAAATGTTTCGTTTACAATAAATTTAAGAAAAACAACTAATTATTCATAAGATATTATTGATTAGTCCTTAAATACATACTTAGTTAAATAAATTATTGTTTTTTTTTTACATATTACACCTTCCATAGATCTTGTAACAACTTACCCACCTTGTTAACAACTAGCCCCGAACTGAGGTAAGTTGTTACTTTCCGATTTTAGGTATTGTATTATTAATTATAAAAAAATCTTACAAAAAACAACCCCAAAAACTGTATTTATAGCAAAGTTAGATATATTACTAAATTTTAATCTCTTAATACTTATGCTAGAATTACGTTTTCTTAACAAATTATGAGGTTGATTAATTAAAAAACGGAACTTGTAGCCCTGCTCTCCCCTACTATTATTTATAAAAGACTTTATGTGAACAAATTAAAAAATATAAAAATTTAATGAATTCGAATGAACAATTTATTTTAAGAACTTTATTTTTTTAATTATTAACGATCTTTTCATTATTATCATCATTAATCAATGTCATAATATTCATTTTTCTATTAATTTTAATTTTCACAAAAGGACGCAAAAAACTTTGACGGATTGACTAGCTAGTACACGTGTAAACAGAAATGCATACAAAACAAAACAAGAAAGAGAGAGAAACCACCACATGGCCTTTCTTCCACGATGTGGAGAAAAAATGTGTAGAACGTAAGTCTGCGAGCATTATTATTCTATTATGTCACACGAGATGGCATTGATACTACGAGTGTTCTTAATAGAAACAGCCAAGTTGAAGCCAAATTCAAAACTCCACCACTCAACAAGATCAAAAAATAAAAATAAGAATATTACATAAGACGAGATCTGTTACCCCCCTACCCGAGTAAGAAATCCTTGACTCCCACCCACTCCAAAATACCTTACGTAATTTATGGACGGCCCCTAAGTAGTGATATAAGTAGGATAGAAATAGATAAGCTCTTCGAATTAGTGCAGCAATGGCATTGTTAATATACACTGGTGGTTGAAAGGATGTGGTGGGTATTGTGTAAGAGTATAAACTAAATTTATGATCAGGGTTCCTACTCAAATTTTTGTTTTGAATTCCCTGACTTTTCCTGATTTTCCCTGACCAACTTTGTCCAAATTCCCTGACCCTCACATTTCTTACGGTGTGGAATATCGACATAATATAACAGCATTTTATTTACCGAGAACATCGAGTATATCTATCCCTCTTTTTGCCTAGTTGTATGTTTCAAAGACTGCCACATTAAAAAAATACAGTATGCATACATCCTGTAGAAAAATGTATGATAGAATCCACAACTTCAATGTAATGAAAAAATAAGCAATTTACAAATGAAACATGAGCTTTTTATTTTATCATCATTTATCAATATTATTTGTATGTAAATCTGATAAATACAAGATAGCATAAAATCAACAAACAGTATTCTTTGATATACAAATAGTACTGTACTGTACTTAAAATGAACTCTTGACTTAGAAACACATAATTTTAAAATCTTTCAACAAAAAGAGTAACTTTTTTTAAACAGCAACACAATTTTACCAAAAAGTTAAATTTAAAAATTTTCAAATAAAGCATTTTGTTCCCTCATAAAAAAATCGATCATGTAAAAAAAGAAATAGTTTTCTTTTGTCAACCACATTATTTCAAAATGGCGTAAAAATAGATTGTATATAAAGAGGGATAGGTGTAAGTTTTTACTATAGCTTCTCTAACAAATCCACTAAATCTAGCAAAAAATTAGCTGAATTGGCAACTCATTAAAAGAAAAAAAAAATGTTTCGTTGCCGCCATTTTGATTTTGGTTTCAGTGTAAAGGCCAGAGTTTTAATAATTATTTTTAATAATTTTTATTTATTATTTAATTTCGCATTAAATTTTGTCTTTGCATAAAATTTTCTTAAGAATGCAGACAAAATTTATCTATTTTAACCCTTAATTACAAATCTTATAATTATTGCAAATCATATTACAAACCATCTTTCTCACTTTTATAGCAAATTTTAATAAATGAACTAATGTTTTCAGCAATCTTAAATAGCCTTCCTCAGGTTTAACATAATTTCAAACGTCAATTAGAACATAAGATTTGAAACTTCGCGTTTCACTTGTGAGATATGATGACTCTTTCCCTTTGGGAAAATAAAGGGGATAAAGTTAATTCTCCCAACGTCAGGAAAGTCGAGGGACTAATAAGTTGTGGGAAACATGGTACAGACAGACGAAGACACCTCTTTACCATTTAACCCGTTTATTGTAAAAATATGCTTACAATATAGCTAAAGTTGTCTTCGTTTCTCGTCTTAAGTTCATAGTGGTGGTAGTGGAATCCGGAGCAATGTTCAGTGAACGATCCGGAAAGGAAAGTTCATTTGATTTCTGTTTGATGTCTAGCACTAACATATATCACTCATGTTTTTCCTGAGTTAGAAAAGTCCTTCTTTTGAAAGGTAACTGTTAATTTGTGGAAGGAAAAGGTAGCCCTCGATCGTTCCCTGCATTGGTTTTGGACCATCACCCACACTTTATGATGGGGATCTAATGGATTCTCCGATTTACTTACGTCAATCGAAGAATCCGAATTCACAGAAGTATTCGTTGTCTTTTCAAACAATGGAAAATTCAACTCCAATCCAAATGATCGATCTTGAGAGCTGCACTGTCTTGACTATTTCTCAAGTTTCTATAAAAAAATTTTTACTCATTTCTTTTTTTTCATCTAATAATTTAATTTTTTTACGTTTTTCTATTTTAGTGAGACTTGTATTCCTATGACGTCATAGTATTACGAAAATTAGGATTATTAAAATGTATAGAATTTAAATAAAATAAATACTGTACAGAAATAAACATCAAACGAAATTACAATTATATGTTAATAAAATATAGAAGTTCAGCGCATAGAATCGTAACTACAAATCTTTTTCTTTTGCAACATAACTATAAAAATTGTTTTGTTGTTGTTTCGCACAAAAGATAATCAAATTTATTTTAATTTTTTAGTAATTTAATTAATTTTTTAAAAATTTACCAGTTTTTTAAATTTATAATTAATTATAAGCGAGTTAACATTGGTTAAACTATCGGATTACCTAGTTGATTTTCAAAACAATAACTACAGTATATCTATTATAAGTATGATGCCTAAAGTTGCCAAAATCAGTGGATATTTGTTACCCAACATCATTTCTGTTAAACTAATTATTCAACTATGTATCGAAGTTGCGGAAATTAACGGGAGGGGGAAAAATACGCTTGCAGTACAGTTCTTTTCAAGGAAAGTCGTTACAACAAATGTAAAAAAACTACTAGTCGGCACCAGCATTTTACTGTAAATGTCGGGTAGCTATTTATAATTTTTTATTGGAATTTATATGTACCGGTAATCACGGGTGAAGATTGTCTTTCTATAATTTTTTATGTTGTATATTAATGTTTTAAACGTGAAAAACAATTAAATCACGGATTTTTACTGATCTATTTAGCTAGTTTGAAGTGAACAATCTAATAAATTACTATTTCAAGTTTTAAAAGTTTGTAAACTAATTTTTAATTAGTTATTTTTTATTCTAATTAACAAATTCATCTTTTTATAATCGCTGAATTATTAAAATTAAAAATTAAACATATTACATAATAGTAGTTTATCCTGTTATTAATCCACAACTGTAAAATTATATGGCTTCAGAACGATGAAAAGAGCCATTTCAGATTCAAAACGGATTCTGGTATATTTTCTTATTAAAGATTGCAGCATTACTTCTTGCCGCCTGCAGATGGCTACGCTTAGTCAGCCATATTCAGCAAACGAAATCAACAAGGCAGTTAAGGAGACAAATTCCCTGACTTTTTGAGAGTTATCGACAAATTCCCTGACTTTCCATGACTTTTTCCGAAACTAATGAAAATCCCTGACTTTCCCTGATTTTCCCTGACTTTCCAGGTGCGTAGGAACCCTGTATGATGCATACCATAGCTAATACCTGTGAGAGTTCTATAAATTAGTAAATCCAGAAAACTAATCTTGTTTTGTCTTTTTCATTTTCTATAGTAAAATTAAATTATAGTAATTAGTTTCTCATAATTAGCTCTGCTAAAATCACTGATAGTGGAGATATACCTTAGGCAGTGGTGATATTCAACGGGTTCGCACAGGTTCGCCCGAACCGTTAAAATTTTCAGTTTCCCGAACCTTGTTAAACACACGGAACATTTCTCAGTGGTTTTGTTTTGTTTTTTTTTTAATATATTAAAATATACGTATTATATTTTATACTCTGTAATACTCTTTTTATACGTATTATATTTATACTCTGTAATACTACTAAACTAGAGCCTTATACCCAGTGGCATGCGGTGACATTTGATGATAGGGAAGCTGTTTCTGTAAGAAGCCGACTTCCAGGGGCAATCAGTTAGTTGCGCGTCAGCGATGGCCTAGGTTCCATTCGTACGTGCATGGTGGCGGAAGAAAAAGACTGCAAGTATCTGATAAAAACCGTTTATTTTAACATAAAATAAACATACACTATGTACGAAATAGTTTCCTTTAGGACAATCAGCCGTTTGAACATTCTGGGCGTCGATGTAGTTCTTCGATGGTCGATCGAAGGTGGCTTCGGGACAGTGGCGTTGATAAGTCTGTAAGGCACGGGAGACTTTCTCTGTTGGAGTCGGGGACACGGTCTAAATCCGAAGTGGCACGGGTTACAGGTTGGCACAATAAACGAGAAACTGTTTTTTTTTTTTTTTTTTTTTTTTGTGCGTTGACACACGGCGTTATGGTTATTCGGAACGTTAACCGAGTGCCAGGTGTCCTCGATTGTCGGGGATTATATCAATCTCCGTTCTTTCTTTCGTCCATTTTGATTGGTCGTTCTCCCTCAATCACGCTTCCCGACTGGTTGGTCCCTCGTCATTAAACGTAACGAGACTCTTACCTGGAGCGCGAGAAACGTCAAAATCGAAGACGAATTCGATCTTCCACCGATCATAGGACGACTTCCTTCCGCGATTTACGGTTTCTGCCTGGCAGTTTGATATAAACAATGGGTGTCCGACTACAAACGACTTTTACCTATGTTTTTTTAAACTAATAAATTTTTCTGTAAATTAACCGTTTTATCGCGTCTCTCGTGACGGGTCAGACCCGTCCGGTACATGACATTTCCATAAAAGTTTTAAACAAATACTGGAAATGACAAAAATAAACAATTTATGTATTTTAGTTCTAAAAAACAAATAATACATAATACAAATTGATACGATACAAACAATGATAGAAAAACTTGTTTTTTTAATTTTTTATACACTAAGTCTATTCGGCGATTTTTTCCGCAAAGTCGTTAATTACTTTATCATACAAGTCGCTGGTCGTCGACTCCATCAACGTATTTAAAAGTATTTTTCTATCGAAAGCCACGCTAGGACGACAATTTTTCCTCTGGCCGAAAAACTGCGCTCAACAGACGCACTGGTAAATGGTACCATAAAAATTAATGATATTAAATCATATAATTCTTTTAGTACGTCTTTGTTCGGATCGACATTAATTATAATATGTTTTGTTTAACAGTTACTTGTCAATATAGTCCGGACACGAATATAAATATTGCAATTTGCTACGTAATTTAGATAAATCAAAAAATTTCTCATATAATTTACTTAATTTAAAGAATTAAAACACGCTTGGAAAAATTGTTTTTCATAATATTAAAATTATTAACATCTAAAATTGATAAAAATTCTAAAGACTGTCTTAAAATCTGTCAATATAATTACAGTATAATTAAAAGAAAATTATAATTAATTATAACTTTGCAAAAAAACGTACATAAAAATAACATTGAATACTCTTTACTTTTTAATTTTTAAACAATTCACTTAGTCAGATAGCTCCCAGTGGCTAAGGGTCGTTGGAAACGTTACACATGTGTAGCCAGGGCCGGCCTTCTCGATAAAGGGGCCCGGGTGCAAGAAACTATTTGGGCCCAAATGTTTTTCTAAAATAAAAAAATTTACAAACACGAACATATATTAATGCATGTTTATTTAAAGCGTGATTTTGTTCTTGCTAATACATTAATTACTTCAGAAAAATTACAATTTTTTGCAATTTCTTTTTCGATGCTTAATATAGCAAGTGCATTTAAGCGTTCTGCACACATGCTGGATCGAAGATAATTCTTTATTAATTTTAATTTGCTGAAAGAGCGCTCAGCACTTGCTATAGTAACTGGCAACGTAAAGAAAAGTTTTAATACAGTTAATACATTTAGAAATAACTCATTATAATTATTATTTAGTATGTATTGCAATATATCTTGTGCGTTATTTACATCCCTTTCATTCAAAATCAAATCCCGTAGCAAACCAATTTCCTGGATTAGGTTTTCATCTACATCTTTGTTATAAAAATTTACAAAGTTTTTGGAACATTTTTCTAATTCATGTTTTTCTAAGGTTTTCATATCAGTGATTAATTTGAAATCAGAAATAATATTTGGTATACTTTTAAATCTATCTTCTATTTGTACAATAACCGTATCAATTAGAGTGTTAAAAAAAATAACATCTAAATTCCTCTACCGGGTTTTCTATAACTTCATCTTCTGCTATTTCGGAATATAACCTTTTTCTTTTTCGTATTCGTTTTTCAGGAAAATGTTCTGAAATATTTAAATTACGTGCTAGCACTTTTGCTTCGTCTAAAAATGTGTTAAATTTTGTTCTTAAATTTTGGATTTCAGTTTTAATTTTATTGACTAAATTAAAAGCCGACTCAAGAATAATTGTTTTTGCTTGAAATAGTATATTGATTGCGTTGATTTTAGACAACATTGCAAACCATACTACTAAACATAAAATAAATGGCATTTCTTGTATTGAATCCAATAGACTTTTAGCTTCGGATACCGCTGTATTATCGTTACTTACATAAATAAATTCTTCTAGGGCATTACAAGTTTGTTCAAACTGTGTATACACTGCTTTAACCGAATCTATTTTGGCTTCCCAACGAGTGTCACATAATGGTTTAAGAGTAATGTTTAAATGTTTTTGTAGAATTTCCCATCTCTTTGTAGATGCAGAAAATAAGCAATATAAACGTTGCAATATCCCAAAAAAATTTTTACAATATATACTGCTGGAAGCGGCATCACAAATTAATAAATTAAAAGAGTGTGATAGGCAAGGCACATATATTGCATGAGGGTTTAGAGCAATTATTCTAGATTGTACACCTTTATATTTCCCTTTCATGTTGCTACCGTTGTCGTATCCCTGCCCTCTGCAATTCATAATATCTAAATCAAGCTCACTTAATGTTTTCAATAGAGTTTTTGCTAGTCCTTCTCCAGTCACATCAGTTGCTTCAATAAACCTTATAAATGACTCATTTATAATTAATCTTTTCTCTTCAAAATTTACATACCTAATAATAACTGAAGTTTGTTCCTTATGGGAAATATCAGGAGTACAATCCATTTGGACACTATAGTATGTGGCTGCTTTTATATCGTTTTTAATTTTGTTAAGGACTTCATCTCCTAACGCAGAAATAATTTGTTCTTGTGATCTATGTGCTAAATGATGCACAATTCTATTTTTCGAATTTTTTATTCTGTTTATATGATCCATTAACACAGAGTCGTATTTACTTAAAAATTCGATTAAACTTAAAAAATTTCCATTATTAGGCGTTCCTATTATTTCATGGGTTCCTCGAAGTGGAAGATTATTACATGCTAAAAATAGAATCACATCTACAATTCTTTGAAATAGTAATTTAAGTCGTTCCGTTTCCTTATTTATATTAACTTGATTAGTTTCATCAATAGTCGAACATAAATTTAGTCGTTTTAGTAATTCTTTCCAAGCAATAAACGAATTAAAGTGACAAATAGAACGCTCATGATCTTGAATTACAGTTGACAGCTTTCTCCAGTTACTATAGCCACCTATAAACCGTGTAGATTGTTCATTTCCTCTTCTTTTAGAAAATAGTATACAACAAAAACAAAATACCGAGTCTTGCGTTTTTGAATAAATTAACCAGCTGCGAAGCTGGGTTTCACCATTTGGCATTTTTTTAAAGTAGTACGTAGTGGAAAATGACCTACCTTCATCATTCTTAGCAAAAACTCCTTTGTGTTGTACAGGTCCGGTTTTAACACAAAACATTCGAAACTTATCAGTTATAATACTTGGCCATAAATCTGGATCACTTATGTTCATTTGATCATATTCGTTATTGTCATTTTCGACGTTATTTTCTGATTCGATCATATTTGTATAAACATGCGGTTCTTCAACGAATTTCACAGTTTCAACATTTTCATTGCAAGACTGTGTAGTTTGTGCGGAACTTTCTTCTCCAGTTGAAGCTTGAACTGTAACTTCTGAAGTCGAAACAATTTCATTGCTGGAATTACTTCGTAGCCAAGAAAACAGATCTACTTGTGATTTCTTGAAATTTAGCTTTTCTACTTTTTTCTTTTCTGCTAATTTTCTTTTTTGACACCCAGAGGGATATTTCCTTGGCATGGACATGATTAGATGTAACAATAATTAAACGTTTTGTAGTATGACACGTCTTTCTTTCTCGTGCTGAACTCGAACTCTCACAACTTCTCGGAGGCTCCTTGTAAAGTATTGATCTTTTAGCAGAGTGGGAACAAAAGAAGCGCGACCTTGTCAATTGGACCCACGTGCGGTCGGGTAATACCACTTGTAAGGTCAACACCTTACAGAGGGAAAACAAAGGAAGCGCCGGCTTTGTCAATAGGACCCACCTGTAGGCTGTAGTCAGACCGAAAGTTCCAGAAATAAGACAGACAAAAAAAGATAGAAGAAATTATAAAAGAAACATTAAAACTACGATTATATACCAGGGGCGTGCCGTGACATTTGATGATAGGGAAGCTGTGTTTCTGTAAGAAGCCGACATCCAGGGGCAATCAGTCAATTGCGCGTCAGTGATGGTCTAGGCTCCATTCGTATCGTTTATTCGATAAGCCAGTAAAAACCGTAGACTTCTCTAAATGCATTTTTAATATCACGATTACATTCCGAATCGCTAGCCACGATATAAGGGCTACAATTAAAAGTAAAATAATAAAAACTTACTCGGTGAAATAAAATATGTGGTGGATGTACTGGTACATACAAAATATTCTTCAATTATATGAATATACTTTTAAAGAAAATTATAATTAAATATAGCTTTGCAAAGAAACGTACAGTACATAAAGATATAAAATATTCTTTACTTTTAAAATTTTAAAACAATGTACTTAGTCAAATAGCTCCCTACCAGTGGCTAATGGATGGAATCGAAGACGGTTGCAGAGGACTGCCAAATCCCCAGGGTGCTGATACCGGTCAATGTCAAATACCTCTTTTGTCGCATCACTAGTATATCTCAAAGGACGCGACAGGGCTGTTGTAAATTTTAAACGTTTCTCACCATAGCCGTAAAAATCTAAATATGTTAAACTTAAAAGTCATTTGTTTTCTAACTAATTCGTTTTAGGACCAGGTGTTGTCCACGGAAATTTCCAAAATTTACAACTTTTCGGTCACTCTCGTCGAATTGGAAAAATTTGTCTTTATTACATCTAATACAATATTTCGAAGAAATCAGTCCCCACTATACTCGGCTGTATATTGGTTCGGTTAAGCTTTTGTTTAAGTAATATTCCGGCTCTTTCATCGGGGTTTTGTTTATGTCCCCAATTCCCTAATCGCTTAATTATTTAACTACTTCTTAAGTAGAAATAAGTCGAAACCGGTTACTTTCTACTCGAATATTTGTAGTATCGGGAAAAAAGTGGAAAGACAAATTTTTATGACAAACGAATACATAAATCGTATAATTTTATATGGCCGACGGCCACAGTATTATTTTCATTTCTTAACGCGGGCTATATGGTTTTGAAATTTTTTTTAAAAAGTCGAATTTAGGTGGGGATCCTCGGGAGTTCCCCGAATCAAATAACAAAAACTAAACATTCGCATCATCGAGAATTAGTTTAAAGATTGTCGAAATTCAGAGATCTACAATAATAATGTTTACGATAAAATGTACTTTTCGTCATACTGATAACGATAGGAATATTGTCAAGTTTTCGTGTGCATTCTTGATAATGTTGGGGCCCCCTCAATCGCGGGGCCCCGGTGCGTAGCATCCGCCGCACCCCCCGATGGCCGGCCCTGTGTGTAGCTTCCATCAGCTAAACCGGCTGAGTTGGTGCTCTGTAAAGCGCATGCGCCAATGCCCTTTCGCTGCTTTACACCATTCAGTTATTCTCGCCGTGGAAGCTGACCCGGTTTCGACATTCGTTCCGCCACTGATATTCGAATATACAATAGCAATCTTATCGTTTTTTTCACATGTAGTATAGAAATTTGTAATAGGATACATAATGCAGTTATAATAAAATATTAAGTTTAATTAATACAAAGTACTGTACGTTAAAACATGAAAATTTATATTTTAGAAAATACAAAGGAAGATCATTGGAAGGTGGAAGCGGCGCTTCTATTGCTTCCAATGACGGCACGCCACTGCTTATACCCCGTTCGCACCGAGCATTTCAATCTAGATTGTGAGCAAGGCCGGGGACTATGTCTTGGTGCGATCTCTCTCGACTATTTCAATCTGAACCGAAACGAGGTTTAATCGCGATCGATTCAAGAGAGTTCTTGAAACTAGATCCAGTCATAAGAGAAATCCCACAATCTCACGCGCGTGAGATAATACAAGATGGCTGTGGAAGACGTGTCGGGCTATGGACAGCGAAATAAAAAGGATATTGTATTATGAGAGATGATGACATCTACTATGAGTAGTGCCGTTTGTGGTGGAATATACTTGTGACCACATTGGAGTACTTGATGTATTGGCTCCAGAATACAATATTGAAGTACAGGTAGGCCTCCTACAACGCGGTTGGAAAAATGCGGAAATTTTCTTACAACGTGGTACTTTTACAACGCGGTTTAGGGAATTTAGAAACGAATTATCTTTCACATAACAGAAAAATCGCAACGGATCACATAAGTGCAGTGGAACTTGATGGAACAAGCTCAGATCTTGAAATAAGGCCAGTCAAACATTCTCCCATAACTATAATAAGTGACGATGAGGACTGAATTTGAGCATAACATTATGTTTCTTTTTGATTTTGACTTGAAATCATAATATTTTTAGTTTTTATATGATGTTGAATTTTATTTAAGCTTTTTATGTACATAAATTTAAAAAATGATGAAAATGTTACACCATAAAAGGCAGTTTTTCTCTTTTAGAACTGAATCCCAGTTTTTGTATTAAGTTGGTGTCTCCTATAACGTGATTTCCCACAACGCGGTATTTTCAAAGAACGTATCTACCGCGTTGTAGGAGGCCTACGTGTAGTTGTAGTAATGGATCTTCCCAGGTTTTAATCTTGTAAAGCGTTTGGTGGAATGAGAAAGCCACTGGAATTTTCTGTTTATCCTTCATAAACTTAACACTGTCGGAGGTGATGATGTTGATTTTAGCAAGTTGTTCATATAGCATTAACAGATCACATTCTTTAGTAAAATTCATATGTGCATGATAAAGTAATATCTCCATTGATGCCATTTCCTTTCTTTTTCATGAATGAATCTATTTAAGAACTTATGTTCAACTTTGGTATTAAAGATTAAATACACCTTGGATAAGAACTGCAATTCAACAAAATACATTTTGATGTTATACCATTCCTATGACATTGTAAGAGGAATTCCAATTGTATACATTCCTTATCTTTTAAGAGTTTGAAAAAAAAAACACTTTGCAGTTTCCATGAAGTATAAAAATGATTAGACCACCATGCCAACATATTATCCATAAAAACAAGAAATAACTACTGTCTATTGGCATTAAACAGTTACCATCATCAACACAAGCACATTCAACATTTTTATCAATGTCATCTTCAGGCAAAGAATATAACTTTGGAACAAAAATATTTTAACGTTTCAAAGTTATGATGTAACAAATTGAAAATATTTGTTATATTATAAAGTTTCTTGAAAGAGTGGCTGTAACCAAAGCTGAAAATGATTTCTTTCAAGAAAATATTGTAATTATCTTTTCTTAGTTTTATTTCATTATATTTTAGATACATCAGAATATGGATTCAATTCAGTTATTTGCTATTCTAGCTATTGGAGAAATTAGAAAAACATATACAAGTCTTTAAAATATATATTACACTATAAGAAATTTTTAATATCTTTTGTATTATCAACTAATTCATTAATATATCATTCTATAGGTTTAGTATTATATGAGTAATTTTACCTTTCATAGAAACAATGATATAAAATAAAGTTTTATAATTTGAGATTCAAATGTATTAACAAATGATGATTGTTTATATTTGCTATGATTTAAATAGATCATTAAATTGCTTGTTAATAGAAACGTGATTACTTTTTCAAAAATAAAAATAGCCTATAAAGTTAAAATATGTTATTAAAGTTTTAAGTTGAATAATATACAACAGCAGAAACTAGAGCAGGTTACCAGCCCACTGCCAGTGGAGTCTCCAAGGGGTGCCCAAGAACGCAGGAAATTAATTCAATAAAACTGCCAAGAGCCGCAAAAAAAGCAGCAAATATTTGCACTGCAAATAGTTCCCTTTTAGTCAAAAAAGCAGCACAGAAGGTGCACAAGGCCAGTCAAAATAGTAATGTGCGGCAAGGCCAATGACAGCACTATCAGTACGTAACAATAGTAAAACAGCCCATGCTGTTAGACTTACACCGAGGATGGAAGGGCACGCATGAGTTAACGAGTGACAGCACAAAGGATATTAGAACAGTACAAACCAAATAAAGGGACTGGAAGGTTTTAATCACCAGAAAAATCTTAGAACAAGAGCCTAGATGTTCGTAAACCTGCACACTAGTCCTCCTTGTGGAGACAATAATGGTAAAACGGACCATGTGGTTAGGCTTATACCAAGGGAGGAAGGGAACACATTAACTATGAACTAAGAAATAAATGACAAGGGAACAGCCATGAGATATACCAAGGGATTAAAAGAACAGTACGTACCAAATAACAGAGCCTGAACAGCTAAAAACACCAGAAAAAAAAAAACATAAAACGAGAGCCAGGTAAACATTGACCTGCACTCGCGGAGACATGGACGTGTCTCCGCAAGAGGGCCTCCTAGTGTGCAGGTATAATATTCTTTGCAATCAAAGCATCTTGTCCCCTCATGGTGTGCGAGATGCTTTGATTGCAAAGAATATTATGAGTATGCATGGATGAAGTCGGCATAAATGTGTTCGAAAGGCCCCAATGAGTGGAAGAAGTGAGAGAAGTATATTTGTATCAAGCAGTGTGGAGGTAGCTAATTCACTGCCAACCCGAAAGGGAAAAGACATGAATATATATGTATGTAATGTATCTGTGTTTAATGCCAATAGACAGTAGTTATTTCTTTTTAACAGATAATATATTGGTGTGGTGATGTAGTCATTTTTATAAGCAACACAAAAGGAATAGATATATTTTTTGTATTCCTTCAAGTAAAAAGATAAATGGAATTGCTAATATTTGGCATATATTGTTTTAAAGCATTGTTCATTTCCAACCAAAAAGTATTTTGTGCAAAATTGCTACAACAATTTTGTTTAGAAATATAATCTATTATAAATATTATGATTCTCTCATGCTTTAATTTAATAAACAAAATAAATTAAGATGGAAGTAAAATACTATTTAATAAATTTTATTCCATTTACCAGGCCTATAAAGATACATATTTAACAGACATGTCATTGACAGTCTCAAACTTTCCATGTGAAAATTAAAATAAAAGCATTTTTCTATATCTATTGAATAGTGTCTGGTTAGCATCAAGCATATCAACATTCCACCTTTCTCTCAATATTAATTTTTGTCATTTTCATAAACATATATTATAACAAAACATGGTATTTGATATTTGAAATACAATTTTCCATGAATGTCCATCCTTGAGACATAATAAATTTTTTAAAAATAATGAACTTACATCACTTACTATAATGGATTTATAGAAACAAAGACAATAAATATACAGTTTTGACTTTTTTGGAGCAATTGAATGTATCAACTTTATTTAAAAGATAAGTTTCACTCTATTCTAGATTCTTATTGATAAAATAAAAAGATACAAATAAATTCTTTATGGTGTTTACATAGTTATGAGTCAGTAAAATATATCTTTTGAAATTATTTTATGAGTTGTAAATTACATTTGACATTTATATATTTTTGTGTTTACTTTGTACAAAAGATAAAGAAACTAAACAGTTAAATGAATGCAGGCTACCAAAAACAAAAAAAGGCCTTTTCAAAATTATAAATTCCATGTGTATTTTAAACTAAAAAGAAAAATGTTAATTTTGTTAAGAATTTGAAGAAACTAAATCAAATGAAATTTATATAAAAACAAAAAAGCAACAAAACAAAAAAGAAAAAACCTCTTGTTTAAACAACATTCAATTGTTGGTTTGAGTTTATCAACATAGAAAATATAACTTTTGGTTCTGCATTTTGTTGAGTAATGTGGATCCATCAGAAGAAATATTTGTACAAGGGGGATGGATGTAAATTTTTCTCAAAGTTTTATTGTAGAGCTCTATGATAGTTAAGATAAAATTTCAAAGTTAATGGAAGTGGAAGGGCATTTATTTTCTCTCTCATGAACACGGTGTAATTTCCTTGTTCCTTTTCTTCTTCCTGATGCTCTTCCTCCTCTGTTTTGTTTTCTTCGTTGTCAGAATCACTTTCTAGATCATCAAAGGCCACTCGCTTCCAGATGACTGATGTGTTTCGTTTTTTTAAACTCCGTGTATTTCTCCTTCCATCACTAGAATGTGCAGCTTCTGAAGGTGTGTCTTCATCTTCCATGCAGCGTTTTCTATCCTGTGGTTCTCTGCATTTAGATTTATGATCACTTTGGTCATCACTGGGTTCAAGGTCATCATCCACTTCCATTTCTTGTAAATCTTTTTCTTTTTGTGAGAAACTACATTTGTCTGAATCAACAGTGTGCTTTTTTCCATTGTTTCCACCAGTGAGATGATTATTTCTTAGACCGTTACCTTCTTTTAATTGGGAGGAATTACCAGTACTTGAATCATTGATAGTCGCTGATGTATCATTTTCCATGGCAGCAGCCAGAGCATCAAAACTGGAAGCAGGAGAGGTTCCCATTACTTCTCTTAATTCAGGATCTTGACTCATTACATGTTCAACTACTGCTGATGTGTAAGATGGATGACTGTCAGAACTGACATCGGGGGGACTGTCATCTACTGCATCACCCTGAGCACCTCCATTAGTGCTTTCATTATCACTTTCGTCGAAAATAGGAATGACTATGCGACGGATACGATGTTTAGATTTCTTTTTCTTTGGATGTCTTCTTTTTCTTTCTTTTACTAATGGATGTTCTTCATCCACAATACATCTTAACAGTACTCTAATGCAAGAACGACAAATTTCTTGTAGAGACAAAGGTTGAGAATCGGCTGTAAAGATATTTATTATAAATTTAATCACATTATATACTTAAAAAAGCATAATTATAAAAGGATGAAAAGATTTAACAGTATAAAATCAATATTTTATATTTACATATTTTAAATTGCTTTTCTTTTCTTTTCTTTCGAAGACACAATGTAGTGACGTAAACTTAAACACTGGGCGAATTTTGCACCAGTGTTTAAGTTTACGTCACTACATTGTGTCTTCGAAAGAAAAGAAAAGAAAATACAAAACACGGTTTCCTCAAGATAGAACTATTTTAAATTGCATTTAAATTTTTGCACTTATGTAAAATGCAAAAATTTAAATGCAATTTAAAAAAATATAGTAGAAATTTTAAATAGCCTACTTTTTTAAATTCTTATTTATGATAATATAGAAAAATGTTTGTTGTTAATTTTCACATCACCACCTATTATCAAATTATTACTATTAAAAAATTTTTAAAATTGTCAGCATTAATGTATATTTTTCTTTTCAATATTATATGCAACTATATTGCTTGCTTACTTACAAAACTTTTATCTTAGCTTTGAGCTAGCAACTTTAGCATTTGATATTTCAGATTTTGTTTTGTAGTTTAATAATTTTTGAAATTTAATTTTATAGTCTCTCATTCAAAGTGCAGATGGAACTTTTGAGTTTCTAATTAGATCCATTTTGGGTTAATACCTTTGAAATTTTACTACCTAATTTATATAGTAAACCTTTTCCTATGTTATTGGATACATGTATCACAAACAAAAAAAAACATAAGTGAAATTGCAATACATATTAAGAAGTAATAACAGTAAAATTTCTTAAGAAAATAGTCAAATTATTCCTGAAGCTATGAATGCAATTTCAAAACTGCATCTGAAATTATAGCCATTCAGATTGTCAGTATTCTTGATGCAAAAGTGTGAGACTGAGGATTTTTAAGGAGTAATTTTTAACGAAAGGAAACCTTCTCTTTTTTCGTTGTTTGAAATTGTTGTAAACATCCCCCTTAGAAAAAAACTCCTCACAGAGTATCTGAGCAGAGGTCTCCTCCAACTATCAATAGTTAGGTGGGAAAGTTGACACTTAGTTGTCAAGAATTGCAAGTCATTGTCAACAATGGACCGCTTTCCCACACTAATGCTATAAAAGCACGAGCTACCGGAAGCTCAGGACGCATCTGCACTCGGAAGTTATTTCTGTACTTGTGCTAGTCAATCTCTATGCAACGGACTTGGATCCCATCTGAGAAGACATTCAATGGCTACAGACTCTTCTATACAGTCGACGTCTGCCATAACTTCGATGTATATCGTTCATTCCTGCATAGAGGTATTGTTTGTTAGCGATCTGTGAACTCTCTCTCCCCAGAAACAGGAATAGGCATAGCTAACAGCTGCCCTTTGTATAACTTGCATTTAACTGCATTTAATCAAGTAACCTTGTAGATGATCTTATTGGTTAGCTAAGGTTAACATACAAATGTTTTATTTGTTAACCTGTCAACCTGTTGATCTCTTTCAGGACATCTGTCGACTTACCAATGCACTCCCCACTCACTTTTTGCCCTCCTAAAGCCATCTAACAGATGCAGAAATTGGGCTTTATCAAGCCCATGCAGATTAAGTGGTCAGAAGGGATTAACTCCTGATTATCTCACACAAGTATATACCACGTTTATATATCATGTGTAGTCAAAATGTCAACAGCAAAGTCTGTAAGAAATTCATAGCAGTACAAACATGAAAAATTTTAGATATATATATAGAAAATATTAAATTAACATATTCTGAAAATTCTCAGAGATGCTAGTTATTTCAAAATTAGACTAGTCAACTATTTCAAAATTAAAGTTTATACTTTAATTTTGAAATAGTCGATACTTACCATAAAAATGGAATCAAGCATGAAATACAGTCATTAAAGAATAAAAATAAGAGTAAGTGAAACCTTTTCATTAAATTTTTTCCCTTAAAGTCATTGCAAATTAGTTGATAATATTTTCATTTATGAGGCAATATAAGATTTTTCCATTTGCATGACTATAACCAAAGCAGTGTAATCAAATTAATTATAGTTTGATTTTGACTGCTTGTGAAATTATAATAAATTATGGAAATGTTGATAGCCTATCAATTAATAACACATTATCTCAGATACACTCAGTTTAAATATTTGATAATTATAATAAAAAATTATGAGCCAATTGCTAATTTTCTAAAGCAATGAACAGATTGACAATGAAGTAGAAAAATTTCTGTTCTTCTGAGAGAAAATCTCTTTCTTTTCAGATGCTTTTCTAAACATATTTATAGTTTAAGCATAATCAGTTTATTTTCTTTTATTTTAATAAAAACAATTATATGCATTTCTTATAAATCACTTCTTACTTTCAAATTTGATTGTTAACTTTACAAAAGATTTATAAAACTTGGTCTTGTAATATCATATTCTTATTTACAGAACTTCAAATATCCATAAACAAAAAGATTCAAAAATGTCTAAAATATGAATATCTGAAAACTAAAATTTTAGCATTTAAGCCGAACATTCATTTCAGAATTGAATTAGAAAGCTGGAAATTCTGCAGCTAATTCTGCAAATTTCCAAATTTCCAGCTCAAATTGTCATGACTTAATTTGAAAACTACATATTGTCAACAAATTGCCATTTACCATTAAATGCTGAAATGACTGATCTATGTACAGTGGTGCCTTGTACTTCAAACTGAATTTATTCCTGGAGGTCAATCAAACTTTGAATTTTTCAAAGTCTAAAAAAATTTTTCCCATAAGAAATAAAGGAAAGTGAATTAATTCATTCCCTGACCCCAAACAATATCCATCTTGATAAACTTATAATGTGTATTCGCAGTTTTATGTAAAAACAAGTATAATTTGTTTTCTTTTTACATTTTATTTCAAAGTTAGTTTTAATATAAAATTATAACAACTAGCACCATCTACTTTCAAAAATATTCTGATGATAAAGCACAATATCTCAGGTCAACCAGTCAAAGTCAGCACATCGTGACCAGAGATATGTGGGGAATAACACGGGACAGGTAAATGGGTTTTTTTCAAAGATTCATTTGTCAAAATTCAATTTAGCAACATTTGCTTTTCGAACTTCCCAACACATGCATTCGTCAATGTTCACATTTCCAACGCGTATGCAAATCTCGCATTACTGCCTGTTTGTAGAGAGTGTTGCCATATTGTATTTTATTTTGACTTGGTTCTCAGTCCCCTGACTACCTACAAGTCTGGTTTGGGCACTTAATACTCTGTGCCAAATTGCAACTCCTGACATGTACTCCTTCATACCTCTAAGCTGGTAACCCAGCCAGCAGAACAATTTTATAAACAAGACAGTCTTGTCAATAAGACAATTACATTCATTCTCTAATAATAAATTAAAACTTGAAAACAATAAATAAAACACATAAATAATGTATAATAAAATAAAAATTGTCTTTACAGGTCGCACACCATTGACTTGTCATCTTAAACATAGTTTCCAGATCACCACATGTACAACTTTCACATTTTGCAATAAGTTCCTTTCTAATTTCAATTGCCAATACTATGACCTTTCTTTTAGACTTTGTTACTTCCACACACTTGGATTTCGTAGTTAATAAGTAAAGGTTATATTGAGTTGAACAGAAAGTTTTTGTCTATTTTTATCAGCTATTGTTATTTAATATAGTTGTTAGATTTAATTGTAATAGTCATAAAATTTAACACATTATTGTTAACAAGGGATTAAAATAAGCTTCTAAACAAAGAATACAAACTTTTTACTTCATATTTTGTTTGAATAAAATCAAATTGAAATGTCTTCAGATAAAAAGCATATCCAGCATGGTGTACTCTATGAATTTCAGAAAGGATATAATAACACCATACAAACAATAAAAAAAGGTTTGTAAAGTGTATGGGGAAGATGCTCCTAAGGTTCAAATATGCATATGTGGTTTAAAAAGTTCCATTTGGAAAATTTTCAACTAACGGATAAACAATGTATGGGGAATTCAATAATGTCAACAAAGAAAAATTGCAGGAAGAAATTGTTAAAAATTGACAAAAAACACAATATATCAATATACAGTAGAGCATCGATTATCCGACCACCGACCATGGCAGCACTGGCTTGACCATGAAAGGGAGGCTAGTGTTTAAACTAGGCCTAATACACAATACTCATAATGTATTTTTTCATACTTTTCGGTTATCCGACCAACTCCAGTCCCCAATTAAGTCAAATAATTGATGCTCTACTGTATAACCAAATGTACCAAAAACAAAGCAAAAACAAAAAAAAAGGACTGAAAAATACGAGCATAATGCGAAAGAAGAGATGAATTGCATTTATAGTTTAAGTGCATTTTTTTCAGTGCATGCACAGTTTGAATTCTGAAGCAATGTTTGAAATCCAAAGGAAACTTTTATCAAATTTAGCATTTGAACTCTGAAGGGTTTGAAGTTAGAGTCACTACTGTATCTATTAAATATTAACATACAAGTCTCTTTCCAGTAATTATTATTATATTAATTATCTTTATATAATTACAATAGAATAAAAATCTGAATTTCTAATAATAATAATAATTGAGATAACTCATAAAACAGTGAGAAAAATTACACTTAATTGAAACTATTTTAACATACTCTGTACTATAATACTGTTGAATCATTTACTTTGATAAAATAAATTTTATTATTTTATTAGAATTTCAATTCTTTAACATTTCTGTTATATTGATGATAATAGGAATTCTAATCTCAAAGGATTTTGGATAGAATATATGAAATAAATAATAACTTTTTACTTACGTAATCTAACACTATTTGATAGTGCTTCTTGTGGAACTGGTTTTACAAGAGATGCAAATGAAACAGGAAGAAGATTCTTTATATCCCATGTTGTTTCACCTGTTCTTGTTATTTGAAGAAGCTATAAAAAGTGAATTATATTTCAAAACATAACTTTAATAAATGAAAACCCTAATAAATATTCTTACTAATTAAATTATATATATGTATAATAGAATCTTCTTTGAATTGTAAAATTATTATTAAAATTCACTGGTTATGCATATTTTTACATAAACAATTTTAATTAAAAATAGTTTACACTATGTAGCATACAACTGTACAACTACGTCAAAGCACCAAAAATATCAGTGAATCAATTATAGATCAGATCCTTGGAAAATTTATGGATGGATTATATTGGATGTTTAGGTTTCTCACTATCCAGCAACCTCATTATGTACCTGATTAAAGGCATGATGAGCTTGTTAAAAGATTCTTAGTGCCTGTTTGGCAGAATGACTGCATTATAATATTGTAAAAAAATTATTTGTTACAATATTATAATGTCATTGTTTTATTCTATTCAGGTAAAAATGTAACATATTTCTAATTAAGAATGTTATGACAGTGATTACAGCAATTTAATTGTAAATGTATTATTATATTCTTTGTCTTATAAAGAATTACTTTATAATGATACTTTTTCAAATAACATCTTAAGATTTTTTAAATATATATAAATTAGTATAACATTAAAAAAAATCTTAAAAATCAATGCCACATGTATAAATAAACTATATATTTGAAGCTTTGTTATAAGTTCAATGATATAATGTTTTCAAAGTAACAATAAGAATTTATATAGCAGATAATTTATGATATAATCAAACATAAGTTAATGTTTTATCAAAACTCAGTTTTAATGAAAAAAACTTTTATTCTATAAAATAAATAAAGAGACCATGCATTAACTGTAAGTACAATGTACAATTTTTGAGTCACTTTTGACCTCCTCATTCACTGTTGTATAAAATGATGTACTTTGGGCAAATCCCCTCCCCTTTAATTACATATGCAATATTCACAAATGCCCCCGATACTGAAGAAATGACTTTAAAAAATTCTGAAAATATTTTCTAACTTATAGTTTATACACATGACTAGTAAGAATGCTTATAAGAACAAATTTGTATGTCACTAACATCCTATAAAAAGTCCACATAGCAAATGCTTCAAGCCTCTCTTGCTTCACTGTTTAAACAATGTACCTCTCACAACCCCCTCCCTCACTTAAAGTGTACATGTAATTAATGGATGATCCATAAATGTAGAAAGAATGAATATCATTTTATAATTAACTAATTAATTAAAATTGTACAGAAACATCCATTGCTTAAAACATTCATAAATTACGATTTCAGTTTGAAAACAATTCATAAATTTTCTATACTGTTTTAATAAAGTAATTTTCAAAATGTTTACCTGATCATTTAATGGCATCACTAAAATTCCACCAACTTTAATGAGATTTTTCATGTAATTTTCATGTTCAGCTGGACAAGAGGCACCACAGTAGACACGATCATATTGTCGATTAGTACTGTCCAACAGCAGACAGTTGCCAACGACAAATTTTGGTTCACAGAATTCATAACCATCAATTGCTAATGATTCAGTATTGAATTCATGCAACTTTTCTTGAGCATAGAGTACAACATCATGGTGAATTTCAATACCATGGTTAATGCCATAAGGACCTATCAAAGTTAACAAAATATTCATAACAGACATTTTATATGAAAATACACATATATATTCAAAATCTATATTACCATAATTTTGTGTGGATAACCCACAGGTTATCAATGTTTGAAAGATACTTTGAAAGAAGATGCAAGTTACGTATGTGATGGGGCAAGTTATATGCTAATTTTAAATTCCAATCATGAATTAAAGTTGATTCACATTATAATTATTTTCCATTTAATTTCTTCTTAGTTTATTTTATTATTATTACTGGACAAAAAATAAATATGATAAATTTATTTATTTTTTCACTTCATTTATATATTTGGGATAGATCAAACACTTACAATTGAATTCTGTGGTTAAATTTCTCACTAGCTTTCTCTGATAAAACTAAATATCATACACACAAGAAGAATTTTCACTAATGTGTCTTCAAATGCACATTAGTGAAGACAATACACAAGTGTATGCTTCTGTGTGCACACCACTGTACTAAGCTATTAGCAAGGTTGAGGCCAAAGTTTTCAACATGAAAACATGTATGTTGGATGTTCTGTGCTGCTTTCCTGTAAGCCTAGAAGTTTGACAATGGCATTTGGAATGTCAAGCATGATTCCACTGACTTTCCAAACGCCATTGTCAAACTTCTAGGCTTACAGGAAAGCGACGCTGAACGTCCGACGTACACGTTTTCGCATTGAAAACTTCGGTCTCAACCTTGCTATAGTCTTTGCTAAAATGTGCTCAGACTGAAAGTTATTTAATATTTTAAATTTTATACAAATGTTAGTTTAGTTCATGTAAAAGATATTTCTATGTTACAGTGTTTAAAAAAATAAAGCAAACAGATGTCATGTCTTCTTAGGTTTTGTTTTCATTAATTATTGTTTTAAATAAAATTATTAAATTTAATTCAAGAATTATTGTAATTGTTAGTTAATGTTATTATAATATAGCAGTCTAACCACCTACCTTTAGAAAAAATTATTTTATATTAATTATTAATAATTAGCAAAACTATAGTCTAAAATAGTCTAGTATGTTTCAACACAAGAAAAACTTTCTCCACTCAATATAATTATTTGCTATTAATTTTACTTAATGTCAATGTTATTATAACAGCAGTTATTGTAACAATGAGTACTCACAAAATACAATAAAATAGATTAGACTGAGGAGTTAGTTTAGTACCAATTGGCATATTTAAATTTTAAAACATGTTGCAACTTTAAATACATTATGTTAGGCATTGACCCTGAAGATGAATGCAAACAAAGGCTAAAATATTAGTATGCTGGTTAAAGTTCTGTGTAATACCTTGTAGGCAATAATTATGTTTCAAAGCAACATCAAAAGTAGATGAGAATTAATAAGATTTTTTAAAATACAGTAAACTCCTGCTAACTTGGATCCTACAACTCAGACTTTGCATAATTCAATTTTTTTTTTTTTTTAAATTGTACAGTAATTTAAAATTTCCTGATGATAGAAAAATTATAATTAATGAGTGTGCTTTTAATATCCAGAACACTTTGTAATACTGTGCATTATATACTGTAGTTGGTAAATTACTGAAGACTGTCCATACATTGCTGTATATTATAATGTCATGAAATTTTTTGAGGTTGTAATAATGGATTAAGCAATATATTCCACTAAAGCTCAGTAAAACTTCTGTGTTTATGAAATAAACACAGAAGTTTTACTGAAATAAATTATTGTACATATTATTGAAATAAATTATTGTATTATCCACCTCTTCATTTTCCACATTAGAAAAATCGCTTCACTAAGTCAGACTTTAGCAGTGGCTTGCTTTCCTTGGAAGTGGTGGAAGTGCCACTACCCTTGTATTTTCTAAAATATAAATACATATTGTGCAATTATTTTCATATTTTAATTACTTTGAATTAATTAAAATTAATATTTTATTATAACCGCATTATGTATTTTATCATTTTTTCCACATGTAGTATAGAAATTTGTAATAAGATCACTATTGTATATTTGAATATCAGTGACGGAATGGAAGCGCTGTATTGTCGAAAATGGGACAGCTTCCATGGCAAAAATATCTGGTATAAAGCAGCCAGATTACGGCACATGGTTTAGCTGGTGGAAGCTACACACCAAAATATCGTATAACACTTCCAATGATTCTATCCAGGTGTGAAGCCCAAGCGATACTCGAGCTCGTGTTAAAAATATCATAAAAATGTCAAATCAAGGGATCAAGCTTTGATTCTGACGCTCGTAGAAATTGGAAGAAACCCTAAATAAAATCGGGAAATATTAAAATTATGAATCGAGAGAAAAATGTTTTTAACCTTAAAAGGAGATGCAGCGCTGATATTATGTATCAGACTTATAAGAATTCGAAACAATTGAATATGAGCAGGAGTTTCAAGTTGTGATTAATATCCCTTGATCGGACTAAAACACAGTGTCAAATTTAAACCTTTAGTAGCTCGAAATGGTTGGTCATCTGCCTAGATACAGGAAACTGACCAATCAGGAGCTGGAAATCCAGGAAAGAGAAATCTTATAAAAACCTGGATCTCAAGGGCAAAGTAGACTTTTCTCTGTCTCCTCTTTGTGAAGACTTCTCCCAGCTTCTGTCCGTGTCGACCACTGTTCAGACTTTCCCCAGCTAACAACTACAATCAAATGTCCAGATTTTTCCCTGCCTCTACAAGTGGACACCATCCGACTGAACTTCGGGCTTTCACCATTCGTCACAACCTCCTACCGTCGAGCATCAACTGTCTGCCCCGGGGCCAATAACTGAACCATCAAGAGCCACCAGAAGACAAGACACGCAAGACACACTAGATTGTAAGACTTAGTGTAAATAAACGGGTTTGTTTGTCACTGCAGCTATTTGCCTCACTTTCCTTCACCCCACATGTGATAAGTCCTGACATTTAGATATCACGAATTCGGCAACCTCACACAGGCCTGGTTTTGGGCTGTTAGCCGCTTGCCTGCTAGATATTTGGCCACCATCACTTCATTATGTGAATCGCGAGTAGATTTATAACTTAACCCAACCAATAGGAGTTTACTGGTATGTTTTTATGATAGTTTTGTATAGTTGACAGGAGTTTTAAAAAATCCATTAAAATATTTGATATATTTATTCTGATCTCCCATCTTGTATTACTTACAGATTTCAATGTTAAACTAGTGATATTACAATTTAGTATGTCTCATCTATAAGAGGATATAGAAAAAAACATGTACAATTCTTGTACAATGCTAAAAAAAATTAACTGTTACTTTGGCAGCATCATTTACAACCAAATTTAATGAATGAGATGCAGAAGGTACAAAAAAGCTCTAGAATTTATTTTCCTCAAATTTATGATTTATGCATCTGTTGTCATAAAAATTTGTCTTTCCACTTCTTTCCCAAGACTACAAATATTCAGGTACAAAGTAACTGGTTTCAACTTATTTCTACTTAAGTAGTAGTTAAATAATTAAGAGATTAGGGAATTAGCGGCATAAATAAAACCCTGCCGAAAGAGCTGGAATTTTTACTTAAACAAAAGCTTAACTGAACCAATCTCTAGCTGAGTACAGTGGAGGCTGATTTCTTCATAATATTAGATGTAATAAAGACAAAAATTTTTCCAGTTCAATAAGAGTGACTGAAAAGTTATACATTTTGGAAATTTCCATGGACACCTGGTCCTAAAACAAATTAGTTAGAAAACAAATGATGGAGAATTTACTTAGTATTAAGTTTAACATATGTAGATTTTTACAGCTATGATGAGAAACATTTGAAATTTACAACCCTGTTGTATTGTTTGAGTTACACTAGTGATGCGACAAAAGGCATTTAACAATGACCAGTACAGAATTTGGCAGCCTGCGTGCATGCATGCACTGCACACTACCAGGACAGTCTCTGATTCCATCCATAGGCCACTCATAAGGAGCTATTTGACTAAGTGGATTGTTTTAAGATTTAAAAAGTAAAGAAGATTTTATGTTATTTTTTGTACATTTCTTTACAAAGTTATATTTAATTATAATTTTCTTTAAAAGTATATTCATACAATTGAAGGAATACTTTGTACCAGGTATGTACAGTACATCCACCACACATTTTATTTCACAAAGTAAGTTTTTATAATTTTAGCCTTTATATAATCCTAGCGATTCAGAATGTAATTGTGATATTAAAAATTTATTTTAAAAAGTTTGGCTCAAGACCATATAATGAAAAAGAAATTATTATTAAAAGAGAAAGACCAATGCTTAAATTAAATACTTCAACATATAATTTGTTTGACATTTTCATGATTAAATTTATGAAGATATAAAATGGCTTTGTGGATGCATAAAAATACAAAAATTGTTTTGTTGGCCTTGCCTACTATTTTGAAATGAAATTAGTGTGTGGAATAAGAATGGCTTTGACGATTTAAATAATTTGAATAAAGGTAGCAAAATACATGAAAATTGTAAATCTGACATTGATTCTTTTGTAAAATTGAAGCAATTTGGAAATCAAAGCAGAATAGAATTTAACATTAGTAAACAATCTATATAAATAAAAATGTAATATTCATTTGTTCCTAATAGCTAATCTCGGAAAGTTCTTTACCAATTGCTTTGAAATTTTGACACAACGTTGCATTCAAATATGCACGTGTTTTTATATAATATGGATGTTGAAATTCCCCCGCAGGGGAGAGGGACAAAATTAAGGCTTACCATGAAGAATTCGGCTTCTATTATACTATTTTAGATGCGATTTTTTTTTGCATTTTTCATTGCGTTTTAATAGGGTATATCAAGAGAATGTACACTAAGAAGGGATTTTTCGAAATCCTCCGCGAGGAAGTGTTATACATTTATATAATACATTTTGCATACATATAATATACATAGATACATTTTGAGCCACAGCAATGTGTGACGGGTACTGCTAGTATAAAATAAATATTGAAAATTATAACAAGGTAGTTACTGCTAATAGATATATAACATCTATTAATTTAGATATAATGTTTTTTATTGAAGCAAGAATTGGCAGAGGGCAGTGGCGTGCCGTCATTGAAAGCGATGGAAGCGCCGCTTCCACCTTCCAATGACCTTCCCTTGTATTTTATAAAATATAAATTTTCATATTTTAACGTACTTTGAATTAATTAAAATTAATATTTTATTATAACTGCATTATGTATCTTTTACAAATTTCTATACTACATGTGATAAAAACGATAAGATTGCTATTGTATATTCGAATAATTCAGTGGCGGAAGGAATGTCGAAACCGGGTCAGTTTCTAATCAGCCAGATTATATAGGCATTAGCACATGCAGCGTTTACAGTGCACCAACCTCACCCGGTTTAGCTGGTAGAAGCAACACACGCGTAAAGAGTCCGACTTTATATCCCGGAGCGGTTGTGGGCTGTTAGCCACCTGCTAGATATTTGGCCACCCTCGCCCGATTATGTGAATCATGAGCAGACTAGATCAACGGCGGGCAACCCCTGGCCCGCGGGCCAGCTACGGTTCACGAAAAGTTTCTATCCGGCCCGCGAGATCTTTAATAGATTAGTTATTTTTCCAATTAGTTATTTTTCCAATTCTTTGTAATTTTCGAAAACAATAAGAGAAAGAAATGTAGTAATTAACTTTTTATTTATTTATTTCATATTTGCAGACTAAAAAAATTACAAGTCACAAGAAGGCGTCAATTAACTACTACGGCCCGCGGAAATAACGTAAAATTTATTCTGGCCCATATTATAAAAAAAGTTGCCCACCCTAGACTAGATTTATAACTTAACCCAACCGATAGGAATTTACTGGCATGTTTTTATGATAGTTCTGTATAGTTGACAGGAGTTTTAAAAAAATCCATTAAAATATTTGATATATTTATTCTGCATTTATTCCGCTCTCCCATCTTATATTATTTATGGATTTCAATGTTAAACCGGTGATATTACAATTTAGTATGTCCCATCTGTAAGGGGATGCAGAAAAAACGTGTACAATTCTAGTAGTGTTAAAAAATTAACTGTTACTTTGGCAGCATCATTTACAACCAAATTTAATGAATGAGACGTACAATGGTACAAAAAAGCTCTAGAATTTATTTTCTTTAAATTTACGATTTATGTATTGGTTGTCATAAAAATTTCTTTCCACTTCTTTCCCAAGACTACAGATATTCAAGTACAAAGTAACCGGTTTCGACTTATTTCTACTTAAGTAGTAGTTAAATAATTAAGCGATTAGGGAATTAGAAACATAAATAAAACCCCGATGAAAGAGCCAAAATTTTACTTAAACAGAAGCTTAACCGAACCAATCTCTTGCCGAGTACAGTGGGGTCTGATCTCTTCATAATATTAGATGTAATAAAAACAGAAATTTTTCCAGTTCAATGAGAGTGACCGAAAAGTTGTAAATTTTGGAAATTTCCGTGAACACTTGGTCCTAAAACGAATTAGTTAGAAAACGAACGACGGACAATCTATTAAGTTTAACATATTTAGATTTTTACAGCTATGGTGAGAAACGTTTAAAATCTACAACAACCCTGTCGCGTCCTTTGAGATATACTAGTGATGCGACAAAAGAGGCATTTGACATTGGCCGGTATCGGCACCCTCGGGATTTGGCACGCACACACCTACCTGGACCGTCTCTGATTCCATTCATTAGCCACTCGTAGGGAGCTATTTCACTAAGTGGATTGTTTTAAGATTTAAAAAGTAAAGAATATTTTGTTATTTTTATGTACGTTTCTTCACAAAGTTATATTTAATTATAAGTTTCTTTAAAAGTATATTCATCACACATTTTGTTTTACTAAGTAAGTTTTTTTTATAATTTTAATTTTAGCCCTTATATCGTGGCTAGTGATTCAAAAATTTATTTTAAAAAAGTTTTGGCTCAAGACCATATAATGAAAAAGAAAACATTATTAAAAGAGAAAGACCAATGCCTAAATTAAATATAAATACGCCGACAAAAAAATTTCGACATTTTGACGATAAAATTTATGACGAATGACGATTCTTTCGTAAAATTGAAGCAATTTGGAAATCAAAGAGGAATAGAATTTAACATTGGTAGACAATATAAAATAAATATTGAAAATTATAACGAGATAATTACGATTAATAGGTATATCTAAATTAATAGATGTTATGTTTTTTCTTAAAGCAAGAATTGGCATTTAGGGGCCATAGGGAATTTATTGAATCTAATAACGGAGGTAATTATATTGAACTTTCTTATTTATTAAGTACGTCAGATAATCTATTAAAAATACGTTTAAAGAAGTATACGGTTTTTACTGGCTTATCGAACAAACGAATACGAACGGGCCCTGATGCGCAATTAATTGATTGCCCCTGTAAGTTGGCTTCTTACAGAAACACAGCTTCCCTATCATCAAATGTCACGGCACGCCACTGGCAGAGGGCATGGGGAATCTATTAAATCTAATAACAGAGGTAATTATATTGAACTTGTTTATTTATTAAGTATATCAGATAATCTATTAAAAATACATTTAGGGAAGTCTATGGTTTTTACCGGCTTATCGAACAAACAAATATGAATGGATCCTAGACCATCACTGAACTGATTGCCCCTGGAAGTTGGCTTCTTACAGAAACGGCTTCCCTACCATCAAATGTCACAGCATGCCACTGGACTTTAGTAAACTCATACAATCTTCACTCTCTATTAGTCTGAGTTCGTAGTGAGTGTTTACTGTATTTTCAAAATATTCATTCATCTTTAGGGTTTACGTCAAAAATAATAAACTAAATTACCTGTATTTGAGTGAAGACATTGATTAAATGATGCCATCACCACGACTTATTTTAGCTAGTTGTACATTATTACTTAGATCACATATTTTTAATAATTAAGTGTTTTATTAATTTATTGTTCCCAAAATGGAAGTAACTGAAGTTAAATATGTTGTGACATTTTAGTGGAGGATTAATCTATATGCAGTGATGTCACAGATTTGTTTGCTAAAATGAACTTTTGGTCAGTTGAAAGAAATCAGTAGTCTTTCACAAATTTTTCTATAAAATATGGACTGGGTTTGTAGGAAAGTATATAAATAAAAGGATGAATTTAATGACATTGCAAATCCAAACAAAAACATGTCTATAAGGTCTCACATAGAATGACCACAAACAAACAAACTTAGGGAAATTTTTCTTTTATTTATAAGATATACACACATAAATATGGTTAATTATTGTAAAAAAAAACATTTTGGAATGATGTTAAATTTAAATCTTGTATATGAATAAATAGCAAAACTTATACTTTATACAAGTATCTTAGATAAGAAAAAACATGTATTTACTTCTGATAAATACAAAATTATACTCTTAAAATAACAGGAAAGGCATTCTTTCAAAATCATCATATAAAGCAACAAAAGTTATTTCTTTTTTTGAAGAAAGCTTAATTCAATAATTTCTGCATACAATAAATCTATCAGAAGATTAATAAGGAGGAAAGGATTTGATTGAAAGTTAGATTAAAAGTTTATATGGATTTGATTAAAAGTTAGATTATTTAACTTAGTTGATTAATAAGTATATATAAAAATATAATAATAAACTAAGAAAGAGAAAAAGAGAGAAAGAGAACATATTTGATTAAATGTTTTTTCAATGATTGAAAAAAATAAATTCTAACATCCTTCAAAGCAAAACAAGGTGTACAGTACCAGTGTCATAACTGTGGCGGTGCCAGCAGTGTCCAGGCACAGGGCGTAGACCCTGGGGGCACAGAAATGACCTGGACCAAGTTTTGGGTCACAGTGTTAAGGCGTAATTACAGATGCTCGCACCAGGTGCATAAAAGGCTAGTTACGGCACTGTACAGTCTGGTAACATTTTCCCTAATATATTGCACAAAGACTATAGATGATATCACTTTCACATACTATATATATTATTTTAAATAGAAATTCTGAAAGTTTGTTTCACATCACAAAGATTCAATATAGGAACTATATGTGACTCTGCAAATGACCATACATTAATTGAATCCTTGCCAAACTATTCTAAGTAATGGGTTTATAAAAGATTGATTTGGGGCCCCAGGAAATTGCCTTTTTTGCCCGTAGGATAATGTGCCATTCTGTATACTGTGTTATGAGAAATTCAAATGTAATTTAAATATAGAATGTTGATCCTACAATAATACTCATTCATGACAATCTATTCTTGATCTTAACATTCATATATTATTCAAATTTAGTTTGTAAGTTATTGTATTCCTCTTTATATAGATTAAAACAAATATAAAATATAAACTAGAAGCACTGATATTTGATGATATTTAATTAAAATGAGGAAAAAATCTTTAACAAACAGGTTTAAAATATTTTTAAAATTATAACAAACAATATCTGATTGTGATGATGATAATTTAAATGTAAAAAATTAGAAATGAAATGGAAAGAAAGAATGCAATAAATTAGAGATGATGTTTATTAACACATTTTAAATATATAAAAAACAAAGAATTCACTGAAGAATCTGTCTTTAAAGGAACTATAAATTAAAATTTAATCGTTATAATTTATAAATCAGAGTTTCAGATTCTTTAATTTTGATTTTCAAAATATTTCAAAGAGAAAAAAAGGCATTTATTTTTAAAATTACAAATATAAAGTAACATAAATTTATAAATATAAATTATATACAAATAAAGTTTATTTTAATTAATATATTTTAATATTTTCATTTTACCTAATATAAGGCCAGCCATAGTGTTCAAATATCCAGTTCCACTACCTAAGTTAAGAAATGATAAGCCTGGTTCTAGCTTTAAACGTTCCATCACTTCAGCATAAATACATGGTGCTGATAGATGTAAATTCCCATGCTTCCACGCTAAGTCCTTGTATGCATTCTCCTTACAGCCATCAGCATAATAGTTTGCTCGATCAACAGCTCGGAAAACACTTTCTACAAGTTCTGACTTAATGTATTCTGCTTCCATCAAATTATCAACCAATTCATCATTATCTTCACCAGCACTAACTGCACCACCCATGTTGCTGTCTATACAGCTGTAAATAATAAATTCTTGTTAAAGTTAAAAATTTAATACTGTGTCTTAATATATATAATTATTTAAAATTTATACATATTACATATAAAATTATAAATTATAATTTTTATATTTATATTCTGAGTAACCTATAAAACAATATGCAGTTAACAGAAAGCCTTATTTTCACAAAATGGGATTTGAAAATTGGACAAATCTTTGATTGCCCACCAAAAGTTTGCTATTTTATGTAGTCATCTGGAATTTTTTTATATCTCCTTATGGTCCCAAATAAACATGATGAATATAATAGGAATACTTTAATAAAAAGTAAAAATACGTTACAGATGGATATTAGTCCTATCTTCACTGCTTGCCATGTCCAATCTGTAATGTATTTTTACTTTTTATTAAACTGTAATTCTGCCAGCCCTTTTTACAAAGAAATAATAGGAATACTCATTATAGAAAATCTGCAAAATTTAGAGTTAAAACTATCCTCTCAAATTACTGGAGCTAATCAAACAAATTAATAATCTTTAAACACCAGTAACATAAATTTAATGAAAAGTTCAAATGTTTTCATCCTTAACCAAGGCCTGCTTCAAGTTTTTAACGAAACAAATTCCAAAATGGAATGCTTGGAACAAAGATGTTTGAAAAATTATTTTTTAAAATTTTGAACAACACACAATGTATACAAAAATTTATACTATAGATAAAATAAAAGTCATAAATGCATAACCCTCTCATATATAAGCATTTTTTAAAATGTACCTAGTGCCTGAGATGAAATAATATGCATTAACATTGCCCAATTTTTCATAAATGTACCTCCATGCATACAATACTGTGTTACTATCTTTAAAGTTAACACACTTGCTGGTCAGACCAGCCTTATATATTTCTAAAGCTTCCAGGCCTTTCAAACAGAGCACGTTCGTAACTTGGAAGCCTTAGAAATATAAAAGGCCGCAAATTCCAAGCATTCCATTTTGGAATTTGTTTCATTAAAAACTAAAACAGGCCTTGGTTAGGGCTGAAAACGTTTGAAGTTTTCATTAAATTTATGTTACTGGTGTTTAAAGGTTATTGATTTGTTTAATTTAGAGTTAGCAACATATGGTTCTACACTACAATAGTGTGATCAATCAAAAAAAACCTCTCTGTAGTGCAGTTGTTGTAATAAAAAGAAAAAATATGACAAGGCTCCCTCTGTCGCGTAGCAGCAGAGTTAACTTTTTTTTAATGTAAACAACCCGCATGCAAGTCAGCCATGTCGTTTACTCGTGAAGTCCACGTGTAAAGTTATTTAATTCAATAAAAAGTAATAGGTTATGGGCGCCAGTCCACGTGAAAATAAGAAAAGTACAGTTTTGAATGAAAGAGATCACTGTGGAGCGTCTCTGAAGTTATACTTGGTTGAATACGTGCGAACGAGAACGAATAGAAGGAAAATGGCTGCCAGCGGGGATTACAAGGTAAACGTAGATAAGCTCGAAGGGCCTGAAGATTGGGCAAAATGGAAATGGCACGTTTCTATGGTGTTGCGTTCATACAGATTAGAAGATATTATTAACGGAAAACGTGTATGCGTTGAGTTACCAACAGAGCCGACGAATGAACAAAAGGCAGCATACGCTGAGTGGCAGAAAGATGACGCGAGGGCGGCAAGTTTAATAGCAAGTACGCTAAGTAAACCAGTTGCTGAGCTCATGTTGACGTGCAACGATGCGAAAGAAATTTGGGATAAATTACGTGCGCGATTTGAGCGCAGCAGTACGCAACGTTTGAACATGTTAATTGAAGCCTTCTTTCGAGTTAAATGGGATGAGAAGGAGGACAAAAGCACGCATGTTGCCAAATTGCAAAAGTTATTTGTTGATTTAAACGACGAATTAACAAAACACGAAGAAAATACTTTGTCTGAAAGAATATTAAACGGCCGAATTTTATCTACATTGGGAAAAGACTATGATAATTTCAAAGACCTTTGGGACACGATTCCGTCAAAAAATCAAAGTTTGAATTTACTTATTGAAAAACTGTGCACGATTGAACTGAGTGATCAAGGCACAACCGAAACAAATGCATTTGTTGCTTCTGGCGAGTATAAAAAGAAACAGAATTCTGGAAAAACAAAAATGTCAGTGGAATGGGCAAAACAAAAATTTCCATGTAACAAGTGCAAACAATTGGGTCATTGGGCAGCAGATTGTCCGCAGAAAAAGACAGGTGTCGGGACTAATAAGCAACGAAGTGTCAATGTATTCATTTCACATGTCATGGGCGCGTCGGTTGGAAACTACATTGATGCAAATAAATGGTATTGTGATAGTGGCGCAACCAAGCATATTACCCCAAACAAACAATACTTCGTCTCATATAGAGAATTTGTTGTTCCTGAAGTAATCTCACTTGGAAAGCAAAATGTGAGTATGTATGCACATGGCCAAGGAACAATAAGGATTCAAGTTCGACGAAACAATATCTGGTATAATGCTGAAATGAAAAATGTTTTGTACGTCCCTGATGCAAGTGTCCACTTGTTTTCTGTCAGAGCAGTAGCATCGAACGGCTACAGGATAGTAATCGATGAGAGAAGTGTTAAAATTCGAGACGAAATTGGTAAGAACACTGTCATGACTGGTTACATGAAAAATGGTCTGTACATGCTTGATATACGCGTTGTAAAACCATATAAAAACATTCGGGTGAATTTTGTGACAGCGTCTGATACTCTACAGGTGTACCATGAAAGGTTTGGTCATCAAAATAAACAGCATGTAAAAGATGTTTTGAAGCAAATGAACATCAACGTGGAAGGTTGCAAAGAAAAATTCTGTGATGGATGTGCTTTGGGAAAAATGCATAGACTATGATTTAAGCAAAGAATGAATCATCCAACAGTTACTGGCAAATTGATCCATGCAGATGTGAACGGACCAATGTCCACCGAATCTTTAGGAGGAGCACGTTACTACGTATGTTTCAAGGATGACTTCAGCAAGTTTCGATGAATTTTCTTTTTGAAACAGAAAAGCGAAGTATGTGATGTGCTTGAGCAATTTTTAAATGAAGCTAGAACAAATGGACATGTTGTCAAACAATTCAGATGTGATGGAGGTACGGAGTTTGTCAACAAAAGAGTTGCTGAATTGCTCGCAAACAGAGGGATAGAACAATGGATTCCTCCATCTTATACACCTGAGCAAAATGGTGCAGCTGAACGCAAAAATCGTACCATTGTGGAAACAGCACGTTCTATGTTGAATCCAAGCAAATTACTGAAAGGATTGTGGGCAGAAGCATGCAACACTGCCGTATATCTTTTGAATTGTACTGGAAAATCTTCAGTTCAGAACAAAGCTCCTTATGAATTATGGTATGGTAGACAAGTAGGAAGACTTGATCATCTGAGAATCTTCGACACTGGATGCTACGTACATGTAAACAAGAATTTTCGATTGAAGTTTGACAATAAAGCTATTTTCGGACAGTTGGTTGGGTATGTTAACGATAAGGATGGATTTCGAGTCTGGATTCCTTCTCAAAGAAAAGTGATTATGAGTCACAATGTGAAATTCAAACCAGAAGTCGTCTGCAATCGGCAAAGTGATACTGTGGAATTTGACTTTCCTCAAGAGCAGCAGCCGACATCGGGTCGGTGCACTCCGTTGTCTGAGGTGAAGGAACCGGAGGAGGTCACATGCCGAAACGGAGAAAATCAAATCAAAACTGAAGAATTCGTCATGGCGTCTTCTTCTGGAGGAAGCAAAAATCAAAGTGAATGTGATAAAAGAGAAGAATCAACGGAACTTTTATCGAAGCAAAATAATGAAACTTCTGACAAAGAAAACTGGAGAAGCAAGAGACAGCGAGGTAAACCATCCTGGATGGAAAGCAATGAATTTTTAATGATGGCAGAAGTTGTTGCTGGGGAATACAAAGACCCAAACTCATTTTCTGAAGTATTGCAATCGAATGAGAGAGAACTATGGATGCATGCCATTCACGAAGAAATGGAATCTCTAAAACAAAACGACACATGGAGGTTAGTCGAACGTCCGAAGGATGCACAGGTTGTGAATAATCGTTGGGTTCTGCGCAAGAAAACTAAAAGTGATGGAAGCACTTGCTTCAAAGCTCGGTTGGTTGCAAAAGGTTATGCCCAAAAACCAGGAATTGACTACGAGGAAACATTTAGTCCTGTCGCACGTTATGACACCATTCGAACCTTGTTAGCAGTAGCAGCTGCAAAGAATATGCAATTGGAACAGTTTGACATAAAGACAGCTTTCCTCAATGGCATACTTGAAGAGAAAGTGTATTTGGAACAACCAGAGGGTTTCGATGATGGTACCGGTCGAATATGTCTCCTGAAAAAAAGTCTGTATGGGCTGAAGCAGGCACCACGTTGCTGGAATAAACGATTTATCGGATTTATGAAGAAAGCAAGTTTTCAAAACAGTACTGCAGATCCTTGTCTTTTTTATTGAAACCAGAATAAAAGGCAACTGTATATCGCAATTTATGTAGATGATGGTCTTATTGTCGGCAGTGACAAGAAAGAGATCGCTGATTTTTTGAGAGCTCTGCAACAAGAATTTAATATGACGACAGGGTCTCTCGACAATTTTCTTGGGATGAAAATAAAACAATATGAAGATGGATCAATTACAGTAAGTCAAGAAAATTACACAAAAAGAATATTAGAAAGATTCCAAATGGCTGAATCAAATGCAGTCTCAACCCCTGTTGGCTGTGAAGAAAGTGATCTCGACGAGGCAGTGTCATCTGATATACCCTATCGTGAGGCAGTGGGCTGTCTCATGTATCTTGCAACTGTGTCTCGTCCAGATATCGCCTTTGCAGTGAATAAAGCTGCTCGAGCTACAGAGAAACCAACTATTCAAAATTGGAATCAGGTAAAGCGTATATTTCGGTACTTGAAAGGTACTATGAACTGGGGCATCATTTATAATAAAGAAGAAGAACTGAAAGTCTACAGTGATTCAGATTTCGCTGGTGACAAGAGGACAAGACGTTCAACAACTGGAATTATCGCGAAATTCTCGAATGGAGCTATATCATGGACTAACCAATTACAAAAAGTAGTGGCAACTTCCACAACTGAAGCAGAGATTATCTCAGCAAGTGAAGAAGCAAAATAATTAATCTGGCTACAACGTTTATTGTCTGAATTGATTGAAATGCCAAAGCAGCCTCCAACGCTATATATTGACAACGCAAGTGCTATAAAGCTAGCAAAGAATCCGGAATTTCATCAACGGTCCAAACATATCGAGGTTCGACACTTTTATGTACGTGACAGATTTTTAAATGGTGAACTCAAATTGGAGCACATCGATGGAAAGAACCAATTGGCCGATCTGTTGACGAAGCCGCTTGAACGTGTCCAATTTGAACTGCTAAGAGAAAAGATTGGTTTACGAAGATTGTAACCATGTAATCATTAAGCAAGTCTTATTTTTTCTTTTGGAGGAAGTGTTGTAATAAAAAGAAAAAATATGACAAGGCTCCCTCTGTCGCGTAGCAGCAGAGTTAACTTTTTTTTTAATGTAAACAACCCGCATGCAAGTCAGCCATGTCGTTTACTCGTGAAGTCCACGTGTAAAGTTATTTAATTCAATAAAAAGTAATAGCAGTTTTATGTATCTAAAAGCCTTTTACCGGTGCACGTATCATCACTCTAAACCAAGTAACTACAAACATTTTCGAACCTTAATGGTTCTTCTTCAGGTAATGATCCCCTAACGGAATGTGCTTTGATTCAAAGTTGTGAAGAAATACAATCTGGAACGTTGTCCCGACCCGATGACGTCAATACGGACTTGCGCGCTACGCTTGTCATGTTCTAACTTATTGTTTTATCTAGTAGAGCCTGCCATGCTATCGGTAGAGCTATTTCGTCCTTGTAGTTAATGCAATTACCATCATTAATAGCATTAAGACATATGTGATTGCCTCCAACCATCTGAGGTGGTTAGTGCAGTGGGTGGTGTGAATGATTTTTGCCTGGGTGAAAATGAGTTCAATGTCGGGGTCCAAAGAGTAAACGGCTAGAGCAGTGCTGTTTCTTCCATGCCTAATATCAGCTACGTGCTCTTTGATACACGTTTCAAAGGGACCTTTGGTTGATCCTATGTATATCATGCTTCTGTTACACCTGTGATCCATGACGGGGATGGTGTAGATGCCGGGAAGTTTATTTTGGTCCGCTGTATCTTTTCCGTTTCTTAACAATTCAAAAATTGTAGCACGTCTTCTAAAAATAATACGGATATTGAGCATCAAACACAAGACCCTGTTATTTATTAAACACTTGGCACTTTTTCACCTCTATTAGTTGAGATGAGATTTTATTTCACTCGTTTCGGGCATTTCGCCCCTCTTCAGTCAACGTTAATTCCTTGAACTCAAGGGTGCGCGAGTACAGCACAATTTGGACCTCAAAGTTACAGCGACAAATGTACATGTTCTACGTACAGTTTTTGAATTGAACGCAATAAATCTTTAATCTTCTTTTTGACGAACTATTACCCCTTCTTGTCGACAAACTTCATTGTTGTTCTATCTTGACATAACACCAAATCCAAACACTTATTACTTTAGCTAAAAAACTCACTTTTCATCTGGCACTAGCTCATTATTATGCAGTTGTGTGTTGACTATTTGCATATTCTGTTGGTCATGACGATCTGAATTTACATAATTAACTTCATAGCCAAAAGTAGCCAAGTTAGGCTAAATCTGTTTTTTATTTTTTATTTTTTATATGACTATAGGTATTCTCAACCAGTTCTTGTTTATATTTATGCTTAAATTTTTATTTATAGAATTACTGGACTTTATGATAGCCACACTCTCTTTAAATTTTCTATTATAAGCGTACTTTTCTTTATATAAAATTTTGCACCATCTTGATCTATATTACAATTATTAAGTAGGCAATGATCATGAAATACGGAATTTACCCGATTATATCTTAAGTCAGCAACGTGTTCCTTTAATCTGATATTTAACTTACGTTTCATTTCTCCAATATAAATACTATTATTCTTACAAGTACTACAAGTTGCTACTATTCTTAGTAGCAAAATTAAGAAATACATAACAAAGGGAAAAAAGCAAAACTGTTATAAAAGACAAAAATTATTATAAATATAAAAATAACATTAGCAAAGTACAAACATTCCTGGTTGATAATGGGCTAGAGATAATTAAGGCAGATAAATCGAAACAAGTTACCATCGTATATGCTGATTGAGTAAAAAATAAGAAATGCGAATTAGTCGAAAGCAAAAACTTTAGGCAACTCCCGATAGACCCAAAGATATTATATATAAAGAGCTAAAAAGTAGAGTCACAAGATTACATAAACTGAATAAATTAACTAAAGCTGAAAAAGACTTTATCTTAAGCGATCATAACGATCGCAAACCAAAAATTAATATTCAACTTAAAACTCACAAAGATGGCAAACAAGTTTGACCCATAGTAGACTTCAAATATTCAACGCTATATAATCTTGAAAAATTTCTAAAGCAAGAACTTAAGTCTTACCAAAATTCTAATTTTGCCATATCTAACACTGATGAGCTTTTAACAGATCTAAAAAATATGAAAATAGAAAGCACCTTTAAAATGGCTAGTTTAGATATAATTGAAATCTCCATAGCATGGGATATAATTGAAGAAAAATTAAAAAAACTTAATGTAACACCACAGATCACCGATCTAATAGAGTTTTCGTACAGGAGTAATTATTTTGAAATAGAAGGTAACTATTACACCCAGAATGAAGGTATCAGTATGGGATCAGTTATGGGACCTAAACTTGCTGAATTAGTAATGACCAATATAGATGAAATAAATAATAAAATTCAAGGTATAAAATTTTACAGACGATATGTTGACGATATTCTGATTATGTACAATATTTCTGAAATTACAATCAGCCAGATAGAAGTTCTTATAAATAATTTAAATAAATGAATTCAGTTTAAAATAGAAGAAGAAGATAGTATTAATAACAGCATTAACTACTTGGACGTTAAGATTACAAGGAACGGAAATAGTGTCGAATTTGAACCTTTTAAAAAGCCTTGCACTATCAGTACAACTATTAAATATAACTCTAATATACCTTTACATATCAAATATAATGTTTTTGCAATGGAATATGAAAAAATTAAAAATAGAACCAGTAAATCAAGTAATATGTCTAAACATATAAAAGAACTAAAAAATAAATTTCTATTAAATGGATACCCAAACCATATAATTACAAAATGGGAAAAAGAAATAAATGATAAAACAAACAGCAACGACAAACAAAAAACAGAAAAACAAGGCTCAGAAATAAGATATATTAGTTTTCCACATGTAAAAGGATTATATGAAGAAATTAATAAAGAATTAAGGAAGGTAGACATAAAACTCGCACCTAAATATGAAAAACTTTGTGGTGATATTCGCCAAACAAAGAGTTCAAGGTTCGCCCTGGTTAAACAGCTGACACTCGAAGACAAAAAAGTCAAGAAAAAGGGAGTGGCACTTGTTCGAACCGTCTTTTTATATCCTTCCGGACCCCCTCTGGTGGCGATCGGGTGAGCTTCGGAAGTAGTCGCCACAGTACTCCCCCCCAAGTGCCGAAGGTACGAGGAGTTAGAGAAAGCGTGGGTTGAACCGAACACGACGTCCTGAGCGGGTAGTTGTCGTCGGTGCGGCGTCCTTGGTGGAGGTCGACGTGTCAGCTGGAACTGGCTGGACTGGAGTATGGGACGGTGTGATTGGAGCTGGGATGTCGGAATCGGCTCCGACTTCGGAGGATGGCGTGAAGGCTGGCTTCAGCCGATCAACATGTATGGATGACGTTCGTCCGTCAATTCGGACTTTGTATACCGTTCCCTGTCGAGATATCACCTTGTATGGTCCGTCGTAAACGGGTTGTAGAGGCTTGCGAATTGCGTCACGACGAATGAATACGTGACTGCAGGTGCATAGTTCTTTGTGAACGAAAACTGCACGTTTCGAGTGTGCAGTCGTTGCTACTGGACGCAGGTTTCTCATCGTTTCGCGTAGCTGCCCGACAAAGGAGGTTGGGTCGATCACTGAACATGATTCCGAAGCGAAGAACTCTCCCGGAAGTCGTAGGTGGGTTCCATATACCATCTCTGCTGACGTGGCGTTGATTCCATCCTTGACGGTAGAGCGCAAACCCAAGAGGATGGTTGGGAGCACTTCAGTCCACCTCTCGGTAGCGTGGCATTTTAGTGCTGTTTTGAGTGGACGGTGCAAACACTTGACCAGCCTGTTGGAGGCTGGGTGGTAGGGAGAGATGCGAATACGTTTTGAACCAATTAGGCTGGCTAGCGCTTGAAAGCGCTTCAAACTGCCTACCTTGGTCTGTGGTGATCTGCTTCGGGACGCCGAAGCGAGCAACCCATCTGGAGTAGAATGCTCTCGCTATTGTTTCCGCTGTGATGTCTGGTATGGGAATTGCTTCTGGCCAACGTGTAAAGCGATCTACACAGGTCAGACAGTAAGCAAATCCGTGAGATGGAGGTAGAGGTCCAATAATATCGATGTGAACGTGCGAGAAACGTTCGTCTAGCATGGATAGATTGGTGAGAGGAGCTGAGGTGTGACGGGTGACTTTGCACCATTGGCACTGCAGGCAGGAGCGAGTCCAGGCAGTGGCGTCGGCTTTCATGGATGGCCAAATAAATCTTTGTTGTAAGAGCTTAATCGTAGCTCTGATGCCTGGGTGCGACAGGTTGTGCAGCATGTCGAATATCTCTCTGCGCAGCGATGACGGTATATAGGGATGTATGGTCCCCGACAAGATGTCACAGTAGAGTTGGCAAGTAGAGTCGTCGACTGAAAGCGGTTTGAATGACAGCCCTGTGGAATTTGGCTTGTCCAGCAGTTCCTTAAGCTCACTGTCGGTTCGCTGCTGGTTGGCGAGTTCTTTCGGGTCTATCTGCGATGGCATGTCTATCGTAGATATACGGGATAGTGAATCAGCAACTATATTGTGAGAGCCTTCTATGTGCTGAATATCTGTTGTAAATTGTGATAGGTAGTCGAGGTGGCGAAGTTGTCTCGGAGAAGCTTTGTCGGAGCGTTGACGAAATGCGAAGGTCAGCTGTTTGTGATCTGTAAAAAGGATGAAGTTTCGACCTTCCAGCATGTGCCGGAAATGTTTCACAGCTGCATAGGCGCTCAATAACTCACGGTCATATGTGCTGTAATTTCGCTGTGCTGTCGTCAACTTCTTGGAGAAAAAAGCGAGAGGTTTCCATGCTCCTTGGTACTTCTGCTGCAGGATGGCACCTATAGCCGTGTCTGAGGCGTCGACCATAAGTGCAAGCGGCCTCGTAGACAATGGAAAGTTTAACGAAGAAGCGTTTGCAAGTGCTTCTTTGCATTGAGAGAATGCCAATCGCGCTTCCGGAGTCCAAACTATTTTTGTGTTGTCATTTTTCTTATTTCCGGCTAGAAAAGAGTTGAGTGGTGCTTGCACGTGCGCGGCTTTGGGCAGAAAACGTCTGTAGAAGTTTAGCACTGCCAAAAAACGGCGCAGCTCTCGGATGGTAGTAGGTTCGGGAAATTTTTGAATGGATGAAACTCTTTCCGGGAGGGGGCTCACACCCTCTGCTGAAATCGTATGGCCGAGGAAAGTCACGGTCTGCTGACCTAGGGAACACTTAGAAGGATTTAAGGTTACGCCGTATTCGAGGAAACGTTGGAAAACTTCTCAGAGATGTCGCATGTGCTCTTCTTGGTTCTTTGATGCCACTAACACGTCGTCAAAGTAAGGTACGCAGCAATCCAGACCAATGAGGACTTGGTTAATGAACCTCTGGAAGGTCTGGGCTGCATTATGTAGACCGAATGTCATCACCAGAAATTCGAACAACCCGAAAGGTGTTGTGACTGCCGTTTTCGGGATGTCTGCTGGATGGACAGGTACCTGATGGTAGGCTCTCGCAAGGTCAAGTGTAGAGAAGATTGTCGACCCCTCTAACACTTGCGTGCAGTCCTGGATGTGTGGGACTGGGTACCTGTCAGGCACCGTGACGGCATTTAGACGGCGATAGTCCCCACAGGGATGCCAGTCACCATTACGCTTGGCAACCAGATGTAGTGGGCTTGACCACGGACTCTTAGATGGGTGGCAGATGCCTTGCTGTAGCATGTAACTAAACTCTGCTTTGGCAGCTTTGAGCTTGTCCGAGAGAAGGCGTTGCGGTCTGCAAAATACTGGTGGGCCTGTTGTCTCTATATGATGGAAAATAGAAGCCTTGTTGCTTCTTGCTGCCACTAATGAGGGATTCGTAATCGAAGGAAATTCTGCCAGCAGTCGCTGGAACTCGGAATCTCCGTGAACGGTGGTGATGGTGAGATTTACAGTTGGTTTGGGGCGTTCCGTACCTCTAGACTTGAACTGCATGGACGCGTCTATGAGACGGTTTTGCCGTGCGTCCACCAAGAGGTCGAAGTGGGTTAGAAAGTCTATGCCTATAATCGGTTGCATGACATTGGCGATGATAAAAGGCCACGGAAAGCTCCTTTGAAGATTAAAGTCCAGCGTTAGCAGCTTGGTGCCATAAGTCGAGATTCTCGTGCCGTTGGCAGCAAAGAGAACTAGCTTCCCGGGGTTTCTTGCAGGGAGAGAGATTTTGGAATCACTGACACATCCGCACCTGTGTCAACCAAAAAACTCAAGTTTGTAGACGGGTCGGCCATGAAAATACGGTCAATCGAGCGATCGCAACTGTTGGCCCCAGACGGCCGCTCTGTTAGTTTCCCACAGCTTGAAAAGAGCAGGGAGGCATACATTTCCTGGCTCTCACACCAAAGTTAGTGTGGTAAAAACATTGATTATTGGTTGGCTCTTTGAACCGGCGGTAACGGCCTCGAGACTGACTGCGCTTCCTGGTGTCATACGACGGACGAGTATTGTTCCTTTCACGTGATCGCTCGCGGTGCACTATGGCCAATAACTCTGTTACTTGCTTGGTAAGCTGCTCAATTTGAAGCTCTAACGAGGAAGGGTGAGTTAATTGCTGACTCGAAGCAGAATTTACACTTTGAGTGATCGTCAGGTCAGAGATTTTGTCAGCTATCGTAGCTAATTTGGGTAGCTCCTCGCTTAGCGCGGCAAGAATACTTTGTGTGTTCGCTGGTAGTCTCGATAGCCATAAGGATTTTAGTAGTGGTTCCCCAACTGTCTCACCGGCGAGAGCACGCATACGTGTTAACAGCTGTGATGGGTGCTGGTCTCCTAATTCCAAGCCTTGCAGGAGCATGCGAATCTTTGATTCTTGGCTCTCAGAGTGTAGATCTATGAGGCGTTTCTTGAGGGCCTCGTACTTTTCGCTGGCCGGTGGCTGTAAAATTAAGTCGCTGACTGAGTTGAGCACATCAGATTCGATTGCGGAAATCACATGGTTGAATTTGGTTGAATCCGCGGAGATTCCGGAGATGGCAAACTGTGCCTCTAGCTGCACGAACCATAACGTCGGATTCGGCTTCCAAAACGGCGGAGGCTTTACAGCGACCCAAGTTACGTTAACGGCCATTCTGTCCGGTTGATCGTTTAGCGACATGGTGATTTCCAGAACAAGGGATAAGGGCACAGTAATCGATTAAAATGTAAAACGCACGAATTTTTCGATAGCCGGGCGTACAGGAGGACGGAATTCCGATAAGTGAGAAAAAATGATACGCTTACCTAGCATGGACACAGGAAATTACTTGAAAGTTGTTCTGTGGCCACGTGATCGACCAAAAATGTCATAAAATAAAATAAACAGTAAATCCGATTATGAGGAGAAAAAAAAAATTGCTGGAATTGGTGGCGTGAATATCCAGATGAAATTGGATTGAAATTGGATCACGTTCAGGTCACCAATGTGGTGATGTTCGCCAAACAAAGAGTTCAAGGTTCGCCCTGGTTAAACAGCTGACACTCGAAGACAAAAAAGTCGAGAAAAAGGGAGTGGCACTTGTTCGAACCGTCTTTTTATATCCTTCTGAACCCCCTCTGGTGGCGATCGGGTGAGCTTCGGAAGTAGTCGCCACAACTTAAATCCCGATTAAAAAATAAAAACAGTATACAGCAAGCTAGAACAGAAGTTAAAGAAACAAAGAATGTCGTTTATGAAATTTCATGTACTTGTAAGAATAATAGTATTTATATTGGAGAAATGAAACGTAAGTTAAATATCAGATTAAAGGAACACGTTGCTGACTTAAGATATAATCGGGTAAATTCTGTATTTCACGATCATTGCCTACTTAATAATTGTAATATAGATCAAGATGGTGCAAAAATTTTATATAAAGAAAAGTACGCTTATAATAGAAAATTTAAAGAGAGTGTGGCTATCATAAAGTCCAGTAATTCTATAAATAAAAATTTAAGCATAAATATAAACAAGAACTGGTTGAGAATACTATAGTCATATAAAAAATAAAAAATAAAAAACAGATTTAGCCTAACTTGGCTACTTTTGGCTATGAAGTTAATTATGTAAATTCAGATCGTCATGACCAACAGAATATGCAAATAGTCAACACACAACTGCATAATAATGAGCTAGTGCCAGATGAAAAGTGAGTTTTTTAGCTAAAGTAATAAGTGTTTGGATTTGGTGTTATGTCAAGATAGAACAACAATGAAGTTTGTCAACAAGAAGGGGAAAAAAGTTCGTCAAAAAGAAGATTAAAGATTTATTGCGTTCAATTCAAAAACTGTATGTAGAACATGTACATTTGTCGCTGTAACTTTGAGGTCCAAATTGTGCTGTACACGCGCACCCTTGAGTTCAAGGAATTAACGTTGACTGAAGAGGGGCGAAATGCCCGAAACGAGTGAAATAAAATCTCATCTCAACTAATAGAGGTGGAAAAGTGCCAAGTGTTTAATAAATAACACGGTCTTGTGTTTGATGCTCAACATATAAGAAAACACAGTTTCAAGAATATTTAAAATACGGATATTCTTTTTCTTGGCAATCTCCTTGTACAAGGATTTCAGAACCGGGTTATATGTGATCGGGATGTTGTCACTTGAAGTAACATAGGGAAGTAGGTTACGGTCTGCTTCCTGATGTTGCATATCGTTGCGCAGTTTCTTAATAAGCCTGAGGTAACTGTGTTGTTCGGCTATGGCTTCTATGAATTTCATTTCAGACCAGAGTGCACTTTGAAAAGAGGAGTGCGTATGTGCTCTCCTAATCAAGGCTTTAAACATGGCTACTTTGTATTGTGGAAGGTCGCATAATCCTGCTGGTATGTATAAACAATCATCGCTTGATTTGCGGTAAACTGCTGTTTGGATGGTGGTGCGATCAATCTTAATGCTGATGTCTAGGAAGTGAGCCTCTGTAGGGTGTGCCTGGTCTATTTCTATCGTTAAGCCGTATGGGTTGTTATTGATATCCTCCACTAGGTCCGACATGTTCAGTTCCTCTTTCCACAGGATTAGAATGTCATCAATATATCTCATATAATCAAGTCTGCTGTAAGCAGGCGTGCAAAGCGTGCACTGCACACGGGTGACACGTCCAGGGGGTGGCAAATTGGTATTACTGGCAAGCTCAGCGTAATTAGTTGTTGTTAAACAGGGGCAGCATAATCGGTATTTCGCACGGGTGCTCAAACAGCTAGCGGCACTGCTGTATATAATAGGATGTTAGGGAGATATTTTGGAGTGAATTTCGACTCCAGCCTCCTCACTACTAATTCATACAGGTTCCCTGCGATGGGGCTGCCCATTGGGACCCCTCTTTGCTATTCATATGTTATTCCATTGAACTGGAAGAAGGAGTTGTAGCAAAGCAAATGCACCATTTCCAGGATGTGTTGGTGCAATGTGTTATCATTTACAATGTTAAATAGGGTATCCCTGATTGTGCAAAATACAGGTGGGAATTTAATGGATGGGTATAGTGCTTTAAAGTCTAAGACGGTGATGTACTTAGGTGGTGTAGGTAACTGTTTAATCTTGGAAATAACATCCACTGGAGAGTTAAGTGAGTATGGGTATTCTTCCAGGAGAGGTGACAGCATCCTGTGCGTGGCTTTCTCAAGTTTAATAGTAGGTGCCCTGGCTTTATCAACCACAGGTCTTAGCTCATACCCCTGCTTGTTGAGTTTTGCGAACACGAACATTCTAGGAGTGTCTGGTGCCTCGGAAATGAAGTTTTTTTAGCTCCAGCCGTCTCACTAGTTTGGTACTGGCGAATCATTTAACCTTTGAATGTAAATGGCGGTGGCGTTGCTGCTAGTGATGCTGCATCACATATGGTTGATATACTCTTCTAGTAATCTGTCGTAGGTATCCCTCTTCGTGAGTACTAGTGACTTGCTCTTGTCTGCTCTTACTTTCTTCACAACTTTGAATCAAAGCGCATTCTGTTAGGGGATCGTTACCTGAAGAAGAACCATTAAGGTTCAAAAACGTTTGTAGTTACTTGGTTTAGAGTGATGATATGCGCACTGGTAAAAGGTTTTTAGATACGTGAAACTGTACTGTTCTCAGGTGTAGATATTCTAACATCTCTCTCTGTAGTGGTTGTATGCTTGCAGTTCTGCACATATGCTGATGCACATCATACTGCACAAGCAATATTTCTCACCGGTGGATGATACTAGCACTGTAGTGTTATGTGTATCAGTGAAAATGTGACTGCATCAGTATGCTAACCATTGAAAAGCAGTATGCTAACCATTGACTACATTTTTCTCATAATATGTGTTTCATGTTCCAGTAATAAAAACACAGATTAGCCAAAATGTTTCCAAATTCCACAGTTCCTCAGATCTCATCAACAAATTTTAACTGACTGGAAAGTGGATAGCCAATCATTTTGTCTAAGGAGTAATTGTTGGATATTTCTAATAAAGTCATGACAAGTCCATCAAAATTGTTACAAAAATTGGCACAGGAGACAGATGTAGGTTATAAATCTGCATAAAAAGCAGTTTGACAGAAACTCAAATTCTTCTCTTACAAGGTGTGTGCTGTTCAGGAAATGAAACTTGCAAATCACAATAACAGGAAATGTTACTGTCACTGATATTAGTAGTTCATATATGATAATGATATAAAGGTACTTGACCACACATTTTATACAGATGGAGCATGGTTACATTTATCTAGTTATGTAAACTCTCAAACACTCACTTGTAGTCCATAGGAAATCCACATTTCTTTCATAATACACCATTATATGAGCAGAAAATTAGTGTTTGGGTAGCACCTTCAAAAAGAAGAATTACAAGTCCCAAATTTTTTGAGGTCATATTTAAGTCTAAAGTGTTAGGGTTAAGATCTTTTATCATTAACTTCAGTTTTGATATGCTAACAATAATTTGTCCATTCACAGTGCAGGATAGGATGACAAATTATACATACCAGCAATGTCTTCAAAAAAACTTTATTGTAGTTATTCTTATAGACATAAATCACAAAGCAGTTGACTGCATGGAGAAAGAACAAAAAGAAACAACTAAGAACTAAAAAAAAATGAGGATATTAATTTTAAAATAATGGGACGAAATCTTGCGCTCTTCTCACGAGCACTATCATTGAGTTGTTGTTAAACACAGACGTCTAACATAAAGTCTACTTGCAAATCTGTTGCCCAGCTTGATGAGAATGACATACTAAATAGGTACTTCCAATAAGATGGTGCAACTATACACACTACATACCATATGTGGAATTCTTGAAAGACTTCTTTGAAGGTAGCATAATCTCAAAGGATTTCTGCTAACACAATACCAAATCTCACTCAGTACTTCTAGAGGACTGCTAAAGAATATGTATACAAAGGCTGTCCAAAAACAATACCATTACTGAAGGCTGCTGTAAATACCTAAACACAGTGCATCATGCAAGATACTCTCATTTATGTTTTTGAAAAGAAGTCAAGAAGAGTTGTTTGTGTCTGGAAAATCACAGAAGATACTTAATGTATTACACAACTATTTTACAAATTTACTGTAAAGTCAAATGTAATTGAAGTCAATTAAACTAATACTATTGTGAATTATTTCTTTAGGAAAGGAACATCAATTCACTACATGCCTTGTCAGACTATATTTCATCAATGCCATAAATGTGTTTCTTTCCCTCTTCAATATGGAACATTTTTTTTTAATCGACAAGACATCTCCATGATATGTTCACATAGAATGGTGGTAAATTTCTTAAAAATTTGTTAATTTTCTTCATTTGGATTATTAAATTAAAGGAATTATGCTTATGGCTCTGTCTTTTCAGAATCTTTGAGTTAAAACTTCCAACACAATTTAAAAGATAAAAATGCTGATAAACATGTAAATTATTAAAATTAAAACCTTCATAAGTTATGTCATGTCATGTCTCACTATGGATTGCAAATGGCACATCAAGTGCAGCATCTGAGGACTTGGCTGCCCAATATATAAGCTGAAAAACTGCAGGCACCTCCTCTTCTTTGACTCTGTTCTGTACATATAACTATATATAGCAAATAAATATGTAATGTGTTAAAGGCTTGTATCTATTTCCTTCCTCAGACACAATTCAGTAAGATTTGCAGGAATCTTACATTTGGTGACAAGGATGGGATTGGATTAAGAATGAGCCCGAGGAAGTAGAGTAAGCACAATATTCGCTGGTACCACATGGAGTGGAAAACAATGACTACCTTTGGCCATCTGGAAGAGTTTGACCCTATGCACTCAAGTGAGTGGATTCCCTATGCTGAAAGGCTCAACGCTTATCTAATTGTTAATAATATAGAAAACGAAGAGAGGAAGAAAGCTATTCTGCTGACAACAAGCAGACAAGAAATGTACAACCTCTTGACGTCTCTTTTGTCTCCCAACTTGCCAGCCACAAAACCCTTTGAAGAACTGAAGGATGTCTTGAGGTCACATTTTGTTCCACAACCCTCATGAATTGTTCACAGGAACCAATTTTATAGACATGATCAAATGGTAAGAGAATTTCTGTCTGTCTATATTGCAGAGTTGTGCAGATTTGCAGAATTTTGCAAATTTAGTCCTCACTTAGAGGAATTGTTATGCAATAAAATTGTTTGTGGACTGTTGAATGAAACACTCCTTTTAACTCAAAAAAGTCAACAATTTTAGAGGCACAGGAAGAGGCCTAATGCTGAAGCATCTGTTTGCTACACAAAAGTTAGTCCTAATGTGGGCATTGAAGCAGAAGTAGGGTCTAATCAATAACAAGAGAGAATCAGGTAATAGACATTCATGAACACATCAGGAATATAATAGGGTCAATTTTAAGAACAAAAAACAACCAAGCTACCCTGATTCAGTAAATGTCTGTAAAGGCTGTGGAAGAAAGCATAATTGCAAAGAATGCGTGTAACGAAAGAACAAATGCTTCCGTTGTGGAAAATCAGGAAAGTATGATAACATTCAGAAAGTATGATATTCAGAGAAACGTTCTTTTTCCATTTCATCTCAATCAAAAAAAGTAGCCAAATCAGTGGTTTACACAAATCAAGTAGCTAATCCTTTGTCAACTGAGACAATCACCACATTAATCAAAATTAACAGGAAGAGTAGTCGATTCCAAGTAGCTTTGGGATTTCTGTATACTATCGTGTCAGAAGACATGTTTAACAAATTTTTTGGTAGCAGTTCCCTAAAGTTATATCCTTTCCACACTGTTTTGTGTGGGCACTCAAAGAAACAAGTTCAAATTGTCAGCTAATGTCAGGTGAAGGTCACACACAACAACTGCACCCAAAAACTTCTACTGGTTGTGGTGAGGAGAAACAACATAACTTTGCTAGGAAGAAACTGGTTCAAAGAGTTAAGAATATGTATCTCAGGAATATATCGCATTTCCTGAGACTGAATCCAGGAGTTGATGGAAGAGTTTCCAAGTGTATTCAAAGAGGGGTTAAGAAGGGCATTGCAATTAAATTAGACCTGAATGTAACACCCACTGGATTAAAGGCAAGGCATGTACCATTGAGGATTCATCAAAAAGTTGATGATGAACTTGAAAAATGGATCAAGCAGAGAATTTTAGAGCCAATAACAGATCCTGAATGGGTTACATCCATTGTGCTGATTTTGAAGCCAGATAGATCAGTATTCATCTGTGGGGATTATAAAATTACACTTAATGCCTGTGGCCCACCACTCTATCCCAGCAATCAATCACTTGTTGGCAGATCTAGGACATGTGAAAGTTTTTGCCAAGCTTGATCTGGTTCAGGCATATCAGCAGCTCAGGGTAGATGATGATACAGCCAGGACTCAAATGGTTATTACACATAAAAGGGCATTTAAGATCAATAGGTTACAATTTAGTATCAATGCAGCCGCGGGGATTTTCCAGGCATTTATAAAACAACTCAATGCTGTCATTGCCGCCCTCATCAGAAGGGCTTTCTTACTATCATCTTTGCAAGTCCCGGTAAACACTGAATTAGACATGTTTGGCGGTATGCACTGCTTGTTTTCATGTGCTAAATTTACGCATGTGCCCAATATGGTAAAATGATCACTATTTTCAAGCACTACGCTATGCAGTAAGAGGGAATTTTCTGTGGTCCAAACATCGTTGCCATACCTTGGACCCCTTTCTATATGCATTTGATATTTTTAAGCAGCGTAACCTTGTCCTACCACTATCCCCACTTCCAAACCTACGCAAGTTCATTTGTAATGATAAGGGCAAGTTTTCTACTCTCAAGAAATAACACCAATCCTAGGTGTACGCAATCCCAGTAATGGATCATAAATGCAGCAGAGAATTATTGTACATAGGAGCCATGAAGCGTGCAGTGGAAGTGAGATGGAAAGAACATCAGAAAGACATTCAGCATGGCAGAGCTAACACCTCACTAGCAATATATGCGTCGGATCCAGAAATCATCCCAGACGTCAAGGCCACTAAACTACTAGTCACCACAAAATGCGCAGACCACATTAGATGGTTGGAACAAATAGAAATTTGTAAAGCTTTCCAGTCATTCCAACCAATCAATGCAACAAATGAAGTAACTTTATCGCTGGCATGGCATGCACTACTGCAGAAAAAGGGGACAGAATAAAGGAACAGAACGCAAAGAATGTGAGAATAACGTAAAGCGTATGAGTAAGAGGGGTTCGGACACAGTTGGGTATGAATGGTTTGGCACCCTAGAGTAAGTTTCTGGCATCGTTTTATATCAGCATGGAACTGCTCACGTGATCGTTTTTTAAAAGAATGGTGGAGAAATTTTTTAAAATTTCTAAAATTGGCATCGTATTACATCGGCATAGATCTGCTCACGTGATTGTTTTTTAAAGTTGTTGTGGAGCATTTTTAAGTGTTTCGGTTGAAGTTTTATTCATTTAGAGTTTCTTTGGAAGCTATTCGAACATTTTGAATTTTCGGTTGGCACTTGCATCGCGGAAATAGGTGTTCGATAATTCGAAAATCGTTTTAAGAAGAGAAGAAAGCTTGAGAAAGGGCACAGTGAAGTGTCCGAAAACATTTGCTGAGGGACTTTGAGCAGATTTTCACCGGTTAAAGGTTTCTACAGTAATTATCATCATATGATGATGATATGGCTAGCTTAAATGGCTATTTACCAATTTTTGCAAATGCAAAATTTCAATTGTATCTAATATCATGGCCATTTATTTTCTATTCACAGAACAGCCGAAACAGATAGCCTATTTACTCATTTGCACTTTGCAAATAATTCTTGATTAGCTTAAATTTAAAAAAATGGGCATTCTGCAGATGCCACGCTCCAATGACAGACACTATGAGAAAGAATACACATGCAATAAATAAGTTGGGAAAACTGGACAAATATACATAATTCTGAACAATCATAAGCTTGGCTAAGTCAAACTTTTGCATTTTCAAACTTCTGATTTAAATGTTGACTGAAATGTGACATACCAAATGTGACTGTGACTGTGAGACCTATCAAAGGACATATTTCTTATATGTCATCTGGGTTCAGATGAAGTAGAATCTGTTGTAATTTACAACAATCTGTAATTTTTAGTTTAGTATCTGCTAGTTCTTGCTTTCTTTTTCTTCTGATTAAGATACCTATGTTTGTGCTAATATTTTCATTTTGAATCTATCTCCTACCTTAACCCTATAGACCAAAAAGTGAAAATAAACAAGAATCATTTCTCCAAATTCTGGAAATAGCCCTAAACCTCAACCATTGTACAGAATTGCCAAATAGCAAGAAAAATTTAGTGCTTAAATATACTATTTATGACACAATAATGACTTCTTCTAATAACACTGTAGTAATTAGGCTGTGTCTCTGTGTAACACAGAGACACAGCCTAAAAACCTTTCACAGTGTTGTATATGATACTATACGATACTATTTATGTCACACAAGAGTCCAAAAGCAATTTTTCTGGAAAATAGGAAGAGTATTATTTTTCTGTTTATTTATATTCAGTTTAATATTTGTTATATATCCCAAATGTCAATAAAGAGCCTCATCTGACAATCCTATCACAGTGTGCATTTAGCATTAAGATAAATATAGAGATCAGAGGCCACAGGACACATTGCCTGGTTAAGCAAACCAGTGACATAACTTGTTTCATTTGAACACTGCATTGTGTGGGAACGCCGGAGGTAGGACGGAGTCGTACCACTTTTTTCTTTCTCGGCATTCAGGTCGGCAAGACCCAACCCACTGTCTAGGATGGCTAAATTTATCGTAATATCCCGACTTGTCGGGATCGGTTAGTTAATTGTCAGGTCGAGTGGAGGAAGTGTGGGGTCGTCGATAAGAAAAAGGCAATATTCATAGTAACAGCACAACACAGATAAGATTTATTAGAACATAGGATCTACTACATCGAAGCTACGCATCCCGTCCCTAATCGCGAGAGAGAGAGAGAGAGTTCACAATTGTTGGGGGATTCATACCTCTCGGTTATCGACTATAATCGCTGAATGTTCTTCGGCTCGGGCTGAAGGATCTTCAGACGTCTTCTCTGGCGGTGGACGGCAGGATTGGGCTCGTAGGCGGAGGCTCCGGCGTCTTCGAATTGGCCTTCGCTTCTCGGGACGGATCCTACGGGTCGGGTGTCTTGTGCGGACCTTCAGCGACCGACCCCGTTCTTAGATATCTCCCCCCTATTTATACTCCCGGTCTCGTCCGCTGCGATGACGGTAGATGATGAGTCGAGTTCCTTGACTCAGAGGTTAGATCCGGGGAGGAGGGAAGTGAGTTTGCCGGCGGAAGACTGCACATCTTTTGAATCTTGATCGCTATCTCCCGAGGGGTTTGAACAATAAAATTTAAAACGGACTGGTCAGTTTTACCCGGTCGTCACAATTGGCTTGCTTAACCAGCTGTAAATGAAACAAGTTATGTCATATGTTTCCTTAACCAGCTGTATTAAAACCACTTTACTAGGCAACAAGCCTATAATCTCTACAAAAGCCACTTATGCTATATCTATGGTCTTTTGTTCAGATCCATTATGGATTCAGTCAGACTGGTAATGGGGCAGCCAAGTGATGAGAGGACTTAAAATATCTGGGTTGGACCATCCCAAAAAGTTTTTGGGAATTTTTTGGCCCATCTGGATTTATATTTCTTTGTTTACTATCCATCATGTGAATGAAAATAAATGCCAATATGGCATTCATTAATTTAATGAATCTAATGTATGTGATAAGTTTATTCATCTGTTGCTAAACCTTTGGCTATCATTGTATATATATGTCCTTTGTGCTAATGAAAGAAAAATCACAAAGGCAAATGAATATTGTCTAATGTGTAAAGAATTTTTCACATTTCCTAAAGACTGCTTTAGTGACTTTTGGCAAAAGAAAAACTATTTGAAGAGTTCATAATTAAAATCAGCATATAACATCTCCCACAACATAACTTGCCCCCACTGTCAAATTGACTTTTAAATACAAACAATCCCCATTTGCATGAATTTATGGTACAGTAGACCCTCATAACACGGTAGATACGTTCCATGTTATATGAATCTGTGTTGTACGAGTCACTTAACTACATGAGCCAATCACAACCCGGCACACGGACTGTATTTAAGTGACTCATACAACACGGATTCATATAACACGAAACGTATCTACCGTGTTATAGGAGGTCTACTGTAATTAAATTATGGAATTTGACAGTATAATGAGCAATTAACCTATATGATTATATGATCCGATTCTTTTCCAACTGGAGATAAATATATCCTCAGGGTTATGCTAAGTAGCACAATGGGTACATGAGACATTGGCAAATTTTATTTAAGTTTAAAAATATAGACCATGTGCAGCAAATAGCATACAGCAGTTGGAAGTATTCAAATCAAATTAGTTTTATTTTTCCTACAATTTTCCTAGTTATTTTTTATCATTTTAAAAATATCTATGAATTCAGATTAATGAATGCAATGCATTCAAAAATTGAAACAGTTCCAGATCTTTTATTAGATTATTACAAATATAATTTTTCCTAGGGAGTATGGGGTTTTATCAGCTACTCCAAGAGCTATGTCAGCCAAAAATGTTGGAAACATTGATCTAACCTGATGTAAGTCTGCAAATGCACATCAAACAGAACTTCAAGTAGCATAATCCCAATGGCACAGCTGCATGGGTTGTAAAAGTTGCATTTTCAAGAGCCATTTTGAGTCAATCTTTTTTTCTTCAGAATTTTCTAAACTAATTAATTAAAATTCAAATTTAATTTCTGATTATTAATCTTAATAAAAGATAATGACTTAACTCTTGTTTTTATGCCAAATTCTGTAATTAAATGAATTAATAATAATTAGCTTGTCAAAAAATGATCCTGTTTTTAGGTATGTTTGGTTATTAAAACTGAACTACTATGTATTGTATATTCAGTTATTTCCTATTGTTACCATCAGTTAACATTATATAAAATAAATATCATATTTTTTTCCTCAGTTCTAAGATACATTTTTAGGAGCTAGAACATTTTGGCATGACTGTTTGGATACAGATGATTAGAGCAGTGGTTCTCAATCTTTTTGATGTCAGGGAACACTAAACTTTGACATTTTTTTTCATGGAAAACTTACAATACATCAGCTTTAAAGCAGGGGTGGCAAACCTTTTTTAAGTCAAGCACACTCAGTCTAGTAGATGACAACATTGGCATTTGCTGATTACATTCCCATACAAAAATTATTTTACATCGTATTGATTTTTCTTTTGCAATAATTTTTAATTGTATATTTGATTTTTCATGGAACACTTGAAATGGCTTCACGGAGCACCTGTGTTCTGCAGACCATGGATTGAGAACCATGGGATTAGAGTATGACAGTTATGATATAGCTATTTTGAATACTAGAGTACTCAAGACTACCAAGTATAACAGTTTTCCATCTAGTTGAACTACATTTTGCTAATTTTGATGAGAACTTTTAACCTTTGTGTGATTCAAGCCACTTCAACTTTGTGAAGCTTTGGAACGATTGCTTGTACAATCTTGAGTATTGATAATGCATCCAAAGACTAGACCATAAATTTCAAATTTTGTACGACATCATAACAGTCAAAAAAAATTATGGCAAGTCCATTATGGATAGCTATAATTACTGTACCAAAACATCCCATTTCTATTGTTTACCTATTTATATTTGCACAAAACAGAGAGTGTCTTAAACTGATGGCATCTTACATTCACAGTACAAATCAAAAATCAACAGTCCTTATGAATAGATCATACATTATACACAAATAATCTATATTTTCAGCTATGCTGTTCATAGCAGTTCAAGTGAACATTTATTTTAATTTCTTTTTAATGCTTAAAATCTTTTTAAGCCATTAAAAGAAAAAGTTGTTATATGTACACAAGACCATGAAAAAAGAACTATCAAAACATTACTTATTCATGGCATTTATATTGTTCTTTAAATTTTTTGTTACTTTAAAATAATTAATTTTATTAGGTTTTGTTAAATATTATTCATAAAAAAAATTCTAAAAATTTAATTTTAAACCCATGATCTATATTAGAATCAAAGAAATACAATAGGTTAACTCTGACAAGCAGAACATAGAAATAAGAAAACACATTGCCAAATTTATTATTAATTTGTATAATTTTTAATCACTTGAAATATATATATATATATATATACATTTACTAATAAGTACCTGAAAATATCCTTGTTCAGAAGGGGTTAATGGATATGTTTATCAAATGATCATAATATAGTATTGTATTGAGATTCGATTTTGAAATATAATTTATTCTAATATATAAATATTTCACACATGTTGATAATGTACCAAATGTTCCTGAAAACCTTTTCATTTTTATTCCATGCTTTTTTGAAAACATTGTTTTGTCACTCATTATGAGTTAGGAAGAATAAATTTAATGTTTGTTCTTTGCTTCATCATTACAAATGACAACAATTAGAAATATGCAAAACTTTTATCACCAGCATGTACAAATAACAATGTTAATAAGCCTGCAGAAAAAAAGAAAAATTAGACATATTAGAATGTTTCCTGTATGCTTTTGCGTACTTATGATGAACTTAGCCATACAAATTAATTGTCAAATTTTTTTAAATATTGCATCTTTCAAAACTTGTAATAATAAATATTGTAAGTCATAATAGTTTGCATAACAATCTAAAAACTGTATAAAGTAACATTAACATATAGTACATCAATTTAGATAGTTATGCAAATTGTAAGCTCATAATTATAACAATGGCTCATAGTACATCATTTACAGATAAATTTTTATTAAATTTATTAGAGAATGCTAATTAATTACATCTAATTTTTCTCCTTTCCATTTGCATTTTCTAAAATAAAATTATACTGACGAGTTTTGATACTAAGAAAAATGTTAAAAAAATTAAAAATGATGTTCTAACATAATTTAAAATAATTTCAAGACATGCTGAAAATCATTGTATCAACATAAGAGATGATTATTTTTAGAAAGATAAACCTAACAGTCTATCATTTAGTTTTTATTTCAGTGATGATTCTAAAAATTTTTCAGTTGAATTTCCTATATATTATCAATTTAATCTTGATTCAGTTTGATTAGATACAGCTAACTCTTTTCTTACTCAATATGTTTATTCATACTACATAAAAACAAAATACAATTATCACAAAACATTATCACAAGGATGTGTATATATATATTACATGATTATTTGTGCAATGGCTGTAATTTATTGAATAATAAATGTATATGTATAATTAACTTTTAATGAGGTTAAATGATTTTGCCATTTCCTGACAACATTCTATGAGATTCAAAATTCTGTAGCTTTTTGTCTATTGTAATGCAACATCAAATATTTGATTTGTTCTTTGAACTTTGGCTGATAAAAGTTAACTATTCTTGTTTATTTTTAATTATTATTTTCACATCTAAATATTTTTATAATCATAAACATATATATATATATATATATATATATAAAATCCTAATCATTCATTATTTCTGCAAATGTTATTGATTAATGCATTAAATAATAAACTTTTAAAGAAGTCAAAACAGATAATAATCTAACATAAACAAGAACATATTTTTAATGTAAACAAATGAATTCAATTAACAATGTACTTTTCAAGTATTCCTACATAGAAAAGATGATATTTAAAAATTAATTTTGACCACAAAAAAGAAGTAACAGCTGTAATTTTATCATAAAAAACCTATTTAGTAAAAAAAAAAAAATTCTGTAAGTTTTGAGCTAAAGTAAAACAATGTATATTTTATGTTAATTAACATAAAGTACGGATATGAATCATTACACATTCATAGTTTTTATTGTTATTGTTTTGAGTAAATAACAATAAAATACAATGAATAATTAAAAAACTGAAAAAATAAAGAAAAATTATTATTAATTTACTTAAAATTAAACGAAAATGCAATTCTATACAAATAGTAATAATATTTATTAATGGAATAGAGAAGAAATCGATTAATAAACAAACTGTTTAATTCGATCAGCAAAGGGAAAAAACAAACAACAAAAGCAAAAATTGTATAACGTCATTTAAAATATTTAACAATGGATTAAACCAATTTAAAATTCAACATCACGATGATAATTAATATAAACAAATATATAATAAACGTATTAACATTAACCAGGAAAATCGAATAACATTATAAATAGAACTAAAAACAAATTTTACCTATTTTAAAAGTTGACTTTTAAAAATTCTTATTTAATGACAAAATTTGATAATAATCTTATGCAAAACTTTCAAAAATCGTAAACGAGTGACATGTTAACATAAGAAAAATCGATGACGAACCAAAATTAGTTATTAAAAAAAAAACAACTTTCGAATTCAAGATGTCTTTCTCTTCTCTACAACACCAGCTGGAACAATGACGTCACACAATAATAATGCATTGCATTGTGGGATAAATATATGTATGTAAACATATGATATATAATATATCAATTATAAAAATTATAGAGATAATTATGAAGAATTTATTTATATCTTAATTAGTAAGTGCCCGTATACAGAATTAGTTAAATATAGCAGTACAATTCGGAATTCATTTTAAAACACGCAGATTTTCTAGAATTCGGTTTCGTGTTTCGTTTCAGCATTGTAATTTTATTCATTTAAACTATATTAAACAATATTTTATAAAATATTTGATCATTGTTCAGTTATATATTACATCTTCTACATTTGAACTGTGTATATAAACATATGTAACATTTAATTGTACGACTGAAGTATTTAATCTAAGCATGACATATGTTAGACTATGTCTAATTTAAAAATCATAGACATAATTCAGAATAATTTATTTTTGTCTTAATTTATTACTAAATATATAAAGAATTACATTTTGACTAATTTTGAAATTACTTGGAAAAGTTCTGTTTTTAAGCAAAGTAAAAAATAGCCATTTTTAATACGCGGATTTGCGTTTTAATCTTCATTCATTTGAATTATGCCGCAAAAAAATATTTTCTAACATATTTAATCATTTCCCGAATACCAATTAAATGTTTTATATGTGCACAATGTAATGTAAACGGATATGGCAATATAATTATTCAATAAAAACGTATTTACATATGAGTCTATATTTTCAATGTGCTTGATTCTGGTCTCTTGTTTAGATACACAATCATTGAAAAAATAAGAAATTTTAACCAAACTTTTGATTTTGCGATATGAAAATTTCTATTTTTTTTTATTAAAAACTGACTTTATAAATAAACGAGCATAGGCAAAATTGTTATTTAAAAAAAAAATGTTATTATGATTCCGGTCCAATAACATAAACGTGCCGTAGCCGTTTACCACAATATGACATCTATTTATCCATACTGGTATGGAACGGCTATGGAATACAGATGTCATTGGATCAGATAGAAAATTTTGTTTTTAGTTTTGAATTCTTTGTCCATAGACACTAAGAGGATCTTTATAACCAGAAACATCGCGGGTTTGACGGAGCCCACAATGGGGCAGTTGGGTAGTGAAAGACGGAGCTCGATATATTTGCATAGATTTTCCTTGAAAAATTCCTGAGATTCCTGATCCTCACTCGAATCTCAGTTCCTCAAAGTGACTGGCTGAGGCGTTTACCGCTTCGGACAACTAGGTGTCCACATAAATTATGTAAAACATAAAGAAGCTTGAAATAATGTGATCATGTGACTGCACAAAGAAGAATCGCAGATTTAAGAAACAGAAGTCAAATTTATTCTCAATATTTGATTGGAGTAACAATAATGCAAATTTTAATAACCAACAAAAAATATACTGTATAATTAAAACATACGATTTTTGTCTGATACAGAAATACTAACGTTGGCATAAGATGTTATTTTAAGTTAATGTTAATGAATAATAAATAATACAATAAGGACAGAATTTATAATCTGAAGTGAGTTCATGATCCTTCGGATTTACTTGTTTGAGATTTTCTTTCTACATTTACCAAGTTTCTAATAGTTTTTTCTATAGCTATGGACATGGCCGGATTAACGAATAGACAAATTAGACAAATGTCTAGGGCCCGTAATTCGGAGGGGCCCGGTTTCATTGCAAAATTTTTCTGTTTTAAAACGAGTTAAAAATTATTTAAGAAATTCGATAGGACAGGAAAGGGTCTTTAACAATGCTTACTAAAGAAAGAGAGACTCTCAAACGGCTAGATTGATCAATTTTCTGAAATGAAAATCCAAAAACGAAAAATTTAAATATTTGAAAGGCTGATTAATGGCTAAAATTATATACAGTAAGACCCCGCTTATCGCTGATTCAATATAACGCGGTCTGCTTGACGCCTAAAAAACGCTCAAAATTTATGCTGATTCAAATTAACGCGGTATTTCATTGATTCATATATAATACAATTATTCTTAAACACGAACCAATCAGCAAAAGGTGGCAATTTATCGTAGCGCTGTACTTCCCTTGAATCTATGTTTATTTTGTTCAATTTTGGAAAAAATATAACATCATGGATGCCATAGGAAATACCGACTTCTCTTGGCAAGAATTAACTGATAAATGCGTGAACGGAGTGTGGAAGAAGTTATGGCTGGAGGTATCGAAGAATTTTCATCGAGAAGAGTCTATCGCTATATCGTTAGGTTGACAAAATTGTCAACTTAATCGATACAGGAGATGTAGACGAGCAGGATATTGGGAAGTTACTGCAGGTTTCTGGTAAGAGCCTTACCAACGACGACTTCAAGAACTGGCAGAACAAGGAATTCGTGTAGAACTGGAAAATAGAAATTCTGAAGACGAAGAACCGAAGAACTTGCTACAGATTTCCTTATGAAAAGTTTGGTAACGATAACCGAAATCGTTGACCAAATTGTAGCGAAAGATCGAGATTTTGATAGGAGTGCCAAAGCAAAAAGAGGCATTTTTGATGCGATCTTCTGCTACCGACATTTGCTCAAGGAAAGAAAAAGAAAGCGACCAATGAAACTATAGGACTTCATCGCAAAAAACAAGTTTGTGTTATTTAACATATATTATTATGCGAAAATTTATATAAAAATAACTTAAAATTATAGTAAAATTTATTTACTATAATTATTATATGTCAAAATAGTCTCGTTTAACGCTGTATCGCTTAGCGCTTTGTCGTCTAGGAACGCATCCCCCGCGTTAAGCGGGGTCTTGCTGTACATTTCTCATTGTACCAGAAACTCTTTTGTTGTACAATTATTATTGTATTAGTGTTTGTATTCTCTATTATTAATAAAAATTTTAAGTGACATTATTTAAGATTTGTTTACAAGCAACTTATTTATATGGGGCCCCAATTTAAATTTTGTCTAGGGCCCGCTAGAGGCTTAATCCGGCGCTGGCTATGGATAATATCAGGGGTACCCGTATATTGGAGCACGTGTCCACCTCTTTTTCGTCGGATTTTCCTTTTCTTATTTTCCATATAGGTGTTCCTTGATTAACCCAGTTAATTATTCCCTCGATGCTACCGCGTATATCAAAATCTCGAAGAACTTTAGGGATTTTTTATGGGTAGTCTGTCCTGGATATGTCGGGCCAAGTCCTATCACTTGGTCATCCCGTATTGGGCCTGGCCGAATCTGTGATGTACTTCATAAAAGGCCTTTTTAGTGTTCGTATAGGACGAAAAGTTATTAAAAATTATTGTATTCTTTACAAATTAAATTACAAACGCATATTTTTCTGTATTTATTTAGGGGGTGCAAAATACTTACGCACGACTTTTCCACTCTTATGCTTCTATAAAAATTTCAATTCTCAAAGAAGAAAATCATTGTCTCTTTGAAAATGAGACTTAAATATCCCTCAATAGATTTTCAGGTAATATTCATCATTTCAAGTTTGTGTGCTTGATTTTAGTTCGTTTCACATTCTAGAAATTGTAAGATGATTGATGAGATGCTAGTAATGAAGATTGGGATGAAAAATAATGATACTATAGTCCAGACATGGGCAAATGCGGCTCTTTTTGAGTTACATGCGGCTTTGCTGAAAGTGTTAATTTCTGGTTTTTTATTATTATTTTTACAATTTTATTTTTATAATTTTGTGAAAATATGTTTATTAAAAAATTTAATATTTGTTTTATATTATATTTATATTATATAATAAAATCGTGCGCCTTACCATACTATCCGCCACGACACTGCGGCTCCCACGCATTTTGCAAAACCTACATTTCGGCTCCCACTGAACTCTTGCTTGCCCACCCCTGGTATAGTCGGTTTGCTATAACTTCGTTCATACCTCCGCAGGCAAGAAATAGTTCGCAAACCATTGCTATCAATTGCCCCGGGTCTAAATTTATAATAATTAACGGATGTTAACATTTTTATCGGGACACTGCTATTGCTTCTACAATGAGACAGGAAACGAGAAAACACATTTTATAGCATGCAATGATGAGGTAGCCACTTCGTTTCATGCACGAAGTTGCAGCATATGGACTACAGTCATCTATATGCACAAAAATATGCAGACAAAAGAAACATCCTGACAAATTTTAGTAAAATAGTTAGTTGATAGATCACAGTTCTAAAGGTAAAAATGAAAAATAAACAAAACTTTCAGGAAATCAGCTAAACTGTCTAAAATGTACTGTATTTTGTCGCACTATCATATTGAAATTATAATTTTAGTTTTCAGTAATAACAATAGATCTCCAGAATCGATCATATAAAATGCTAATTCATATTTGTTTGTGGACAAATATTTTATTCGCTTGTGCCAGTAAATATAGGTGGCGTATGAGTCGACCAAAATGGCTGCCACAAAGGGTATAGCGTGCTTGACAACGTACGAGAGTTACTTGTGTGTTGTCTTTTTAATAACTTTTCTCTCTGTAGTCAAAACGTTTTATTCGCATTTGTATCCGACATTAATCCTAGTTGATTTCGTAGTTGTTTATGTCACGATGATTACACTTTGTGACATTTTAGAATATGTGGCTGATCGAAAAAGATGTCTTACAGAAGGAGAGGAAATACTAAAACTGATAACTTCACATCTATCCAGCTCTTTCTCAGCAAACAATTCACTTCAGTTTCACCACAGCTAATTTTGCTGAGCTTAAAATTCTTTTATACAAATGTTTTCACCCTATCTAATATAGGCCATCGTCATGATTTAATATTATAAATGTTCCAAAATGGAACGTACCGTTTTTGAATATTTTACATATTTAAAATTCAAAAAATAATTTAACTTTAAAATAAATTGAAAGAAGTGTGTATATTAAATAAATAAATAAACAAATAAAACATAGAAAACAAAGCTAAGTAGAAAGAAATGATTAAGGGTTCTTAAGTGTCATTCTTTTTTCTATTATATATTTCCACGCTGTTGGAAGCGCATTAGCATCCATAGCATTTAGGCAACGGTTTTTCATTTTACTTTTCATAAATTTCCACCTTTTCCATCTCCAACGCAATGGATGGAGAGTGCACCGTTTAAATGACTTTAGCCTCTTCCCATTTTACAATCGCTCCTTCAGTCTGTGCCATAATTTGCTAATAGTGTTGTGTCCTTTGTCAAAATTGTATGTATGTTCTCGCAGACGTACCGCCAGGTTTCTTCTAGTCACACCCACATAATCTTTTTCGATTCCCAACTGTTGATTTTCAAATGGAATTTTATATACCCCAGCTTTACCTTCATTTTTTACGCTGTCTTTATCGTTCCGTAGCAAGCTACAGATATTAGGTGCTCTTTTACAGATCATTCTCGATTTTTATAAGAAAAAGAGCATTTGATACAACGTTGACAAACGACACAACACAATATTATCAATTATAGCACAGGCTGAAGGAACGAAAGGAATTTTAAATATGTTAAATATTCGAAAACGGTACGTTCCATTTTGAAATATTTATAATATTAAACCTGACGATGGCCTATATTAGATAGGGTGAACACTTTCTATTCTAACAAACTACTTTATACCCACAGCAGCCGCCATTATGTAGTTCGCGCTAATACCGCTAGGTGTCAGATCTATCGTTGGCGCAAACGAATTGTGAGCCTGGCCACAAAAGGCCCACAGAGCGAAAAATGCAAAAAAAAAAAAAAAAAAAAAACTATACTCATCATGGGTTCGGCAAGACTCACAATGGGGGCAATCAGAGCAGACCACTCCGAAAAATTCCTGGGGTCGCTCGCACGACTCCCACAAAGCAGTAGGCTGATGCCTTATCCATTTTGAAAATGTGTAATTATCGTTTTTATTACTATTACTACTGCGAATCAAAGTTTGATGGGAACCAAAGTTCCCGCAAAACACCGAGTGCAGAGCCCCCCGGGGGGAGGAGTGCAAACGATGCTCGCAGTTCCAAACATAACCGTATTGCTGCCGGCAAAAGCCCCAGCACGGTAGGAACGCCAGCCTCATGGCCTCGATCAAACGGCAGGTCTCTGTGCCCCTATAGGCTGCCGGCAAAGGCCCCAGCCCAGGAAAGCGAACAGATACTGCGTTTTTTTAAAGTTTTGAGCAGCACAATAGCCAGCAAAACTGACTATTGTACCACAGGCCTTTTATCCCATACCATCCATCGACCACCCGGACGGGGGAAACCAGTACCGAAACCCCGAACCACAGATGGATGGCGTAAAGATGAGGCTCACCGTACAAAAACATACAAATCAAACTGAACCGACAATTCTTTTCAGATTACAACAAGGCCTTCAAACGCAGCATGTTAGTAACAACACGACACAACTTGTTAACCGACAAAACTACTATCAACAAACAACTGGTAAGTATCAACACAACAAAGTCAGTAACCCTTAAACTGCACATAATCCAAAAGTAAACATCAATCATTAAACATCAATAATGAAACCTTGCGTATACTACAAGTTCAAAGAACTTTTAAAACTAACAACAATCTAAACACCAAAACCTTAAATCAATAAACAAATAAAGTTCAACAAACAGTTAAGTACAACAAACTAAACTTTCGTCACAAGCCACTATTGTTTCTTTTATCACTTTCATTGCAAAAGGTGATTTCACCAACACTTTTAAATCTGATATCAATTCTTTTTTTAACACTTCTCTTTTCTCTTCATTCTTTTCTTTAATTATATCTAACCATAAAGCAAAGTGAAAACTACACCATCCTTCTTCTTGTAATTCCACTATTGATTTCCTGTATGTCTGTTTTCCCAATTTAACCACATACATTCTAGGCCAACGATTTAATGACGATTCTCCCCAGTCAAGTCTCATCTCGTCCGTTATTCTAAACTTTTCCTTCTTTTTTATCACTTTTTTCACTTCCTTTTCCTTCTCTATGTTTCCTTTCTTAACTTCCTGTACATCACTACCAGGGCTATCCCTTGCTCTCTTTTTATTATCTTTCTCAATCTCCGTTTGTTCCTCAATACTTTTCTCACATATATCGTACACCTGTACTAATGCATCTTTTATTTTCGTAACACTATCATCTAAACCTTTCTCTTGAGTTTCCTGTACCATTTCCTCTGCCACTATTTCATTTTCTTCATTTCTATCATCACTTATCTCCACAATCTCTTCACCTATCTTTCTATCACAGTCCCTTTTCCTATGTCCTACTTCATTACAAGAAAAACACTTTATTTTTGAGTAATCCCTCATTCTATGATCTTTCTCTAAACAATTTCCACACAACCATCTTACTCCTCTACAATCGGCTCGTATCTTACATCTTCTTATTACTAAAAAGTTATGAACTTCTTTCATCATAACCAGACTCACTATTCTAGTTCCAGTCACTATCTTTAAATTCGGCAAATAGTACTCTTTTGCTATCGATCTAACTTTCCCATATTCTAATAACTTTTCCTCTATCTCTTTATTCTTAATTTCATATGGTACTCTTCTTAACATTATTCTCATTCACATTTCCTCTAACACAACTAACTTCTATCCTTTCTCCATCTACTTTCCATTCAATATCAAAGACCTTCCATTTAATTTCTTCACTAGCAAAAGTCATAATACAGTCATTCACTGACAGTTCCTCTACTTGCACTATTGCCTCTGTATTAACTAATTCTTCCAAAATTCTTTTAACAACTATCTTCCACGACATTGTCGCTTTACAATAGAATTTTAAAGACAACTCACCAATCTCTAATTCTGTCATCTTTAATGTCAATTACCGTTCTTTTTCTTTCAGAAAAACAAAGTCCAAGCAGTAACCAAGGCTAGCGGTCACCAAACACAAAGTCCAAGAGCACCAAACAGTCGGGAAAGCACCAAGTCCAATCCTGATGTTCGGAGATGACACCAACACCTGCAAGGAGCACCAAAGGCAGCACCCAGGATAGCCGGAACACCAGGAACAGACGGGAACAACTGGTCGCCACAGGTTAACGAGCCCAACTCCGGGAACAGCAGGTAACTTCACCAGCACAGGAACAGCAGAATCACGGCCACGGCAGGAACACTCGGCACGACGAAACACCTCCCAACTCGACCCTATGGGCTTACAAGACCTATACCTATACCGACTTATCAAGTCTTGGTCTTGGCCATAAGGCCAAGAAGCGCTTCAAATTCCTGAAAGCTTCATTCCAATATTCTCCTCGCATACATTTGTATAAGACTATAATGACATCACTGTAATTAGAAAAACAATCAATGCTTATATCAGCTATTTATAAACATTGATTTTTAGCTTATTTTTCACTTAACCAGATAATTCAGAAGTTCATTTTTTTTACAAAAATATGTTATATTATTTTGTTATGTATTTCATTTTAATTCCTTTCAAAAATATTGTACTGTACAGTACATTGATTAATCGATTGATGCGTGACACCAACACATTACACACTATATGAACGGAAGAATATAAACATCAAAGATTGAAGTTCACGAACAAAATCGCATTTTGTCGAATTATTTGAACTTTGATGTTTTCTTCATTGTTTATTTTCCTCATTTATTAATCATGCAGCGACGTAAACTATGCTATATATAAGTAATAAATAGACCAAAGCTGTTGAGTTGATTCTCTTCTACACTTAACAAAATTTCATTTTATGATGCTTCATATAAATATTGTCTAAAAGTTTAAAAAAGTACAATTATTTTTTCACAGATTTCATTTATATTCTTTTTTTATATTTTTAATGTTCTCAAATCTCTGTAATTAAATTTTATTTTATGAATTTAAGAACTTAAAAATAAAAGAATTTAAAGTATTATATATTTTGATAACGCAAAAATTATAATAGATAAATATAATGTATTGATATATTTAAGTCTAAAATTTATTTTACACTTGTTCGTATAAAGTTAAAAACTATTATTTTATGTTCGCAAATTACGATATGACTATTTATTTCACTTTAATTTTACAAAAGAATGTATGATATTGCCATGCAATTGCATCGTATGTTACTATTTTCAGATTTTAAAAACATGAACATAATTTGAAATAGCTAATTATATATTAAACAATTGATAATAAGGATGAATTTCAAGTGCTTTTCAAATTACTGTATTTACTCGAATATAAGACGACCTCGTATATAGGACGAGGTGCGACTTTAAAGATGAAAAAAAAAAAAGTTTTATTAATACAATTCTAATTTTATTTCGTTTAATCCCAGGTAAAACATCAAATGAACGTAAATGCACACATTGTCCCGCAAAAATTACTAGCTTTAAGGAAAAATCTTGTAAAATCGACAACATACTTTGTACGTGTAAAGCTGGACAATCGGGAACCTTTTTTTCCCAATTCTTAACAGTCGAATTCACTTTCCGTCGATTACACTTATGAGTTTCTCCGAATTATGATTTCCGAATAATTATCTGTTTGTACGTGGGAATAGATTAAAACTTATACCGTGTTTCCATGTGATTTTGGAATTTCAATCTGGAATTCAATACGAAAGCTTTGCTTTTTCTATTGCTATTCATCTTTACTCCCGACAATATACAAGAATGATTCAAACGACCCAGGTAAAATACTTGTTTTTAAATACAAGAGGGTAGGCACCCAGTAAAAAATGCGAATAACGATTCACAAAAATTATTTGCAAAAACGCAAAGAATCTTTCGTTCGCGCTTATAGGATTACCTAGGATTTTGAAGCTATGATAAATAAATAAAAACCTCGTCTTATATGCGAGTAAATACGGTATATCGAATTGTTTTTATTGTTATTTCTTCTGAAAGTTACCTTCTTTTCCACGTATTCTTTATTTCAAGTAATAAATTAGATGTGGATAGTTTCTTCAAATATTTGATTAACTTTGAGTTATTCAATTAATAAATGCATACTTTTAAGCATTTGTTTAAAAATAACTTTCTTAACTTAAACGCGATGGTATACTCTGACAAAAAAAGACGCATACTCAAAAAATAATCCAATTGAAATGAAATGTCATATTCAAATACTTTTCAACTATCAATAAATATGCAAATGATAAAACTTTAACATTGAATGAATGGATGGTTTGAGCTACGTGCATTGGAAGTCCCGATTATGATGGTGTATATAAAAGAATTCTTTCTTTGAGGGGCCTAACTTCCAGTAGAATTTGATTACGCTGATCGTCGTTTATTGTGAAACAATGCCTTGCCGTCGAATTCGTGCCCACTATAACCATATGGCGGAGTTTGAAAGAAGACGTGTCATCGGACTAAAAGATAGTGGATGAACAAATCGATGTATTGCCCAACATTTTGGTCAGAGTGGTGCGGTAATTAGACGATGCTGGCATGAATGGGACTTGAATGACAAAGTCCAGAGAAAAACAGATAGTGGATGGCCTAGAATGAAGACAGAATGGGAAGACAGAGCGATTGTTCGAACAGCACCGGAGTCGTCACTATCGACCATCCAATGTGTGATCAATGCCGAAGCGATCACCAGGATTTTTTTTGTAACTCTTTCCGCCCAGTGGGCACTAAGAGGGCCTCTTATAGCAAGCCCATTATGGGTTCGGCCAGGCCCACAATGGGACGGCCGGGTGGTGAGGGACGGGGACCGACATATCCGGATGGACCACTCCCGAAAAATTCCTGGGGATTTTTCGACCCGTCTGGATTCGATTCCGGGTCCCCCAGGGCGGCAGGCTGCTAACCTTGACCGCTCGGCCATCCGGCCGCGATCGCCAATATATTATTGGACGACTCTACGCAGAATCTACGCTCACGACGCCCATTACACTGGCTGCCTACTGAATCGTAGGCATCATCAAGAATAATTACAATAATTGGTTCGATTAACGTGAAACTGCTGATTGGGGATAAATCGTCTTCAGTGACGAGTCTCACTTTGAACTGAGTCGCGATGATCAGCGCAGACATATATGGAGACATTCCGGTTATCGCCGGAATACCGTTTCTACTGTTGAACGCAACATGGCCCAACAACAGAAAGATATGTTTGGGGCGCTATTTCTTTTGATAACTGGATCCCTTAATGGTAATTCATGGCACCCTCACAGCAAAGCGATACATTGACGACATTCTGAAACTTGTGTACCATTCCTTTTGCAGCACCAAGGGCATAGTTTCCAACAAGACAATGCTAAGTTACACACGGCATGCCTCTCACGTAAATGTCTTCGTGGTTGCATTATCTTTTCTTGGTCAGTCAGATCGCCAAATGTCTCTCTCCAATTGAGCATGTTTGGAGCATGATAGGGCTCGCCTACAACCATCTGGAAATGTTGACGACATAGCCTATCAATTGAACACTGTTTGGCAAGATATCCCTCAGGACGCATCCGTCAACTATATGAAAAAATGCCACGCCGGCAGCTTGTATTCATGCAAGAGGTAGGCCAATGTCTTATTGACTTCCTCTCTTTGTGTATCTCTTTCTCTGGAATAAATTATCAAACTGTTCCGAAACTGTAATCATTTCTTTTTCTGTGCATGTTCAATAAACGCATCAAATTTTGTTCTAGTCGGATAATTCTTTCTTGGTGCGTCGACTTTTTTGTCAAAGAGTGTATAATTTTTCATTAATAGAATTACAAAGAAAACTGACGAGATTAAAAAAAGTTTACACATACATTCAAGTATCTTGTGTAATCCTTATTCTATACGTACAGTACAGTGTGGTAAGCTGAAAGACCGAAAACGCTCAATGAGCAAAAAACCAAACCGCGTTGTGTCTTTACAGAAACAGCCTTGTAACCGAGAGCAAATGACTGAGTCCGAAGAACCGCTCGGCGTTGATAAAATTAAAAGTTTATTATTTATAGTTAATACTGATAGTTTTCGAAGAAATTAATGTACACACTTACGAACTAGGAAAGTACAAAGATACTTGGGACCATCCGTAATAGTATTACCGATTGATCCCACGTGCCGAAAAAAAACAAAGGACTTGTTCTATTTATGTCTAGCTTAACTAAAACTTAACTAAATTTACAAAATAAAGGGCCTTAGATCAAGATGGGGTTGATAAAAATTAAATTTTATTTTCGATAGAAAAAGAGAAGGGTCAAAAGAGGGTGACTGGAAAAAATAAACCTTGAGTCCGTTATTCTAGAGGGGCCTTCTTTCCGTACTCACTGACATCTAGGTCTTCTCCTTCCCAGATCTTCTCTTCAAAAAGCGACGATTTTCTCAGCTTTTCTCTCTCTATCCTCACCTGCCAGTCCCCTTTGGCCAATCCGATGTCACCCTTTTTTCGCTAGAGACCCATCGGATCATAAAGTCAACCAATTACGGAGAGGTCAAGAGAACAAAGGCCGGAAGTGAAGTTTATAAAAGAAAAATAGTGGAAGAAAGAGAAACAAAAAGAAAAACAAGGTTCAACCGAGCCACAGCCTCAACAAGAAATTTCGCGTCTTGACTGTTTTTAAAGAGCCACGGCATGTTCTGACATTTAAAAAATGCCATAATGTCAATTTAAAATATGACCACAACGAGGGGCGCCTGTACGTTGGAGCACTTGGAACACGTGTATCCCCTTTTCATCTCTGTTGCCTTTTTACTAATTCCCAAGGGAACTTCAAATTCCATCAACAAACAAAACAGAATATTCATTACTTCTAGCCTGTTCCCCAAATATAAAAAAAAAAATCAATGAACAATATTTGTTTATTGTCCTATGAGACAGTTGTATATTGACCAAAACTTGGCATCATACATTATGCAAGATGCTTCAAACTGATTCAACATCAGATCAGCGCTCCATAAGGTAGCACTATTGCAATTGGGCTAACTTGACCTTGCAAGGAATTCCTTGTTTTCAAGACCAAGTTGTAATTTTGAAATCCAGCGAAACCTTAACCTAATAAATTTTAATTAACAATTTTAAGAAACCAAATTTATTTTTATATTAAAAAATCGGCACTTCTTTTTGATTTTATTTTATAGTGGCGCATGTTAAGAAAAATTTTTGGGTTATGTTTACAACACTCATTTAACTTTAAACTTGTAACTGAGCCAAAGAAATTATCTTTAGAATTACGGAAAATATTTAAATAAAGACTAGTTAAAAATAGACTGATTCAAATTACAACACGAATCAAATTACATTAAAAAAAATTGTATATATGTGTTAATAAGATTTGCGAAGCTTATTTAGAATTTTGTCTTACAAATCATATATGACAAAACTCTAAGAAATAAAAAAGAAGAAAGAACATAAACAAAAAGATTAAAATCCAGATTAATTTTTAATATATTACAACATACTGTAACATTTATTTTAAAATGACACTAAATTTATTTTTCCTTATTTATAACATAAATTTATAAGTTAATTAATATAACTTCTAATTTTATAATTTATAAATTAATTAGTTTTTACCGAAAAAGTATTTTTATGGTCATTTGTTGACTGACGTGAATCTATAATATCAGATGTGACGCATTCTTTATCATGTTGATCGCGAGTAGTTTTAATTGCGTTCGTCAGATTTAATAATAGACGTCCAGATAGCCGAGGCATCAACTTACCGCTCTGGGGAATCCTATATCAAATCCGGCCGAGCAACTTTATGAATTTTTCATTGGCAAATTTGTTGGACCCAATCCTTCACTACTCGGCCACTCCCATTGTGGGTCTGGTCGAACTCACAATTGCTATAATTTAAAAGGCTATCTTATTGCCTAATTGCAATGTTAATTCTCAATGTAATGTATTAATAATTAAATTTAATATTTTTCTAGTTATTTTCTCCGCTTTCTTTTCTTTTATTCTTTATATCTTTTTTATTCGGACCTAAAATGAGGTTCCCAACCCCAGTGGCGTAGCTACAGATTTTGAGCCCTGGAGCAAGTAAAATCGGTGTGCTCCCTTGTTCCGCGGAAGAAGTCGCGAAATTTATTTTGAACATCTAGTATAAAAACATATATTTAATTATTTCGACTTAAAACCTTACTTAATAACAATTTATTTGAGATTCGAAGCAATTCAACAATAAGATATTCAATTTAATAAATACAAATATAATAATGAAACAAATTATAATTCTTTAAGTACGGAAGACCTAATAATACTACATATTATATAAATTGTATTGGCGAAATGTACCTCCCTGCAAAATTTAGGAAATTTTCGACAAAAAGCACAGGAGTTATTAGGCTTCAAACAGGGTGAACAAAATCGTGCCACAAACAGTAACATCGATACATACAGAAATTACCCCTGATTGTTTTGCATTTCTAGCCGTTTCAAAGTGTCCTAAATCGAAAAATGCAAATCGGTTAATCACTTTCTCCAGATCAAGTCGACATTGATCCTTCAATTGATACAGTAGCCAAAGAGCTAAGATGATGATTGACAAGCTGCTTCTTAAATAAATTTTGATTAATTTTAGTTTTGGAAAACATCGTTCTTCTATCGCTGTCGTCACCTGTAAAGTTTAAAAAATCAGGCATGCTGGCAATAATGTCGGAGAAGCTACTTGAGGGTGCGGTGTGAATTAAAAGTACGAGTAGTTCGGCAACTTGGCGTATAGAAGTAATTTTTTTTACCTGAGTATAAAAATACATTTTAAATCGAAGTAGTTGAGGTCCAGAACTAAGCGAAATGTCGGAGGGATATGCCGATTGTAACAATCCTCATCTTTCCAGAATATTTTTATCAGATGAGCAGGTGATAAGCACTTAAAAAGTGTACATAACGAATTCAAATATAATAGTTAACTGATTAATTATTAAATCCAAAAATTTTTTTACAAATGTTTTTACAAGTTTTTATTTCGCCCTTTCTAACTTGGCGCCCTGGTGATTCGTGCGCCTGGAGCAGTTTGCTTCAACTGCACCACGGTAGCTACGCCTCATCCCACATCACAGGTCCACAATGCAGCGCCGGTGGTGTGGGATGGGAAAACGAGCTCTCGGAAAATTCTTGTGATTTTTCGACCCCTCCAGAGTCGTTCCTAAGTCTCCCAAAGCGGTAGGCTAAACACCCTACCGCCGTTGTCAAGACATTTCGTCGTCGACGCTAGTAGACGCGACATCTTAGTGCCAATGCGCACACGAGCGATATATTTTGACGCTAAAATGAGACGTCCGTAAGTACAGTACTGTACAGTCGAGTCCGCATAAGTCGACACCCGGATAACTCGACACCATCGGTTAAGTAGTCAGTATTCTGTGGTTCCGGCGGACTTACATAGGCATTAATGTTAAAAAAAACTCCGGTTTACTCGACACCGTTTAACTCGTCACTACTGGATAAGTCGACATACTTTTGCTGTCCCACACTCTGATAAGTCGTCACCCCTCCTGAAAATTTGAATTCACTCCGCACGCGTGGTGCGAACTCATTTTTTTTCAGGAGGGGGAGTCGATTTATTTATTAATATATAATTAATATATTTAATAATATAATAATACTGTGGTCTGAAGGCCACGTGTTCTGTTGCCTAACCGGCTCGTAACCAACCCCTTGGGTGGTTCACGGTGTAAAGAAGGGAGAGGCCCTCATAGCGTAAAAGCTTCCTGTTGTAAAAGTTAATGGGAGAAGGGGAGATATGTGGTCCAAAGATCACGTGTTCTATTGCGTGATCCTTGGGTGGGCCGCAGGGTAAAGAAAGAATGGGCCGCGTTTTCGGAAGAAAAAACAGAGGGGGAGGGAGATCGCGCATGCTCAACGGAAGAAGAAGGACTTTTCGGAAGAAAGAATTGAGAGTAGACGTGTAGACGATAGAGTCGCGAGATTGTTTTTGTGTGTGTGTGTGTGTTGTTTCTTTTGTTTTAGTGTCTGTTATAGCGAAGGGACAGAGTAGTGATTGGAAGGACTAAAATAAACTTTAAGTTCCTTGCATTGGAGTCATAGAGTGTGTGATTTATTTCATTGAAGTTTTGTTTTGTTTGTTCCTGCACGGGGAATACTCTAAAGATCGAATACTTCCCCACAATACATTAATATTATTAATATATATACATATTAATAAAAATGTCTTAACATTTTATGTATTTTTATGTGTAAAATAATGACAGATAAACAAAAAGAAAATATACAATCCACATCAACGTCACACCAGAATCCAATTTTGCATTTTCTCACGCTAGAGGCATTTTTTTTTTTTTTTAAACTCTTTCCTGTTGGCACCAAGAGGGCCTCTTTTAGTAGGCCCATTATGGGTTCGGCCAGGCCCACAATGGGGCGACCGGGTGGTGAGGGACGGTGTCCGACATATCCGAACGGCGCTAGAGGCATTAAGAATCCTTAGACGTTACTTGCCAACAATTGACAATTGCGAAGATGATGTTTTCAAGGCGTTCGTGATCGTTGAAAAAGAAAGTCGAGACGGTTAAGTGCTCAAAACAAACAACACTAAACGAATTTTTCAGTTTTTCATCTACGGAGTAATTGTAAACGGAGGACACAATGTATTGTAAGCCTATACTACTGTATAACGCACTACTGTATTTTCCTAATTGTAGTTTTGTGGGTTTTTTTCAAACTTCGCTTCAGTCGTCACATTGGACAACTCGACACATTTCCACTTCCCCTGGGGTGTCGACTTATGCGGACTCAACTGTATATATCAGACATGGGCAAATGCGGCTCTTTTTGAGTTACAAGCGGCTCTTGCTGAAAGTGTTAATTTCTTCTTATTATTATTATTATTATTACAATTTTATTTCTATAGTTTTATGAAAATATGTTTATTGAAAAATTTAATATTTGTTTTATATTATATAATAAAATCCTGCGCCTTACCATAATATTCGCCACGACAGTACAGAACTGCGGCTCCCGTGCATTTTGCAAAACCTACATTTCGGCTCCCACTGAACTCTTGCTTGCCCACCCCTGGTATAATATTATAATTAGCCCTATCTATACATTATTAATATAGGATGCTCTCAGTGAAATCTTTCTGAGTCAGGAAGAAAAGACGTTTATGAAAGTTATATAAATTTAATTATGGATTCAAGTTGGAAAATCAGATATTACATCAAAAACTACTGCTAATAGAGGATTGACTAGAATGCCGGCGCGGCCGGATGGCCGAGCGGTCAAGGTTAGCAGCCTGCCGCCCTGGGGGACCCGGAATCGAATCCGGATGGGTCGAAAAATCCCCAGGAATTTTTCGGGGGGGGGAGGTGGTATATCCGGATATGTCGGTCCCTGTCCCTCACCACCCGGCCGCTCCATTGTGGATCTGGCCGAACCCATAATGGGCTTGCTATAAGAGGCCCTCTTAGGGCCCACAGGGCGGAAAGAGTTACAAAAAAAAAAGAAAAAAGACTAGAATGCCGGATAAATATTTTTTATTATAATCGTGTTCCGCGTCGAATAAAATATTTCATCGAGATTGGCTAAATAGAAATTGAAAAAAGTGAGATCGAAGTTTTATTCAGAAGCGAAAGATGTACTGTACGGATGAAACATTTTATAGGAAACGCGGCTGCACTACCTATGATAAATAAACATAACCGAATGTTTTCTTTATCGTTTTTATGTTATTCTTTACTTTTACCTTCTCTTTTCCAACGTCGAGTTCAAAAGAAACACAAACTTTTTCTCCGGTTCTTTTTTTAAATCTCCGCCCTGTAGGCACTAATAAGTGATGTTGCCACCTTTTCAAAATTGCTTACCTGGACAATAGGTTTGTTCCACACAAGTTCCTGACTGGGTCTAATTTGAACCGTACGAGGCATGCGCAATGTCATTTTACAAGCCAAGAACTGAACAATGCGCATGCCAGTTTTAAACCACGGACTTGTGTTGGAACAAACGTAATATTTGCCAGCGATATTTGCAAGTTAGAATTTTAAAAGTACTGTACATTTTCTGTCATTCTTAGCCTAGAGATAAGTTTTGGTGCTGGTGTGAAGTTAAAGTCTTTAACCGTTAAAATAAAATAATCGCAAAGGAGATACTATAGATTACCACCTACGGAATTTCGAGTCTTTGAGTATATATCTGAACTGAGGAGACCGAGACGAGTTCAACGATACCCTACTTTTGGACTGGAGACGAAAAATAATAAAGTTATCATACTTTTTTCCAGCGATCGCGCTATGATAGGCAGTCGTGTCGCTCTCTCCGCTAAGTCGGCCTCGCTATCGCGATCGGGAGTCGCGTCGCTTGCCGTTAAAATTGCCTTCAGTAGACGTTTCCCCCTTTTTTTACTTTGTTCAAGAACTACCGTGAATCAATAACTAGTGACGTTTAGCACATGGCTGCCTGCCGGCGGCTCCCCTCCGGGAGGTCAGTCGGAAGCACGAACAGTGGGAACGGCCGCCATGTTCGCTGCCATAAGTAACATTAACTGAAATGGCAATCGCGCGATGATCGAAAGTCGCGTCGCTCTTTCCGCTCTCGTATCGCGTGTTAACCCTACTGGAGATGACCGTAGTCCGACGTCGTCCGAATGGTTTGCAGACTTTACCGCAAGATGGCAGTACTAGCAACTATGGTGCCGTCTTCACGAGAACATTAAAAAAATATGGTAACTTAAAAAGTATGATAACTTTTTTATTTTTCGTCTCCGGTCTAAAGATAGGATACCGTTGAACTCGTCTCGGTCCCTTGAGTTCAAATATATAATCATAATCTTAAAATTCCATAGGTGGTAATCTATAGTACACCCATCGCAAATATTTTTATAAATTTATTTTGTTTCATCATAATTTTAGAATTTTTATGAAAACCGGACCAATAAATAATTAATCCGGACCATGAATTTAAAAACCGGCTTAGTGGCAACTAAGAGGACCTCTTTTTGCAAGCCCATTATGGCTTCAGCCAGGCCCACAATGGGGCAATCGAGTGGTAAGGGACGAGGCCTAACATATCTGGATGGACCACCCCCAAAAATTTCTGAGGATTTATCGACCCGTCTGCATTCGAAACCGGCTCCACCAGAGCGGTAGGCTACTACCTTGACCGCTCGGCCGTCTACCGCTTCCGGCTTCAAGTGCTCCGCCAGTAGCAACAAAGCGCCTCGCCTACATTTTTTTTTTTTTTTTTTTAACTCTTTCCGCCTTTAAGAGCCTCTTATAGCAATTCATTATGAGTTCGGCCAGGCCCACAATGGGATGGCCGGGTGGTGAGGGAAGGGACCGACATATCCAGAAGGACCACCCCCGAAAAAATTCGGGGGATTTTTCGACCCGTTCGGATTCGATCCCGGGCGGCAGGCTGCTAACATTGACCGCTCGGCCATCCGGCCGCGTGCCTAGATATTATAGCTATCTACGATCTGTCTCAAATATATCCAGCTCTGTCTGTATTTCTCGGCAGCTCCATTATGGGCCTGCCCGAATTCACGATAGGACTTAAAAAGGTCGTTAGTGCCCACAGGAAGAAAAGAATAAAAAATGGAAAAAAAATAAATATATTGATGACAATGGAATAATATAAATTATAATGAAGTTTCAACTTTATTGTAATATTTACTTGCATTTAATTGTATTAAAATATCAAATATAGGTCTATATTATAATGAAATTGATTTTATTAAAAATATTCAGAAAATAATTAAAAAACAAAAAATTTAATTTCAGAGATGGCGCTTTGGTAACTTTCTCGCTATGCAGGTCGGGAAAAACGTTTGTTTATCATATTTAAAACGGTGGAAAGTTTGTATTTTGGCTTTATATAATTTCTTTATCTGTTACATGTGTTTTTATTTTATTTTAAATAACTAAGAACTCACAATGGATATAGAAAATCTAAAGCATTTGTTAGAAGAAAAAGATAAAACTCTGGAAATTGCTGCTCACTATGGGAAAAAATTATTAGAAGATAACAGACAATTGAGTGAAAGATTAGAAAAACAAAATAAAGAACATGTGAAGAAAATAGAGGTATTAAAATTAACATTTAACTCCTATTTTAATTCTGTTTTCTTCCAAAAAAAAATAAATAAATGTTTTAATATTATTATTTATATTTTTTCAATAAACAGTATAATTTATAAGTGTAGATAATTGACAAATGTGGTAAAAGTCATTTAAATTACTTCAGCAAATAACATTATACTAAGGTGACCAACTTTTTTATAATGAAAAGGAGGACACCTAAATTGAAGGAAAAAATATTGTAAATAAAAGAAACATTTTATTCATTGCAATAATAATACACTATAATAATCTCTACTGCATGTGCAGTGGTGTAGCTAGCATGGGTGACACCCGGGGTGGATATTGTGGTGTCACCCTTCTTAACTGTTTTATAAAACAGTATCGGATTATTGAATTGTAATATGCCCGCACTCGAGCAAACTTGAACACTATATCGAATAAGCGATATCATCACATAGGTTTATATTGACTAGTGTGAATCCATTGACCTTTTTTTTTTATTTTATGGTCATGGGTGTTGAGTCGGTCGAACTTTCCATGACTTAATATTAAAGCGCATTGTCAAGGTTTATTTCGCAACTTATTTTTTTACAGTCGGGTGTTGAGGGAGGACAGAACTTACAAAAGGAGGACGGTTGGTCACCTTAATTATACATACATTTGCCGTTATTATAAAAGCATTTAACTATAAATTCACAAATGATAACTTAGAAATTGGAAGAGGAAAAAGAAATCATTAGTTTTTGAATCTTGAGTACCATCATCAATAGCAAGGTTGCAGCTGAAGTTTTCATCTCTAAAATGTGAATGTTGAACATAGAGTGCTGCTATCTCGTAAGCAACATTCGACGTTCACGTTTTAGAGATTAAAACTTCAGCCACAACCTAGCCAATATCTTTATCGGGAATGTTTTCATTCTCTTTAGGTCAGCTTCAGCCAATAATAGTTTTACAATTTATAGGAATACTTTTTACAACAGCTGATATTTGTATTCAAAGAGTATGAATATGTTCTTTAAAAAGAAATGAAGGTACAGTTCAAGCTCCAAATGAGGGTTGTTTTGACGTCCAAATTGAAAACCCGCTTGTATGAGCATAAAAGTCAAAGGAACCATACCTCTATATGTGACCCTTTGTGAATCACATATAGTTGAAGTTTAAAAAATGATTTAATCATTTTTTAACTTCTAATAAATGAAAAATTGCTAGTTCAGTTGAGACTGATTTTAAAGCAAAATAATAATAATGTAGTTTTATAAAAAAAATTTTATAAGCAACATTTATTTTAACAACTTTTTTAATTCTAGGAACTTGAACAACAAAAACATTCACTTCAGATGGCCATGGAATTGAAAAATCAAATGGAAAATTGCCACATAGTGGAAATTGAAAGTATAAAAGAAAATTTAGAAACACTACATAATTTAAATAAAGAATTAAATGTGAGGGATACGGAGCAAAGAAGAAAACTTTCTGATTTGAATAAACAGGTAATTAATTAATTTTTTAATATGTTTAAAATATAGAATTACAAAAATTAATTCAAAATATCCGAAATAATTTATGTAATTCGTTTTTATTTGTTAATATGCAAAATATTATTAAAGCAATTCCTATAAATTGTAAGTTTAGTCTTATTTGTGTGAGTGTTTTGGTTCTGATCCCTTGACTAGACCATATGATAGGGTTTATAACACACAGGTCTGACTACACTGTGGAAAGAAAAAGCAATCATGTTTCAACAACAATGGCAGTTAATTGAAATAAGAAAAATACCAAGGATTGGTTATACTAGTAATGACAATGTTTTATGACAATTTAAAATAGTATTGAAACAGGTTACAAAAGATATATTAACAATAACAATAAATGGATTAATATTGATGATGATAATTAATTAAATTAACAATGGTTTATAATGACAATAGTTATTACTAAATGTGAGTAAATTAAGAGTAAATCAAGTAAAGAAAGATCCAGCAATTCCTTTGCAGTACAGAATGCTTATCAAATGTCTAGCAAAGCTAGGGAAATTCCTTCTCAGTTCTGCCACTGAATTCCCATCCCTTTATATCCTTTTGGTATAATAACATCACAAGTACTGTCTACCTCATTTACATAGACACATAAACCTATACTTTGCATGTTCCTTGCTGGCAGTTACTCTAGTCCTTGGTAATTCCTTGTCAAATCAACCAATTAAACAATAATTTTGAAAATTAACATTTCAGATAACTTGATTTTTTTTTTGTTATTCCGATCAGTCGTCTGTCCATTCTGTAGTGATCAATGTACTTAGGAAGGAGCAGCAGATAGCCTCTGCTCACATCTCATCCAAATACATCCCCAAGTTCTTATATTGAATAAGAACTCAGTTTTCTTCTTAGGAATTGACTCCCAGATCAATGCTCCTGGAATGTGGGTGATCATCTATTCATAATAACGGTTCAAAAACAAAATATTTTTAGACCAAACTATACTATAAAAATCCAACTCATAACGCAACTTAACCTCTTGGCGTGGACTTTTTTTAGAACCTTATATTAAAAGCAATAAAAAATATTTAAAACTGAAAAAAACGAAAGAAATGTGTTAATTTTGAAGAAAAAGCTTCAAAGTATAATTTCCTTTTTCTCGCCTTAGCGCGAAACTTGACACCGATGAGTCATTGTTTACACAGCTGGATGACCTTGAGAACAGCTGGTGTCCTGTTTCGCGGGACATTCTCATGAAACTCTCAGGAGGAGAAGGGTAAAAAGTAGGGTGAATACTAGATGGCGGTATATTTCTAAATATTTTTTTAAAATTACGATTTTAATTGAAATTTCCGACCCCCCGACCTAATTAAACGTAATATATAATAAAATCTATTAATTAAAAAAATTAAAAAACTATTGGATGTTGTTTTTGACATCAGAAAATAGCTTTAAATAACTTTACCGAAGTAAAAATCGGCACGCTAGAACTTTAGAAAGATGAATGAAGTTCCATAAAAAAATCCCATAAAAAAACAATTAAGCGTTAATCGCGCGTCATTAAAGGTTAATTAAAATCGCAATAAAATTTTTTCGCGCGGGTAAAAATTTTTCAAAAAATTTTAAGACAGAAAACATTTGAAAAATCAAAAAAAAAAAATTTTTTTCGGGGCCCAAAGTACCGTTTGTTTTGTAACGCTTTGTAACATGCCTGAGTTAACTCGGGTCCGGGCGTTAAGTGGATAACTACTCAACTCTCCACAGATGACCGATGCAGAGTTTGAATGGTGGGAAACTGATCCTACCTCCCCTCCTGACAACCAATAAGAGGTCAACATGACATCCCTACACGCAGCATTAACATTTGCACAAACCCAATGACTTAATTATAACATGCTGGTCACCCTGGTGTTACCTTTGATTGAAGTATTGTTGCCCACCATTAGAAGAGGCCGCTTTCCAAGAGAAAGTCTGCCTCATCCAAGCCTATGAGCAACAATGGGACCGTGACTCTCGCCATTCTTGAATAGTACCAAGACAACCAAGGCAACCCTCAGCATCATCAAGGCAACCCTTGACTCCTCTAGTTTGCATCTTTTAAAACATCCACCGCACACCGCAATAAATAAACGATAATGTCCACGAAAAACCAAAAACGGTGCGTTATCTCATATAAATAAAATTGTCACAAACGTTTTCGAACATAAAAGTTCTTCATCAGATGAAAAACGGACAAATTGCCAAAAAACGTTCGATGGAACAGTTTTTGAAAGAGCTGTGCGAAAGATTCGAAATGAAATTCGTGTGGATGTCGTCATCGTTGTGCATGGGCAGAAGTAGAAACTTTTCTGTAATGTCATCCATCGTATATGAGCATTTGCCATGCGACGGATATCGATGACTCCTCTTTGCTGTTAATACATTTCTTATCTCGGGCGGTTTTGTGTATATAAATTGCCTCCATCCATCTCAAATGGTGTGTAAGGGGTGTGGTGTGGTGTGGATGATCTTGGCCTGGTCAAACATTGGCTGGATATCTGGATCTGTGGCGTAATGTGCCAAAGCGGTAGTAAATCTCTGGTGGCGGATGTCCGCTTTATGTTCTTTAATTCTTGCTCCTAAAGATTGCTTTGTGGAGCCGATGTACAATAAATCTTCCTCGTATCTATAATCTTTCAATGGGATGGCATACACTCCAGATAGCTTGTCTTGGTTGGGGGCATCCTTTGCATCACGTAGCAGCTGATATATATTAGGGCATCTTTTATAGGTGATGCCGATTTGCCTCTTCCTGGCAATCTCCAAATAAAGCTTCCTTAAATACGGATTATAGGTGAGCGGAATAGTGTCTTTATGATTTGTTGTTACTTGCTCCTGTGGATTGGTTTGCATTGACAGGTGGGGATGATGCAATCTTTTGGATAATTTACTTATAAGGTTATAGTAATCATGGCATTGAGCAATATTGGATAAACTGTTAATCTTGTTTTTAAGAGCATGCCTTGTTGAGGAGTGGGTGTATGCCCGTTTTACTAAGGTGTTGAATGCTGCTAGTTTGTACTGTACAGGGTCACAAGAGCCTATGGGTATATATTGTACAATTGGTCTGCAAGTGGTTTCCTGTAATTTTCAAGTAATTTTATTTATCTGAGATAACGCATCGTTTTTGGTTTTTCGTGGACATTATCATTTGCATCTTCTAGTTCAACACCTTGTTAATTGCTAATTGTTAATTATACCTTTAACCTTGACCTTTGTATATTATATAATCGATATATCCATAATAATATATCCATATTACTTTATTATTATTCCCATATTATACCCACATGTTATCTCTACACTCATAATTTACATGTATATTCATTATTTTACCTTAAACACTATTTGATTAATCTAACATATCATTGTGATTTCCTTATTCTTATATACGTAGGGATATTTACGGAACGAGAGAGAGAGAGAGGAAAAAAAACCAATTGTTAACTTCCTACCTGCAGTGTGCCGACAACTTCTGTTACAGAAAAGATTCATTATGATGTGACAAGATAAGCTAACGATTAACAACTAACCATTATTTTTATAATACTTAATTTTGCTGTGCAAGAAAGAGAGAGAGCAAAAAATTAATCTTTTATATTGTCCCCTAATAAATAAAATCCAGCTAGCCCAATGAGAACAAGCTTGATTTTAGAAAGGCTGGGGTAATGTGAGGGCCAAAATTTGGTAAAGAAATTTTTGTTCGATTTGTTAACATTGTTTTTTTGTTAAAAGTGTTAAAAACAATTAAACTGTTTCTCACAGACTTACTTCCCTATTGAAGGTGACACATTGAATGTGTCACCCAGAACCAATGAGTGAACATTTGACTATTGGTTCTAAAATACTAAAAATCTTAATCAAGTCATGGAAAAAACCCAGGAGGAGTCTCCTAATAAAAGAGAGGGGGTGATGACAATCCAGAGCAGTTGTCATCAATCTGTCCCTAAAGTGTGTGTGTGTTCCAACCTGTCATTCCAGCCATCGTCACTCACTGCCGCCCAAGAAGACAAAAAGGGATTGCTCTCTGGAGTTGCCAAACCATCATACCTACGTTGCATTGATACATCTAGGAGTTATGAGTATTTTAAGATATTTATCATCTCGCAAACTTACTGTGTGAGCTCTCTCTCTCGGTCAGGGTCGCAATAGGTTTATCCCTCTCTTTTTAGCAATTGTGCTAACCATTTATATTAAGTTTTGAGCTATTGTGCTAAGCTTCTGAAATGTTGTAGAATTTGTAAATAATATCCATCAATAAATGGGTATTTTTGTTATATTTGTGGAGTGTACAGGAGGGTCTAATGATGTGTTCACTTGTTTATAATCGATCAGCGCAAATCGCAACCGTCAATCTCGTAACGGTCAAATCGTAACGGTCAACTCTTTGATAACAGGTGCGTGTCTGGGAATTGTAACGGATAAGTTACGGCGGTGCTGATCGATTATAAACAAGTGAACACATCATTAGACCCTCCTGTACTTCCTCCAGTCGTTTCCATCCGCCTCCATTCCAGGTCTGGAAGCCTGCGACTGCTCGCATGATGACCGACATAATGGCTGTCAAGATTTCTGTGTCCGGCAGATACAGTGGTGTCCATCCTGACCAGACATCAAGGATCGTTTGATCTGATGGTTTCTCTGATTGAATCAGTCTCTTCTCCCTTTCTTGTGGTCTATCTTTAATTTTCTCTCCTTCTACTTTTTGGGTTCATTCCCATTGTCGGACAACTCTGACAACAGTTTCTCTGTTGGTCGGAGTTCTCTTTGCTTGTACTCATTTGGTTATCTCCCTTGACTCGGAAGGCTCTTGGAAATTTATTCCTAACCTTAGGTCGGTAATTATATCTCTTCCTATTAAGCTATCAAATGGATATGTGATTTGATCATCGATGATGTAGCATGTGTAGAAAAATTGTAGAGGGCCTATTTTGAATTGGAATTCACTTCTTCCGTATGGATTGATTTTGTGTCTGGTAATGCTTCGGAATGGTATCTATCGTATGCTCTGCGAGGTTTGCCTATTCTCTGTGCTAGTGATTTTGACAACAGTGTCACTTTTGAGCCTTATCTACAGCTAATTGCATTGTTTCATTGTTAATTTGACAGTGTAGTGTTTGTTCCTCATCTTGAATTCTATCTTTAGGATAATTTGTTGTTTTGCTGAATTTAGATATTTTGATCTCGTATGGCTTTTATTTCTCCCATCTATAGCTTCCTTTATTTTTTACCACTTTCTATTGTTTCTCCTCTCATACCACTGTATCTGGGTTGAGGTCAAGTTGTTCGAGTTCATCAATTTGTTCATGAACCGCTTGTTCTATTTCTTGTTTCGTATTGAAAATGGTTTCTTTGAGTTCGCACACTGCCTACTATGTTTCTTGTGTCATCTTGTTGTTCCCTAAATCTATTTCTCGCAATTTGATGAAGATTTTTCTGTTTATTTAGAGGATTTCTGTACCTAGATTTGTTTCATTGACTTTTGTGACTCCTTAATTCATCTATTTGTTCCTGTATTTGCCTGATTATCTGATCTGATTTTCTATTAGCATGGTCCGCTCGTTTGTCTTTGTCTATTGCCCTAATGATGGGTTTGCTACTCAATTGATTTATTGTTTCTTCGCTAATTGTTACCGTATTTTACGGACTATAAGACGCACCTGAATTTTGGAGATAATTTTTCGAAGAAAAAAGTGCATCTTGTAGTTTGTAAAATACAGTACTTGTACCACTTTATCAAAAGTATCTAACTCTTGCAACATCACTTGTCTTTTAATTCCATCATTAAGGATGCTTATTTTGCATGCCATGAGTGCACTTCCTGTTGTCTCTCCATGTGAACGTTCTTGATGATTTGTTTCTCCTCTTGTCTCCATCCTTGCTCCCTTTGTTTTTTTCTCTGATTTATTCTCTGATTTGCCTTTACTGTCGCTCTGCCACCACTGTAACCTGTGATTGAAGTTCGCTTTTTTCTAGGAGCCTAATTTTCTCAAAGGTTTTGTTTTTGTGTCGGCCTTTTATTTTTGTACTTCTGGGGGAACCTGGGGGCCTTAAAATCCCACTTCTGACACCAATGTGACAATGTGCAAAGCACCCCCTATACTTCCACACCATGGGACCGAAGGGTCGACATCGCGTTGGTGATGATCAAGTCGTCAGGTCTGACACAACTGTGTTTTATGAACAGACACAGAAACCTTGGTGGTCGTTAAGTTTGTTTTTGCACGGGCGGTCGCATCTGTAGGCGCTCGGATTCAGGATGGAGAAGGATTGGGTGAAAGAAGTGCACTCTAATACTCGATTATGAAAAATAATACCTGTTTATTGATTATATAAAATTTACATATAAGCTTTAAGCATGAGAGATAGAGTTTACAAATGTTTGCACGTGGTATTTACCTGAAGATCGCTCTCTTGATTTGGACTCTTTTTTGGAGGAGGAGACACTATAGTCTTTGTCAAGTACTTGGGGTCTTTTGGGTCTTAGGCTATTGGTGTTTAGGCTGTTGATCACTGGCTATTGGCAGAGTATTGGCAAAAAAGTGTGTCTGAATGCACATACGTCCAACCTTCAAGGACGGACAAACTCTGTGTTGTCGTTAGATGTTGCCTTTTATTTGGGGGTCTTCCCCTCTTTCTTCTCTTGCCCATTTTTATAATGTTGATTTCCTCGTCCAATAATGATTTTTGTTGTTATGTTCCTGGTGATACATCACATTTGATGTGTCACCTGGAAAGAAAGTTACTCCAGTGAAAGATATAATCATATCTTCCAACAATTAAATCATTTTTTTCACTGGAAAAATTTTACCACAAATAAATTTCGGAAAAATTTTTTTATTTTTCACCCACAAATTTTTTGCCAAGTTTGGGCTCTCACATATTACTACATGCAATGATTAATGAATATAAAATTTGTTGTATAGTCACAAGGCAGATGAAAGATTTATTATCTCAGTTATATTTTGAAATATTACTACACACACTCAGTAGAAATCTAAAATATTGAAAATTTTTATCAAACATAGTTATGTTGTTATAGTGAATTCAGGGTTGCACTGCACTGCATTGCCAAGTGCCAAAATTGCCACTTGGCAATATTTGAAAGTGGTGATAAAAACCCTAGTCCACATATTTTGACATTTGATATGAAATTGAATCACAAAGCATGCTTCAGTTAAAACAGCAGAATGTCAAGCTGCTGTCTGATGAGAGTGTAATGCACCACATACCTAGTGATGTGATGTCGTGCAGCAAGTTCAGACAGGAAAGCAGGAAGTTATGTTGAGAATATATGGCAGTTTTTATTCAATGCTGCACAGTGTTTCCAAATTGGGTAACTTTTTTTATCAATTGTTAGAAAACTTGGGGAATTTTTTGAGGTGACAATCCCAGAAATAAAAATCCGAAGACATTAAGTTACTTTAAACTGTGAATGATTTGAAATAAATATTTTTCTCTAACTCAATTAGCTTTGATAATCAGGCAGTGGTATTAACATTTTATACTGTAAATTGAATAATTGATCACACCATAAAGTTTTATCTACCACTTTTGAATCACCCTACATATATATTTATCACAGAAATGTTTGTTTAAATGAAAATAAAAACTAAAAGAGAGATAGTATTTAGATATAGTAAATATTATTAAAATTATTTTATTTGAAGCATTAGTTCCTGTAAAAATTAATTATTTATTTTCAATAACTTTAATTTTTCAGAATATTACTATGTTATTAAATGAAAAATTAATGATTATTTTTAATTTAGGTTTTTATTTAATTTATTGCAATATTATTTAGTTTTTCAATTAATATATCTATATAAGACAAATATTGCTTTATAAAAGTGTAACATAAAGGTAGGTAATTAATTCCAAATCTGTTCAAATTATTATAAGGATGGGTCAAAAAGTAAGTTGCACTTATCCCAAAAATACAAGTATGAAACATACGGGTCAAATTTTTATTTGTGTGAATGTACAAACTAAGTTATACTTTTCGACATAATCACCAAGTGTATTTAAAAATTTATCATAGTGTGGCATGAGTCTTTCTATTCCTTCTCAGAAGTATTTACTTTTAACATGTGGAAACCATTCTCATTTTGCATTTGTGATGTCTTCATCGGACTCATATCGGCAATTTGAAAAGTCTTTTTATTGAGCCAAACATGAAATCACAAGGCGCAAGATCTGAACTGTAGGGAGGATGTTTTTGTACACTTTATTTGAATTTTTCCAGTAGAACCTTCACAATACTTGCTGAATGAAGTGTAACATTGTCATGCAAAAGCTTTCTTACCATACACTTTCCTCAACTAGAATTGAATTTCAGTGGGATTACACCATTTTGCCCACAAGAAACAACTTTCTCCACAAATTTCTAATTTGGATGCTACATCCAAATGATGCAACATCTTTCATAACTGAAAACATATTACCCTCTGAAGCCATGTAAATGAATCTGCTACACCTTTAACCAAAAGTACAGTCAGTGTTGTCACTAGATTTCATTTAAATATTGTTTATCAGTTAAAAGTTCTAAATATCCTAGTTACATCTAATACACCTTATTGCTGAGAACATACATTTATTACGTATAACTAACGTTTTCGGCCCACTTTATGGGCCATCCTCAGGTTACAGTTGTTCGATTCTAATACAAAATCGAACACGTTCAAAATTAAACTAAATTAGAACATACATTTTAAATTTACACAAATAGAACAAGTATAACACCAAATAATAAATAAGAAAATCCAAATAAAACACAGATGTAAATGAAAATAAAATACGGTGACTGGCCGTAACCATTAAGGAAAAATTCTTTATCCTTTAACGCATATATCTATTGAGCCTCTGTATAAGCATTATTATGTGTGTTACTTTTTACCATGTACTTCCATGATGACGGTAACCCCGTCGCATCTTTATAATTTAAACATCTGCCAGACAAACCCGCTCTGTAAATTTCGCATTTCTCCGTTATGGATGACAACGTTGGCGAGTGTACTTTTGCAAGAATTTTGGCATCCTCCCATTGCACAACAGAACCATCGGCTTGCGCAATCCTGGATAACGCTGTTGAACACTTGTTTTTTGCGACATCATACTGGTGCTCTTTAATCCTCACTCTAAGATTTCTATTGGTGACCCCTACGTAGTCCTTATCAATTCCCAATTGCTCATTTTTGTATGGAATCGCATAAACTCCTGCCTGCTCTCTATCGCCAATTCTTTCTTTGTCATTTCTAATCAACCTATATACTGTGGGGGCCCTTTTACATAATATACTGGCGTTTTTGTGTCTCGATATTTGCTTCATAATAGGGAAGAGACATTTATTATAGGTAAACTTTGTGAAGTTACCCCCAGCTTCAGGTTTCTTCTTAGAGTTGCTCTTAGGCTTTACGTATGCTGTTATTAAACGCTCTATAGACCTTGTTTCAAACCCTAACTCCTTTGCCACCATTTTTATTCTACCCAGCTCATCCATCGTGTCCATTATATTCGAGCAATACAAAAATGCTCTTCTGATTAGGGCCCTAAATGCGGATAATTTATAAACGGTTGGGTCATTAGAATTTGCCGGAATATACATCGGATCATGTGTGGGTTTGATGTACACCTTCGTGTACAAAGTTCCATTCCTAAACTCAATGCCAACATCCAAGAAGTGTAGTTGCTTGCTACTAATGGAACGCATGACGATTTTCAACTATAATGAATACATAATCATGTACAAAAGATATGTAGACGACGTTCTAATTATTTGGAATAATGATGCAATGATTCAACGATTCTTAGACCAAATGAACTCTAACCAGCATGGCTTAAAACTTAACCTTGAGCAAATTAGTAGCAAGCAACTACACTTCTTGGATGTTGGCATTGAGTTTAGGAATGGAACTTTGTACACGAAGGTGTACATCAAACCCACACATGATCCGATGTATATTCCGGCAAATTCTAATGACCCAACCGTTTATAAATTATCCGCATTTAGGGCCCTAATCAGAAGAGCATTTTTGTATTGCTCGAATATAATGGACACGATGGATGAGCTGGGTAGAATAAAAATGGTGGCAAAGGAGTTAGGGTTTGAAACAAGGTCTATAGAGCGTTTAATAACAGCATACGTAAAGCCTAAGAGCAACTCTAAGAAGAAACCTGAAGCTGGGGGTAACTTCACAAAGTTTACCTATAATAAATGTCTCTTCCCTATTATGAAGCAAATATCGAGACACAAAAACGCCAGTATATTATGTAAAAGGGCCCCCACAGTATATAGGTTGATTAGAAATGACAAAGAAAGAATTGGCGATAGAGAGCAGGCAGGAGTTTATGCGATTCCATACAAAAATGAGCAATTGGGAATTGATAAGGACTACGTAGGGGTCACCAATAGAAATCTTAGAGTGAGGATTAAAGAGCACCAGTATGATGTCGCAAAAAACAAGTGTTCAACAGCGTTATCCAGGATTGCGCAAGCCGATGGTTCTGTTGTGCAATGGGAGGATGCCAAAATTCTTGCAAAAGTACACTCGCCAACGTTGTCATCCATAACGGAGAAATGCGAAATTTACAGAGCGGGTTTGTCTGGCAGATGTTTAAATTATAAAGATGCGACGGGGTTACCGTCATCATGGAAGTACATGGTAAAAAGTAACACACATAATAATGCTTATACAGAGGCTCAATAGATATATGCGTTAAAGGATAAAGAATTTTTCCTTAATGTTTACGGCCAGTCACCGTATTTTATTTTCATTTACATTTGTGTTTTATTTGGATTTTCTTATTTATTATTTGGTGTTATACTTGTTCTATTTGTTTAAATTTAAAATGTATGTTCTAATTTAGTTTAATTTTGAACGTGTTCGATTTTGTATTAGAGTCGAACAACTGTAACCTGAGGATGGCCCATAAAGTGGGCCGAAAACGTTAGTTATACGTAATAAATGTATGTTCTCAGCAATAAGGTGTATTAGATGTAACTAGTATATTTAGTAAGAAGGCTGAGTTTGAGTTAGTGATGTTCTAAATATCATTGAAATAGCATTTATCAACTAAAAGTTCTTGCTAATTGCAACTTATTTTTTGACTCGCTCTCATATTTTTTTTACAATATTACAATATATAATTTTTAACATAAATGGGGCATAGCAAAAAAAGTGTTGTGAATACACTGGTTTAATTGTTAAAATGATAATGATAAATATTTAAATATTATTAAATTTTTTTTTATTACGTAAGCTTTTTTTTTTCAACCTCCAATGATCCATAAAAAAAACAAGTGTAAATAACAAGAAGAATTTATTTTGTCTTTGTTTTATGGACCATCGAAGGCTGAAAAACTGCCCTCATACATTTTAGTGATTTAAAAAGTTTTAATAAATAATTACTTCATAGATTAATTATTTAGAAGAGATTCAAGAAAAAATACTTCAAAATGAAACTAAGTGGAAAGAAAAAGCTTTGTTATTAGAAGAACAGTTAAGAACTTTACAAGAGCAATTACATCATTCTAATGTAAATGATGATAGTTATAGTGATGAAACAAGTAACTTAAGAGCAGAGTTTCAACAAATGATAATTGAAAAGGTAAAGTTCTTAAGTTTATTCTTATATTTTATTCTTAATTTCAAGTAATATAGAATTTGAGATAAAAAGTTTCTAATTAATTAATATAGAATTATTTATTTATCATAAAATATAAAATTATATTTTTCAGTTTTAAAAATTTTATTAGTTTCTTTTTTGGTTTTTTTATTATTTTTGTGTTCTTAATGCAGCTGCTTTTTTTTTCAAGTATAACATTTTCAATTGTAATATCAAAATTTGAAAAATACAACTATTAAAAATATGTATTCTGGTTGACTTTTCAAACGTTTTGTTGTTTGAATATTATTTATTATTGATTAATGTTAACAATTAAAATTAATGCTTTGTGATTAAGGGGAAAATGTTTAATAGATTTAGATTTGTACTGTTCTTTACCTTGTTTTATTTGTTTAATTATTTTCATGTATAAGTGCTATACAGGTATGTATCTCTTAACAACAGTAAACAGTAATAGTTTAGATCAGGGGTCCCCAACGTTTTGTACCTAAGAGCACATTTTAGAATACCGGTTGGACGGCGGGCACCATTTATTTTTCAAAGTGAATTTATACATGGACATAGTTAATAATACATACACATAATGTACAGAAAACATTTAATTCCAAAAATGTAATAAAACATACACAAGACTATTAACAATAATTTTTACAAAACAAGTAATTACTAAACAATGCATACAAAATCTACAGAGTATAAAAATTCTTTATAAAAAATATAAATCTGAAAGTAAATGGATTTTTGGCATTGCATTTCATTGGCCATCGCTTTGTAATTAGAAGAGTATGATGATATTCCTGCTCGTAAGCAATCGTCAAGGTGTTCATCTGTAAGTCGTGATCTGTACTTTGATTTTATGATATTCAAAATGGATCGGTTTATTTCATTTCAGGTATGGGAAATTTGGTTGGTGAAGATTTGGCGGAGGGGAAAAAGAGATCGGTCGCATTTCTCTTTGTGCTTTTATTTGTGTTGGACGCCATTTCTACTTTTGAGTGATTAATCATTAAAAACGAAGAAACTTTTACATAGCATTTTATTGAAAACCGAAATATTTTTATTTTTATTGTGGTCGCACAGCGGCGGGCACACGTAAAACGATCGGCGGGCGCTATGGTGCCCGCGGGCATAGGGTTGGAGACCACTGGTTTAGATGTTATAATGACACATGGTGATACACAGTGCCGTAATGCATAAACAAACCTACAGTACAGCCAGTTGTGTAAAGTACACAAGGTGAGTCCAAAAAATTCATGAATGAAGTATTTTCAGAAAATTTCTGAACAAATACTATAATTTATTGTGTCATTATAAATGCACTATGAATATAATTTTACAATAAATGAAACTAGTTTTGAACATCAAAACTTGAAATATCATACTTTACTATACCTTTTCTGTTTAGATACATAAATACTTATCATTGCATTACAATTGTGTTATATACAGCATGTATGAGTAATAGACTATACCATATAGGTTTGTCTAACAAGGAGGATGGCCTATGGGATCACCTATTTTGATCAAACTTGGTGAATATATAGTGCATCTCCAATGATTGACCTGTACCATACATACATACATACATTCTTTATTTAGGTACAAAAGTACATTTCTCGGCCCCGCGTATGCATTACCGAGAGGTTTGTAAAATATTAAATAGAGTAACATTGAGTAAATATATATATACATTAGTACAGTTAAAGTAATTAAAGAATAAATAGAATAAGTACATATGTATATGTAAGAACAATATAGTATTTGTAATAATAATTCATAGTGTTTAAATGAATAAATTAAATGAACAAAAAACAAAACAAAACAAAAAAAAAAAAAAGATTATAGTTATTATAGGTAATTATAGTTGCTGAAAACTGTAGGCACATCCGTGGTAGTCATAGTTTTATTCAGCAATTAAAATGTCGAAATGTTTGCCTGTAGGAAAAGCAGAGATCCAAAATGGAGAATGCCTGATGAGTGGTCTACAGGTGATCCAGTATGTCTATAGTTTAAGACACTTTGCCTTTAACAAGGCGCAACTCTCAGACGATGTAGAGTTCACGCACTAAGGGACGACCTAAAAGCAGCACCTCTCAATGCACAACTGAAGCAAACATAAACACATTGGTTTCCACAAAAAACTGAAATTTCGTACTACAGTTAAAAACACGTCGTATACATCAGGGCACGTTGATTACTTGAAACACGCTGAACACTAAGATATCGAGGCACACAGAGAAAACCCATTGCACAGATTTAGGAGCTTGCCGAAACTTATTTGAAGCACACTTGACCCATTGAAAACACCACAATGATATGTTGAGACACACTCAAGCACATTGAATTGATTTAAACATTGAAACACACTAAGCACTAAGCCTATTAGGCACACTAATGCATACGAAGCACATTAAAACACTTATGAACATACTGAAGACACATTGGAGGACGTTGAGGCACTTAAGTCTAGAATTCGTTGAAAGATATTATAGACATGTTGATCTCACTAAACCTGCCAAGCGCGTTGAAGGAAATTAATGAACACCACTGTAAAAAAAAAAAAGGTCGGTCGGTTTGCTCCCGACGAGACCATTGAAGATTACAGTAGTTCACCACACCTATAAGTTCAATATCAAAGGAGCACTTCTCCATCGAAACGTTTTATTAATAACGTAGGTTGTTCGTTAAGCATCTCACCCGTAAGGGTTGACACTGACATAGTAATTTCTCTGTTCCATCATAAGCTGTTAAAAGTACATTTCTAGCTGGTGAGTATTACACTTCTTAGAGTGTGCTTTATCAGTACACAGATTGCCGTTCTTAGTGTGTGCTCTGTTAGTACTCAAATTAATAAAACAGGCTGCGGTACAAGCTGGTAGTTAGAACTCGCCAGTACAAATGTATTCTGTCAGTACATATAGTTAATACAGTACTTCCTTTCGTAGGGCAATCACTAAGATAGTTAATGTTTAGTTGATTAGGAGAAAGCACCTGGTCATCGCTTCACTCAAAGTATAGACACTTTTATTAAAGAGAAATTGAGTATAGAATATCAATAATGGATGTAGTATGTAAATGGAATTGAATATAAGCAATGATACACCAAGTTATTTTATACTAAAGATATACTAATTATATATGAGTTGATTTGCAATTTTAACAGTTTGTTTGGCAAGTTTTATAAAAGCATTGTAAACATTTTTGTTTATCCAAATATCTGATAAGTTGCATGGCCATCTCACACCAAGCTCCTCCATCAGTACCCTTAGTTCTTGTCTTTCTCTCTCAGTCATTACACAATTATAGAAGTAGTGTTTCGAGCCATCTATGATATGGCAAGTAGGGCATTCATTCGATGTCCTATTAGGTGGGTAGTTAGTTTTTGTTTTTTTTTTGGTTTATGTAGTTGTTTTGGTTGGTTTTTTTTGTTTGTTTTTTGTTGTTGTGTTGTTTGTTTTGTGTTTTGTGTTTGTTTGTTTGTTTTTTGTGTTTTGTTTGTGTGGTTGTTGTGTGTTTGTTGTTGTGTTGTTTTGTGTTGTTTGTTGTTTGTTTGTTTTTGTGTTGTGTTGTTTGTTTTTGTTTTGTGTGTTTGTTTGTTTGTGGTGTGTTTGTTTTGTTGTTTGTTGTTTGTTGTTGTTTGTTTGTGTTGTGTGTTTTGTTTGTTGTTTGTTGTGTTTGTTTTGTTGTGTTTTGTGTTTGGTTTGTTTGTTGTTGTGTTTTGTTTGTTTGTTGTGTTGTTGTTGTGTTTGTGTTTGTTGTTGTTTGTGTGTTTTTGTTTGTTTTTTTGTTTTGTTTTTGTTTTGTGTTTGTTTGTTGTTTTTGTGTGTTTTGTTTGTTTTTGGTTGTTTTGTGTGTTGTTGTTTGTTTGTTGGTTGGTGTTGTTTGTGTTGTTGTTGTTTGTGTGGTTGTTGTTGTTGTTTTTTGTTGTTTGTGTTATCTCTCTCTCTCTCTCTCTTTACTCTCTCTCTCTCTCTCCTCTCCTCTCCTCTCAAGTAGGGCATTCATTCGATGTCCTATTAGTGAATCTGGCCAGATAGCTGGCGAACTTCCCATGGCCAGTAAAGAATTGAGTGGTATAATAATTCGGGGTAAACCATTTTAATTTATAAAATTGTTGTATATCCGGTATGTAATCATAAGTTATATGACTTCTGTTTTCGTTCCATCTATCTTGCCAATTGTACATTGTGTCTTCCCATAACATTCGTCGTAAGGTACGCTGACTGAGTTTATTATAGTTTATTATCAAAGAGGTATTCTCTGCAGCCTGCTTGGCCAAGGTGTCAGCTCTTTCATTTCCAGTTGTTCCCTGGTGGGCTCTAACCCAGGTAACAGTATAATTACAGTTAGATAAGCGTATTAATTGTCTAATCTCCTCAGCAATTGGGTGCAATTTAGTACTGTTTATAATATTAAGTGCTGACAGGGAATCCGTATATATATGTATATAAGCATTGTCATATGAATCCTTAGTCCAATTTATTGCCAATTTAATAGCGAGCATTTCTGCTTGAAAAACCGTGCAGCAAGTGTCTAATCTAATTGTCTGATTATAAATTTCATCATTATTAATATACGCAACAAAGCTGCATCCAACCATACCATTTATTCTTGAACCATCGGTAAAAATTTGAATGTCGGTTTTTTGAACATTATTATCGTCACAATATACTAAGATATCTGGGTTAGTTGTTTCGTAAAATGGAAATGCCCATTCGACTTCATCATATGTTATATTTCGGAAGGTTGTTTGAATCGTATTTCCCCATTTAACTTGCTGTAATTTACATCGCTGAATAACAAACATATCGATCGGTGGCCTTCTAGCTATCACTTGAAGGCTTTGATTATTCGCAGAGCGATAGGCTTTAGTAAGTAGGAGTAGGGCACGTCTCTGTGACGATATTAACTTTCGTTTTGTATGAACTTTACTAGTAGCCCATCCCCAAGTCCCACATGCATATGTGATGATGGGGATGTAAATAGCATCATAAATAATGGCCATTGCGTCTGTGGAAAGGCCCCAATTTTTCCTCGCTACCTGTGCGAAAGCTTGAAAAATAAGACCGGTGCGGTTTGTAATAAACTCGATGTGTTTGTCCCAGCTTAGTCGAAAATCTATAAATACTCCCAGATATTTCAATGTTTTTTCCACTTTGATGACATTTCCGTTCATTACGAGATGAGGTGGTCGCCGGTATAGATTACTGCCTCTTGGTTTATTAAAAACTATTCCCTTTGTTTTGATGGGATTGAAATGGAGTTTATGCTCTATCCCCCAGTTGTATACATTTTGAATCAAAAGATTGCCTTTGTTCTCTAAATCCGCTCTTGAGCGACCACCAATCAACATCATGACATCGTCCGCATAAGCAGTAGAGTGGTCCTGTCCAAAGTCTTCTCTAAGGAAGCAGTCAAAGGTTATGTTCCAAAGTAAGGGTCCGCATACTGACCCCTGAGGGCATCCTTTGGAAACTGATTTTCTTACATAATGCTGTCCATATTGTAGAACAGCCGCTCTATTTCGTAGATAATCTTGAATAAGTTGGAAGATATTGCGTGGACATTTAATCTTTCGCAGTTGGAGTTTGATGAGCGGCCACCATGCGCTATCAAAAGCTTTGGTTATGTCTAAACTAATTCCAAGGACATACTTATTATTCTCAAGTAAACATTTTAATTTTTTAACCATATCCTCTACTGCGTCCTCCGCCGATCTTTGTGGTCGAAAACCAAATTGGATGTTACTGAGGCATTTATTTCTTTCAACAAACCAGGAAAGTCTATTTGTGATTAACCTTTCAAGTATTTTGCCAAGCATTGACAGCAATGAAATAGGCCTTGCTTCATCAGGGGACCCCGACTTTGGTACCGGTACGACTCTCGCAATCTTCCAGGCAGATGGAAAGATTGCGTGTTGGATGCATGTATTATAGAGTCGAACAAAGTGCCGTGGTATAAGAAACCATAATTTTTTCGCAATATCAGCTGTGATGTTATCTAGGCCAGGGGCCTTACCCTTTTTTAAATTGCAAAAAGCTTGGCTTATTTCTCCTATAGAAAACGGCGGCATATTTTCTGTGCCATCTATTAGATCTGCTTCTGTACGGATATGCCTTTGCAAGTTCGTATCGTTCTCTGGATCATCCCCCGGGCAATACGTCTCCAACTGGGAGGTCAAGGTTTGAATTAATGTCTTTGGTTCATTTTCAGTGCCCGTGGGAGCTTTAATGATTTTAGTTTGCCTTAGTTTGTTTGTACACATTTTAGTTATGTAGCCCCACGGCTTTTTAGAAGCTTCTGTACAAAAATCTTTCCAGCTGTTTATTTTTTCTTTCTTAATGGCCTGTTTGTACATCCATTGGTTTGTGAGATAATTATTTTTACGTATTCTGCGCATTTGATCGTCTCTGCACCTTTGGTACATTTTTCTGAGTCGTCGTGTTGTTTTTCGAAGGTTTTCGAGTTCAGCAGTCCACCATGAAACCTGTCTTTTTTGGGGTATCTTTTTCGGGATATATAGGTCACAAGCATTTGTTATTGTATTAATATTATTATCTATTTGTTGACAGGTTTCATTGCGATTTTCTGAATATTGACTTATCAGGTGTGCCTCCAAATAATCTTTCATCTCCAACCAATTCGCACGGTTAAGAGCATATTTTAATGGTAGAACATACACTGGATCTTGAGCATCATCTGAGTTTGAGAAATCAAAAGTAATTAAAGCATGTTCCGTAAGGCTGTCGTCAGTCAGAACTCTCCAGTTAGAAATTTTAGTGTAAGTACTATTGCATCCCACAGAAACATCAATCCAACTCTCACCTCTATGTGAAGTGAATGTTGGCGGAGAGAGTGGATTGTTAATAATTAGAAGATCATTGTGTGTAAAAAACTCCTCCAGTAAGCTGCCACGACCATCTAAAACATCACCGCCCCAAGCCGGTGAGTGTGCATTCATATCACCAGCGATCAAGATGTGTGTACCCCTAAATGCATCAACAATTCTCTGAAGTCTATTAATAAAATCCGCAGAATCAGCGTGACCAGGGATATATACGTTCACCACAATAAGTCTAACCTCATTTATATTAATCTCAACAGTAATTATATACTGATTACTAAACTCAGTGTGGTGCATGATAGATATGTAGATATTTGGGACTAGAATTATAGCCCATGGGTACAAATCAGTCCCTCGAAGTATAGGACAGGTGGTAGGAAGGCACTTAGGTGTGTTCCTGAGACAATATGGTTCCTGGACCAACACTATATCATAATCACTTATATTTTTACTTAAAAGGGAAGTTGCAGCTATGCTTCTTCCTACGTTAATCTGCAGAAAACGCATTTTATAAAAGTTATTTCTTTCCATATTCTGTTCGTGAAATAATATACTTTTTAATACGTTGCTTTATGGGGCACGAACTATCCCGAGCATTGTGTTGGTGATTATGTAGATTGTCTCGTTTACAGTGATAGCATATAGGCTCTTTATTCCGGTTTGGGCAATCGTTGTAAAGATGGTTTTCCGTACAATGACTACAAATGATTTCAGAGTATGTACAATCACGTGCCGAATGGTTATATCCACAACATTTAAAGCACTGCAGAATCGGATAAAAATCTACAACTCTGCAGCGCGACCATTCAACATTAATCTTCTCCATTACCAAGAGGAGCTTTCTAACGTATGGTGATGTTTCTGCTACCCAGTTTTTATAGGTGTAGGTCTTTTTCCCCAAAGCAAATTTGATTCTAAATTGGTTCATGAAGTCTTCCTCTGTGATGTTTTCGTAAATTGTATGGTTCTGTTGATATATTAACTTTGGGAGTTCTTCCTTCATTATATCAGTGTGAACTGAGTAGACAGCAACATGTGGCCATCTCTTTTTTGGACGACGCGTTACCAGCTCAGGTATCTGGTCTTCTATGGTTTTTTCTAAAATTGCTGCCTCCCTATTGGTTTCCAGTTCGATAGCTAGTCCCCCGCCTCTAATTTTCCTGATTTTGTCTATGCCGATGTGTATGTTGGAGGGCTTGATCTTAATATTCATAATTTTCCTGACGACTTCACTGTTATTATTGTCTTTTTCTCTACTATAAACAAGTATTACTTCTTTTGTAGAATTTATTCTAGAATTATTGCCAGTTCCCATGTTTCTACCGGTCTTCACAATTGAACTGTATAATGGTGATGAAGGAATGCATTCCAATGTTTTGTCTTCAATTTTGTTCAATGCTTCAAGAACAGCTTTTTGAATATCATTATAACCTTCAGTAGGGGTAAATTGGGCTGTTTTATTCTGAATTTCACCAAGTTTGTCAAGAGTAGTTTTCTGGGCCTCAGCAAAATCTTCAACAGTAACATAAGTTGTTGTTTTGTTTTCAATTTTATCTAATTTTTCCAAGATTACTTTCTGGGTGGTAAAAATCCCCTCAAAATTAAAGTTTTGCAGTAAATCCTCTTTCTTAGCTAGAGTGGTAAATTTGTTATCGAGTATTTCTGGTAGTTCGATATTGCGAAGACTAGTTTCAGCTAAAGCAATTACTTTAGTGAATTGATCAGTGATATATTGTGAATGCACAGCAGTACCTAGCTTCCCGTTTGTATTGCGAGCGATATATCTTTTAATTTCTTCTAAAATATCGTGAGCGTTTTTATGAAAAGTTCCTAAAGTTGTATTTTCCATGGTTGGTTCCATGTTATCAAATTTCATAGGTATAAGCAAATCCTTCATATAATAATAAAATTAGCTTAATAGCAGATATATATAGATTCTATAGGATGCCAAGTCCAAAAATATATGACAAAAATATATTACACAATATACTTATAGCTAAAATTCGGCCAGAAAAAGTCTTCATTCGGTTTACACATTTATCAAACTAAGGTAAGTAACCGTAGCCATGGCAACCTTATAGATGATGAAGACGTTGAAAATAGCCTGTACCAAGCAGTAAGATGCACTACTCAAAATTAAAGTTGAAAATTGCACAATTACTTAAAACCTTTAGAATTTTTATTATTTGCAGAGTGGCCAGTGGGTCAATTGGTGTGTGCTACTTTCATATACATGAGGTTGGTGTCTTGAATCCTCCTGGTATCAATGTAGTTTTTTTTTTCTTTCTAAAACTATAATTTTCACTTTATTATTGATGTTTTTTTAAATTTATTATATTGTCAGAGAGAGAAACTGATTTTATTTTTTATAAAACTACAAATGTACAATAAACTATTACAAGAGCAAGTCAATGTCAAAACCAATTAATTTAATTAAGAAATGCTACATAACAATATTTATTTAAAAACAAAACATTTTTTGTATTTTCATGTGCATGTACAATATGTACTGTACTTACTCTGGCAAAGTCATTATTTAACCTAAATGTGTGTATAATTGCATCTTCTTTTGCTAAAGAATGAAAAGATGGCTTTGATATCTCATGTTAACATTGATAGCACAGAAATTTGTTCTTCAAAAGAATCACTGCATGAATATATTGCAAAATAAATTATGTTTAAAGGATGTTTTTACATATTGTGAAAGCATCCTCAAAATCAAGAGCTATTGCAGCTTGAGAGTTCTTTATCAATTTTGGAAGTTGCAAGGGTGGTAAGAGGAAACATTAAGTACCGCAATATTTTCTGATATGATATGGTAGGCATGACTCCTCAAAATTAGTTGATAGCAAAGTATTTTTAAACATTAGTCAAGTTTGTTTTTCAAGTGATGTGTGTAAATCACCATCTAATTGTAAGAATGCTGCATTTATTTGATGTGCAGAAATGTTTATTTCAAATGATTACAACAATTATCATCCAAAAATTGTGTTTCCAAGGAGCAAACAGATTGAATAATGTTAATAAAAAAATCTGTTTTTTATTAACAAAGTTAGTTTTGAATAATGGTAATTTTGTTTATATCTTATCATCTCAAGTAAATTATAAATACAGTAAATATTACATATGAATCCCATATGTACAGAAATATTTGAAAATAAGTTTTTAATAAATGTAATAAATTAAAAAAATACCAAGAATAATGTGAAAATTATAGTTTTATAAAGAAAAACTCAACATTGATACCAGCAGGATTTGAAATACCAACTACATGACTCTGAAACTAGCATCCCCAGCAAGCCACCAGCCACTCTGCAAATAAGAAAGGTTTTAGTGATTATGCAATTTTCAACTTTAATTTTCTCATTTAATTTTGAATAGTGTGCCTTACTGCTTGGCACATGTTAATCATTGTCAATAAACTCTCTAAATTTGATTAGAATTAAGTCTGGATAACACCTAACAAAGCAGTGTTGCATAAAATTTTGGTTCATTCAAGTACCAGGCCTAAACTTGGGACACGGTGGGAGTAATTCCAACAACTTTTAACAGAAAAGAAAAAAACATATATTTCAAATGACATATATAAAAAAATATATTTCAAACTATTCAAAACACCAGATCAATCACGTACAAGAAAAACAATTATAAAAAAAAATTTTTCAATTTGGGGCTTAAAACTAACTTAATCTAATCTCCACCAGCTTCAACTAAAAATAATTAAAACAAAAATACATAGCATCTCTTACAAGTTAAGTGCCTAACTGTCACCTAAAAGACTACCAGAAAATTCTCTACCAGGAGTAGATCACCTCTGATATTGGGACTCATCAACCTTGCTTTCAGGAACTTCCCATTGAATTGGTGTGTTATCTTTTATCTGGCTTATGATGACATTAAAAAATGTAATACATCATTATCCTATTTACATACGTAGTAACATTTTGTTTTTTCTTTTTAAACAATATTTTGTTCCCCCCTATTTACATTGCAATTTTTTCAAGTCAGACTCTTTCTATTTTATTACATTTTGGCTTAGCGACTTATTTTTGAGATCCCTGGCTAGATGCCATTTGAGATTAGCAATGATTTGCATTACGGGATCAGTCACATATGTAAGTGAATGTTTTGAATTTAGTTTTAGTGGTTTTGGGACTTTCCAGCTTTAAAACATAATAAAATATCCCTGAAAAGGGGAAAAACTAACACGTGTTGTCTTGAGCTGTCTCCTTGTAAGTACATTTTATAAAGTATGCTTAATTAAGAGTATACACTCTTAAGCTATGATACTCTTGGAATGTATCTTTGTTTTTAAGTGGTGTCTGTAATTAATAAAAAATGTTTTAATAGAGTACTTTGAGGTAAAAATATTGTTAGAATTTAATTTTGTAATTTAAATATCAAATATGATTCAGAGTTAAATATGTGGCTCATATTATTATTGTAACTTTCTATTAACATTTTAATTCAGAATTTATATTCTTTCAAAATAGAATAATTAACATTTTTTTAAAACCAAATTTATAAAATATAATTAATCAAATTTATTTTTTATTTTATATTGAACAGCAAATATTGGAAAATACAATAACAGATCTGAATCATGAGTTGGAGGCATTTCGAAGTCAAGAAAGAAAACTAGTTGAAAATTATAATAAAGTGCAAGAAGAATTAAGTAATAAAGATACAGAAATTAAAAATTATAAAGAAAATATAGAGGTATGTATTTTTACAGTGATAAATTGTTTCTGTAGAGAACAAAGATATATATCAACTAACAAATATAGCATGAATAGTACTCATTATAGTCTTATAATGCTCTTAGCATTGAAAGGCATTTATGGAATGTGCATTAATTTGTACTAGTCAATTTTTTCACACCTCTACATTGTGTATGAAAAATGACATCTTTTAAATGACAGCCATTTCCAGCAGGATGGCACAACTGCTCATACTGCAAGAGAAACAATGTGGTTGTTATGGTAGTGCTTTGCAGAGAGAATAATCTCCCTCTATGGCAATGTCAACTGGCCATCGTTCCCCAGACTTGACTAGCCCTGACTTCTTCTTTTGGGGGTACCTGAAAGAGAGGGTTTGTCAACAAACCTTGGAGCAACTGAAGGAGAACATCAATAGAGAAATCAGGAAAGTGGTGCCTGAAACCCTTGAAGCTGTTATGGTGCAAGTTTTGGAAAGAGCACAGGTGTGCAAAGCCAAAAATGGCCATCGTTTAGAACAGCGTTTCTCAAAGTGGGCGATAACGCCCTTTGTGGGCAGTGAGTAAATCTAGGGGGGGGGGTGCTGGAGACAGGGTACTGAACAGTGACCAAAGGCAAAAGTTGGGGTCACTGACAGTAATTCCCTTTCCTCTGTTAAACTGATAAGAGGAAACATTGCATTTAATGGTTTCTAGATATTGGGAACCAATGTACTGTAAGGGCACAAAGTGTGAGATTCATAGAAAAGTTTTCCTAAGAATATTTTCAATCCTTTCTCATGCAAGAGACAATGGGTTAGGGGGCGTTGGGTATAACTTTATGGAACAAACGGGGTGGTGGATCGAAAAAGTTTGGGAATCACTGGTTTAGATGTCATTTTTTCATAGGTAATGTAAAAGTGTGACATACGAGGGCAGTTTTTTTTCAAGCTCTGATGGTCCATAAAAAAAAAAAAGACAATTGTGAATAACAAAATGAATTTATTACCAAAAGTTAGGTACAAACATGGTTACCTTTCAACATAATCACCGTGAAGATTGAGGAATTTGTCATATCTGTGGACAAGCTTTTCCATTCCCTTGTCATAGAATGTTGCTGCCAGTGAATTGAGATGGCCTTAATAATGTTTTGAAGATTGTCAGAAGAAGTCTTGAACGTCTGCCCTGTAAGCCACGTTTTCAATTCAGGAAAGTGGTGGAAGTCTTCACCACCTTTAAACACCTAGTGTATAGCCTCGATTTAGTGCCGAGTGACTTCCACCTTTTTCTTGAACAGAAAAAGTGGCTAGGAGTAGAGGTTTGAGACTAATGACGATCTTCAAAACAATGTTAGGGCCCATCTCAAGTCATTGGCGGCAACATTCTATGACAAGGGGATGGAAAAGCTCGTCCACAGATATGACAAATTCCTCAATCTTCATGGTGATTATGTTGAAAAGTAACCATGTTTGTACCTAACTTTTGGTAATAAATTCATTTTGTTATTTACACTTGTCTTTTTTTCTTATGGACCATCGGAGCTTGAAAAAAAAGCCTACTTAAATTGACTAGTGTAAATTAATCCTCATTATGTTCTTTAGATCGTATTAAAATTTCATGCATTTCTCAGTAAAATTAAGAAAGTTATTAAAAATTGAAACCCCTAACTGACTTTTGGGCCATCCTGTATATTTTCATTGAAAATCTTTTTAATGAAGTAATTTTTAAATAGGAATGTAAAGATGAAATTTGTATGCTGAAAGCTGAAATAGAGAATCTGAAATTTGGACAAACTGATCCAAATCGTCGTGGTAATTCACTTTTTGTTGAAGTAGATGATAAACGCAAACAAGTGGAAAAAGAACTAGTATCTCTGAGAGTTAAATATCAAGCCAGTAAAGAATCACTACAGTTTGCAAGGCAACAAATGAATAAAATGAAAGTAAGAATAATTATTTTAATTAACAATTATAGCATTTCATATAATATGTAAATAAAATTGCATTTATATATAACTTAGTGTAAGACAATTCTTCAAGGGATGAAAAAATTTCTTTCAAATAATAAAATATCATTAAAAAAGAAACATAGTAGCTAGTTACTATATCTATTATTGATATAGACTCTTTAAAGATAAAATGTATGATTAATAATAACAGTAAATTTTAAAAATTTATGTCTAAATCTCATATAAATAAATTTTATATTTTCATAAATTATAAACATGTTTTCAACTGGAATTGCCACTGGTGTATGATAAAACAAACATTTTGCCAAAGATAAATGTATTCTTTCTGGAACCTTGCTTAACGAGCATAATTCGTTCCAGAATCTTACTCGTAATGTGAAACACTTGTTAAGCGAAACAATATTTCCCATAGAAATTAATGTAAAATATGATAATGTGTTCCAAGCCGAAAAAATACTCAAATATTTTATGCATAATGTTTATTCAAAGAAAATTATGCAATACCAACATAAGGTATACCTCACCTTATGTTGGTAGTTGGTTCCAGGAGAGGCGACGTAAGTCGAAAAATGACATAAGTCAAATTTACTTGTGTAGTTACGACGTAAGTTGAACTATGGTGGAAAATGCCAAAAATGAGCACTTAAAGACCACTAAATAAAACGACAATACAGAAACACAGATGTTTTCATGTTTCGTTCTCTAGAATTTATGATGATTATATTAACATTTACTGTAAATGTACATATTTTAATATGATTTTATGTGCTTTTAATGCTTTTCTAGTGATATTATGACTTCAATATTTGTGGCAGGGCTTAAAGTGACTCTCTTTTTAGCTTTTTTAGCTTTTTTTCATAGCTCCTCTCTTTTTTAGCTTTTTCTGAGAAAAACTCACTTTTTTAGCTTTTTTCACTTCCCATGTGAAATTTTTTTTTCGTAAATGCGCTCAGGAGCGAAATAGCGACCAGCACGTCCCCATATGCCTTATGGACCGTGCGCGACATGATAAGGCACTGTCGTATACACATGTAGTGTACTACATTTATATAAACTAACAAAACGAGGAGCTTCCCAAAGCTTGATACTCTGCACATGCTGTAGGAATTTGCACGTGGGTTCTCCTTGCTTGTATCCTTGTGAAATACCGATCTCCGCGGCACTTTGATATAATCACGCTGCATTAAGACATAAGTACACTTCTAGTTCAGCGTTAAGAGTGATTTTTATACAGCATTATTTTTAGCATTTGTATTTATTTAAGTGCAGTGGACAAAAGAAAGAAATAGATTTTATTTAATACTAACAGTAGAAACTCATGTTTTAGCAACGGAAAATCGTATAGAACCCAATACTTTCTGAAGTAAGTTGCTAAGCAAACTTCTTCCCAACCGCCTGCTATTCTTTAGCTTAAATGATGACATTACTCGTTTTTGACTACCGTAGAAAAACCAAAAATAATAATTGTTGAGCGATAATAAATTTGATTTCTACTGTTATTATTAAATAAAACGTTGTAGGACACTCGTTTCAAAGCTTGTATCTTTCTAGCACTCTGTAAAATTAAAGATCGAGCGAATCTCGTGCCAGGAAATACAAGATTTTAAACTAATATCCTAAATATTAATAACTTCTGTAGAGACAATCTTTAGACAAAGACAAAAGTTTGGTTTTAAGTGGGTGCTTATATATTTGGCATGCACCATGGTTTTCTGCATTCTAACGGTGTCCTTCATTTTCCATTTCGACAGAAACTATAAAACTCGTCAGTGCACGTGCGCATTCGAACAGCTGCGGTCAATCCGGCACCAAATTAAAAAATTAATTTGTAAATATTTAGCATCAAAAAACCGCTATTTTCACTTTAATCTAGCTTTTCGATATGCTTCTAGTCGAACTCGGTCAAAAAATTAATTTAATTATAATTTATTGAAGATTTTAATTTTTTAATATTAGAAAGTAATTAGCATAAATTACATGGTGTCATGTCTCATCTTCGCTCCCGTTCAAGTTTATTGTCCTATACATGCGCCGATGTTCGTTTTTACTTCTGCTGGGGTTTTATTTCAACTTCAACCGTTTGGTTACGCAAAGTGGGGAGATGGGCGTCACGTGATCGCATACCTGACTTTTTACAAGTTTCCTTACCTCGAAAGAAACTTATATTTTTTCTCGATTTTAATTATTATTAACTAACTTTTTTGATGGATTCTTATATCCTTGTATTATCTAAAGTTGCAGGATATCAATGCGTAAAACTTTATTTAAAAAATTGTTTTTCTTATATTTTAAAATTCAAAAATAAATTAAATATCGGAAATGCTAAACTATAAGTACAGTGTGTTTTACATTATCATTGCGAACAGATACAGCCAATTATTTTATAAACGTATTTATTATTTTAATTTTTATAAATTATTTAATTTGATGCAACGTGATCAATTAATTACTGTGGCGCGTTAACATGGGCGTAACCAGGAAGGGGCATGGGTGGGCACGCCCCCCCAGTTAACCTGGTGCCCCTCCCCAGAAAATTCTTCTTCTTCTTCTTACTTCAATTTAATATGGAGATTATAGCCTTTGCGGCTCTTTCTCCGACCGACGTTGCCAGTTGCTAAGCGAAACGGCTAGTGAGGCTAATGTAGCGCTCCAGCGCTGCCACGTGTTGACTAGGAGTGATGGAGGCCGGCGGCCAGTAGATAGGTGTCAGCGTGCGCACCAGAGACATGTTTAGGGTCATCGTGTTGCCTAGGTCCTTGTGGGCTATAGTGTATTTGGGGCAATGTAGCCAGTAATGAAGTGTAGTTTCCGCTGCGCCACAATGGGGGCACCCCGGGGAGTCGTGTAGATGCCGTGAGTAAAGGAAAGCATGTAACGGGGCCGTCTCGGTCCGGAGCCGGGCCAAAAGCGTCTCCGCGTGGCGAGATGACGCGCAACTGTACCTCCAGGGGGCGAAAGGGCGTAGGTGGTCCTGGCCTTTGTTGCGGAGCACCGCTGACCAGGAATCCGTCAGGGTGCCGATGGTGGTGTCCTGCAAAGCCCGGGTGAGGTTGCGTGGCGTGAGGGGTTTCCAGATGGAGCCACAGAGCGGGTCCCCAGAAAATTACAGCCTCTAGGCCCCCCATAACAAACTCTGGCTACACCAATGCGCGTTAATTAATATGGAGGCGAGACTCGATTCAATTACTTTTTCATTTCAGACGTTAATTACAGTGTTATTTTAATGTAATTTTATACATAATGTATGTTTATTATAATTAATAAATCTATATAAGAATAATATCTGTGTCTAATAAAACAAAGCGATTATAAAAATAAAAAGCGTGCGTTCCATCTCGATCTTTTGTAAGCGAAATTTTATGATTTTAATTTTTAAAAAATGAGATTTTTATTTATAATTTCTGTAATTTGTTCTATAAGAGCAAAAAACTAAACTTATCAAATATCAACTCTCTGTAAATAATTTCATCATTTACTTATTAACGTCAGATTTGTTAAATTTCATGGGATTGTATTATTTTTCAACTTCAGGGTAGTAGAAAGCTTTGTATATTTTCTCCCATAAAAGTAATAGACTCTGCCGGTTCCCCACTGTGAAGGACAACAAACTGCTAAATGTTTAATTACATTGTTTTCATAAACTCTCTTCTCTGTCAGTTGTGGGTCGAATGACTAACAAATTGTTTTATTGTATTCAGGGGAATAGATTTGTGAGACTAGTATTACCAGTAATGAATTCTGTAATTTTATTTTTAATCATTTAAAAAATATTGATAAAATTACCAAATAAATGATTGGGTCACAATTACTAGTGGTATTGCTATATAACAGACGTGGGCAAATGCGACTTCGAGAGCCGCATGCGGTCTCGGAGTCGCATTTTTGAGTTTTATGTGGCTCTTGCTGAAAGTGTTAATTTCTGCCTTTTATTATTATTTTTACAGTTTTATTTCCACAATTTTGTGAAAATATGTTTATTAAAAAAATTCAATACTTGTTTTATATTATATAATAAAATTAAGGTACAGAACTGCAGTACAGAGTAAAAAAGTACAGAACTGCGGCTCCCATGCATTTTGCAAAACCTACATTTCGGCTCCCACTGAACTTTTGCTTGCCCACCCCTGCTATATAATGAACATGCAACCCACTGATTCTGCCAGAAGTTGTTTTTTTTCTTCTTTAATTACATTTTTTTTATGAAGAAATCAAAAAATGTACCTTGAAATAAATGGCATTTGAAATTTGGCATGTTATATGGAAACACATTCTGGTAGTTATGTTACTATTCCATTTGCTTTGCTGTGTAATGGTGGGAATTCTGTATGGGGCACATGAAAACTTAATGCGGGCCTGTTCTGGCTTAATGCAGTCTTACTGGTCACTTTTCTGGAGTATAAACTCAGCCTAACTATTTTCATATTTAATCTTATCAGTCCACTTAATAATCAATCTAATATCATACGCAATGTTATTGATACAAAATATGTGTGCGTTTGTGTGTTTTTTTAATAATGCCTGTTTTCATTCATTTTAAGACTACAGTAGAGCGTCGAAAATTGGAGTCAATTGGGAACTGGGGTTGTTCCAATTAGTCATTTGTTCCAATTTCCGACTTTGTACGAAAAAATATATTAACCTGTTCGATGTTCAAATTTTTCTCCGTTGCGTGTCGCTTTGTGTTGAATTTTCGTCGATTTTAAGCCTAACGAAAATTTTTATAATAATAATCGAGGCTATCGTATCGTTAAAAATTATTTCTGCATTTTGTACAAACAAAATAAATATATCGAAGAATATAAAAAACATGAAAATTATACTTTAGAAGTAAATTTAGTATCAAAAACGTTCGATTCAGCACGACACAGTCCGACTGAAAATTGTTCCGATTTCCGGCCATTTCGATTACCGACGTTCCGATTAACGACGCTCTACTGTATTAGCTTTTTTAGCTTTTTTTCAGTGTGAACTCTCTTTTTTCACTTTTTTTTATTGCCATGACTGCTTTAAGCCCTGTTGTGGCAGACGGATGTAAAGTCGAATAAAACGACTTAAACTTGATTTTTATTTTTCCATATACTTTTTTGACAAACGACGTATAATCAAGAACAATGTAACTCGAGGTATACCTGTATACATTGTTAAGGAGCGTGAATCATCCTCATTTTTTTTTTCTAGCACAGAATTAACAAACCTGTAATGCGAATTTGATTTGCAGAAAACAAAAAAAAATCGAAAAAATGTCTCAAACAACCAAACAATATATGAAATTTTTGGGCTGTGTAAATGCTGTAATTAAATATTAGAAATTAATTAATTTGACTAGCGGTAGGCAGTTATGCTTCCATCTCATATTAAATTTAATAATTGTCTAAATAAAAAATTTATTAATTATAATTATTAAATTTAATACAAGATGGAAGCATAACTGCCTACCTCTAGTCAAATTAATTAATTTCTAATATTTAATTATAGCCTTTACATAGCCCAAGAATTTGGCATATCATTTGGCGTGTTTATTATATAACGGGTGGTGGTTGTTGATGTTTGTACGTAATATGTGTGAACACAAGTTTGGAAAAGTATCTGACCACAAGTGAGAGTAAGATGCTAGCAGAATGAGTGCTAAAAACAGACTGATGGAGCATGTGCACAATTGGGACTTTCCCTCTCCTCATCACTCGTTATGTGAAACATCACTGGTTAAGCAAGTCATTTTTGTTTTGCTCATTATGCAAAATACTCGTTATGTGAGATTCCACTGTATGTCAAATTTAAAAACTATTATCTAAATTTGCATTAGTTTCATTTCTAATGAAAGAAGAAATGTCCAAATTGTTTTATGCCGATTTGTCATTAAATTTATTTATTCCTTAAATATTGTGTTTTTCTTTTGTGCTTTTTGAATTGAGATGATCTGTATGAAGAATAATTTAAATATATTATTATCATATTCAATGATCTTTCAAATAATCAGTTTATTTTGTTTAGAAAACTATATGAAATTGAGTATCAATTTATAAAATAAACGAATACAAAATTACCTTAAAAATTAAAAATTGTTATTTCAATTTATTAATTTGACCTTGACAAACTAAACCAATTTAATAAATTTTTAAATTTACAAGTTTTGGCTGTGAAATTACAAACTTTCTTTTAATTTGTTTAATTACTAAAATATTCGATCAACTCTAATTTTCATTATTAATATTCTAATGTATATCTTCTGTGGCCAATGTTTCTGAAGTTTGAGTAACAAAGATTTTTTATTTTAAAGAAAAGTCATTTAGATCATCTAAATTTATTATACCATATAAGTCTTATTTTATTCCATTATCAATTGCTAATTTTAAGTTTGTAGGTGTTTTTAGCAGATTTGTTTTTATAAATTACTTGAATAAATTTTAAGAAATATTGTTCTTGTTGTTTTATTTCTTATTTCAACAAATGGACAAAGAAGTTTAAATGTAGATTTCAGTTCTCTTCAAGAATGTTTATAAATTTTGGTGTTTGAGACTACAACTTTTGAAAAATTGTTTTAAACCAAATTAATGAAGCTTAGATAAGCATAATTTATTTTCAAATTTGTAGTATATTAATAAGCTTTTAAATTACTGTTTCTAGTATCAAATGTCAACACTTTGGAATATGGCATCAGTAAAGGCAGATACAGTTTACATAGAAAAACTTGAACAATCTTTATTTCAAAGCAAACAAGAAATACAAGAACTTAATCAACAGCTTCAAAAAAGAAGAGAGTTAGAAGCAAATAATAATATCGTCAATGATAAATTACAGGCACCAGATTATTTGAAAGCTATGTATCAACAATCTCAGTTGAGTATTATATTAATTAATTATATATAAATTTAGATTAAGAAAGATTTATATTAATTAATTTTTATGACTGTAAATAGTTTCATAAGTTAAACTATATTTTTATAATAAAGTTAAACATATAATAGATTGTAAATTCACAAAAAATTTAAAAGACAATATCATAAGACAACTTTTATTGTATAGTCTAAAAGTAGATTCTGCCTTAAGACTGTTATTTCTTGACGTGTGAGAAAGGACATAAGAACAACTTTTTTATTGTCTTGTTTTTAAACGTTTTTGTGAATTTACAATTATCATCCTGAAAATTTATCAAATCTAACAGATTGCTGCTTTTATGATTTAAATAGTTTCTAAAAAACTATTGTTAAGCAATCAGCATAAACTGAAGTTCATTTCCATTAGGATCAGTGTTATAAGTTAAAAGTTTATTTTCAGAAACAGAACATCAGCTACTAGTGTCATACTAAAACAGGCAAAAGGAAAAAATAAAATACTTAAATATATCATTTTATACAATCATATTATAAAATTTATACTAGTTTTAATAGAAGGGAAAGATAAAGCAAATATAATGTAGTTATATAATTTATTTTATGCAAATTTGAATTGTATAAATTTTAGTAATATTGTAAAAAGAAAAAATATTTAGTCTCATTTTATGTACAAAATTTGGAATAAAACAAATCCAAAAAATTTGACAAGTACGAGAATAAAGTACTACACTTATTTCAAAACTGAGGGATGAATACATTTATGGTCTTATGACATGGTGGCACTGTTTTAGTTATTAAATAGATATGCCTATCATTCTTTGTCAATATTGAATGTTCATTCATTATTGTTTACATTGAAAATTCTGCAGATATAAAATATATCCATTGAAGAATACTAAAATATCTTTACAATCCATCTTGTCCAATCACCAGGAACTAAACAGTTTTGCTTCACAGAGACCTTTTATTATTCTCCAATGTGTATATTTTTTTAACGTGTATATTACCATCTGTCATTTTTATTTGAAACAATGTATATTTTTTAATTATTGGTAATATTGCCAGTGAATATTTTTTTTAAATGTATATTACTGTCTGCTATTTTTATTTGAAGTTCTGCAGATAATTTTGATGATTTTAATGTAGAAGTTTAATGTTTATTATTATAATAATTTAAATTTTTTTATATCTTATAAAAGTCATCAAAGTGATCATTAAGTGGTAAGTGATGAAAAATGTACCTAAAAATTAAGTTTTATTGTGATGAGGGATAGTAAGAACTAATTTGACACTGTTGTACTTTCTGTTTCTTCAGTGCTATTATATTATGCTTATGATGATATAATGTAATAATGAATACAACATTAATCAACAAAATTGTTGTGTTGAAAATAAAAAAAACACATCATAATACATTTATTAATTCAAAAACACAGTTTTCAGGTTATGAAAACAATATATTAATAAGAAACATTTTCAGTCTATTTAGGCCAGCTGTACTTTCAAATAAATAGAATAAAAAACAGAACATAAGCATAATTAGATAAGCATAATTTATTTTCAAATTTGAAGTATATTAATAAACTTTTAAATTACTGTTTCTAGTATCAAATGTCAACACTTTGGAATATGGCATCAGTAAAGGCAGATACAGTTTACATAGAAAAACTTGAACAATCTTTATTTCAAAGCAAATCTTTGTTTTAATATTTCAATTTAAATTTGAAATATTAAAACATTACAAATTATAAAAATAAAATAAAGAAAAATCTTATTTCTTCATGCTTACATTTTGGAAATTATTTTATTATTGATTTCAAAATTTATTACATAAATTCAGTAATTTTTATTATTTTTCAGTATTCCAAATTTAAATTGTAAAAAAACAAATACAGTCAAACCTGTTTTTATGCGGGGGATAGGGACCGCATTAAAAAAACGCATAAAAAAAATCTCACGAAACTTCACGAATGGCTGTAAATAATAGTTTTCGCAACACAATTAAAAAATATTTTTTTATGCGGTCAACAGGGACAGCATAAAAAAAGTCTCACATAGAAAAATAACTCAAAACCGTACGAAATAGAATTTATTGACAACAGATGTCAGCACTTGACTGCATCGTCTGGTCTATCGTCTGTTTTACATATTTTTGTCCAGGTGGTGTTTTGTTGACTTAAAAAGTAAATTATTTCATTTTTCGCATATTCATGCAATAATATTACTATAATAAGTGCATTTATGCTATAATAAGTTTATTTAGCTATAATAAGTCAACGTAAGACATGACGAATCGCACGAGACTAGTCGCCAACTATACCGCACAAATTAAAAATTCGCATTAAAAAAATCGCACAAATAAAAATCGCACATAAAAAGAGCGCATAAAAACAGGTTTGACTGTATTCTGTTTTCTTCAATGCTGAAGATGACTTAAATAGGTTGAAAATGTTTCATATAAAATATATTTCAACTTGATCCTGAAAGTAGCAGTGATTTTAAATTAATTAAATATATTATTATGTCAAGTTTTTTTAATATTTTTAGATACACTATAATGATTGTAAATTTATATACTCCGAGAACACACACCCAACTTTATTCAGGTAGATTTACAATGTTTTATTATATGCTGTTTCATGTAACTCTTTGTAAATTAAAGAGAAGAGAAATTTTTAAAAATACAAATGTATATAAGCAAAAATTTTAAAGTGTAAGCATAAATGCAGCACGAGTTGGGTACCTATATGGCATTAGTTTCTTTGTCATTTGCTTTCTTCTCATCTGTTGGTTTACACGTATTGTGAGCTGTACCTTAAATATTAATAATCACCTCTGTATTATTATTTATTTTTTTATTAAACTCTCTCTGTTGTATGAATAGTAAAAGAATTTTTTAACTATATTTTTTATGGGTTCAATTATAATATATATTTTAATACATACAATATAATCTCTTGTTAAATTGACATAAAATTAAAATTTGCCAGAAAACTTTAATAATATATAATATAACATTAATAATAAATCAATTATAATCAGTGACTGTAGAAAACTATATTCTATAGCTAATAATATAGAAAAGTAAAGAAATAAAGTAAAAGTGGTGATACAAATTGTTTTCATGAAAAATTTATTATTTTAAACCTATTTGTTTGTTTTTATAATAAATTTTTTTGCATTATTTTATGTACATTTTATTCATCTAGAACTTAGAATTAAATAACTTAATAAATTTATTAAATTCTAGATTTGTTAATTTTGAAAATTGAAAAATTAGTTCAACATTTTCCAGGATTCAACGATAAGGAAGAAAAATGTAGTAAACGTTCATTATGATTATATTAACAATTAACAGAAAGCTAATTTTTACAGAAAAGAAGTTAGTTCGCTGAATAAACAAGTTCAACAATTACTTTTTCTTAAAGCAGCTGAAACTGATAAATTAATACAATGTCAACAGAATCTTTATCAAGAAAAAAAGAAATCTTCTCAGTTAAGGAGTGAAGTTTTACAGCTCAAGTTAAAAATTGATGAATTAAAAAAATCTGAAGGTAAATATGTGTAAACTTTATTGTATTTTATGGTTTTACTGTTTAAAAATTAGCAATAAATATAATAAATAATTCTGAAATATGTTCTTTAGATGAAACAATAAAGCCAAAATCAATAACAGAAAAATTATCTGAATTTAAAACAGAGAAGAAGGAATTTACAGATAAAGAGAACATTCATAAAAAATTTTATTCAGATGAATCAGAAAATCAGGAACTGTCTAAGAGTAAGATTGTTGAAAAAAACAAGCAATCATTTTCTAAAAATTTGAATGAAGGGATATTAAAAGAAACTAATCAGCAGAAAGCAACTGCTCCTTGCATCAGTATTTCAAGTGACTCTGTTAATTCATGTCCTCAACAATGATAAAAACATATTATATAAAGCTGCTTTGTTATTCTAAAAACAAAAGTCCAATATTAATTGGAATAAAAAAGTAATATTTTTATAAATATAATTATGCTTTTTATTGCTAACTATTAACAACAATTGTATATATAAATATAAATTTTTATTTTCATCTATGTATATTTTTGTACATAGATATCTTTCTCAACTGAATAATTTCAGTCTTTTGATAAATATTATCATCATGAGAAGAGTCAGATTTTTGGATTATTTTTATATTATAGTTTTCAAATACACTACTACTACAAAATACAGTATAAATACAAATCTTAAGTTTTTTTTTTTTTTTACAGAAAATCGAGTTTTATATTTGTATTTTGCAAAGGAAAACTGACAAAAATACATAAATTGATTTTTTTGTGCAATATTTGCAATGGTTCAAAGTATAGCAATTGATAGAATTAAATCAAACTTTAAAAATATTGAGATGTAGCATGTTTCAAAATGAATGTGTTACTGTAAATTGAACTTTCTTTTAAAGAATTAAACATAAAATTTATTTATTGTTTTAAGTTATAATGTAGTTTGTCTTTATAATTAATTTTCAAAATATTCACAGCAGCAACTCATTTGGAAGACAGAATTCTCAAGGAATTTTATAGCTTTGTGTGGAAAATCAGGGAATCTCTGACAACTTTATGGAATTTTTGAAATTTTTAATAAATTAAAATTGTTATATGCCTCTCAACTTACTGTAAAAATGAAAAAATTGAGAATAAAATTCATAGGGAAAGTATGATTATTATTGTCATCGGTCTAGTAATAATAGTATTATTTGATTATACAGTCCTTGTCACTATGTAAGCAAAGGATTGTAGAGTATTGCAAACTTTGCAAGAAAGAGTTCACTTTTTTCAAAATCTCGAAAAACATTTTAAATATCTCACAAATTGCAAAACTCTCAGACCTATTTAAAAAATTTTTGGAAGGATTGCACTATTATCAGAAGCATTGGAAGAATTATGGAAACTTAATGGAAACATTTCAGCTTATGTGCTACTTGTTGAAATTTAATGGAGGATGATTGTGGATGCTAATGAAAATATTTAAAAATTTGAAAACCATGTTTTAGCGACATGCAGTTTCTGTTTTTTCAAATTACAATTTTTCAATGCATTACACAAATTGGTGAAATTGTAAAATAAAATGGAATAAATTAGGATAAAGTAAAATTACAAAAAATAACAGTGATTTTTACATTTTAACGAGATTGATACTTTCTCCGAAACTAGGACAAGATTACAAAGCAATTTGGACACATGAAAATAGATGTTGCTACTCCAGCAGGTGGAGCATGGAATGGAAAATTTTCTTGGCAGCAGAAGTGTATTTGAAATATCATACCAGTTAAACATGTCCTGCATGGAAATATGGAATGTTCTGTTAAGATTTTGCATTTTTATCTATATGAAATACAATCAGGAATTGATTTCTGATAATGATAAGTGGAAAAACATTTGCCATGATATTCATAGCTCAGTTGATGATACATTGGACCTGGCAAATTCTGTGATCATTTTCATTTTCTCTTGTGCAAAAATGTTACAGCACAGACATGCACATTTAAGCCAATACATGAAGGTGCATCATCTTGCATAAAGATTGTTGTGTTCAGACAATTTTCTCTGTTGCAGTGCTGGAATGACAAACTATTGAAACATATCTGCAAATTTACTGGAATTAACAGAAACATGTTACTGGACCAGATGCAAAGTTTCTTCAGAAAGATAAAAACCAATGATAAAGGTTATTGTGAAAATATACCACACTTTTACTTTTGATGAGTGTAATGGAATTATCGTCACATTAAATATGACAGTTGAGTGTTTACAGTGATTAAGCAACAGATGTGTGGCTGTAGTTTACCTGATTTCCTTGACCTCTCCCTAACGGTAGCCAGTAGTGGCTACCATTAGGGAAGAGTCAAGGAAATCAGGGCAACTTAGAGGCTTGAATAAACCACAATATATAATGTATGACAGGAGAAATCATATGAAAAAAGTATTGAAGTTTTAGCCTGAGCTGACTTTTCCCAATTTCTGAGTTGTAAGCACGACTCAAGTGCAGTGCTTATTGGATGTTGCAACATGCATCTCATTCTTTTTTTTCTTCACTTTTTATTATTTTTTTAATTCCAATTTTTCAAGAGAATCTGTGAGTCAATACCCCCACACCACTTTGAGAATTCTAATAGTAACACTTATACAATTAATAGATATTACATTTCAGAACTTTTAGCGCACAATTTTTCGATGATTTTTGGGGTTCGATGCACAGTTAATTGTTCATAAAACATAAAGGACAGACTCCAAATTTTCTTTAGTAAGAGTTGACCCAAGTCTCATTTTAAGCATTTTTAGTTTAAAAACCGGCATCTCACATACAACTTAATGAATGGAATCATTAGAAGGAACTTGTAAAACTTATATTTCTACATTCCAGAAAATAAAAATTTATGAATGTGGCATTATAAGTACACAGGATTAGCAGCAATTGCATGGTTTGCATTCTTTGGTGCAATGGTCAATTCTTGCTTGGGACTGCTGATGAATCTGCTCTGCTTCTTCCGTATTGATGTCACTGCAATTCCAATCCCATTCTTTGTCAGGGGTTATATCTGTTAAAATTGCTAAATGGGTTGTTTTGTAATTTTCAGCTATAATGATGCAAAGGAACAATTCTCGAGGCTTTTGCTTATTGCATGATGGCATTAATTTACACATTTCTCAAGAACTCCAGATGGTAACTGTTTTGAGTAGTCACTAAATGCCACAGATTAAAGGCATTCAAGATTCTGCTAAGTTCCCTATTTTCCAGCAAACTGTTTTTCTACATTGTTACAAATTAGTATTGGAACTCCTCCAATAAATTTGTGGTTTACCATTTCTCCAGTCTTGCTTTTTGCCTCCCTGAGATGTTTTCTTGGACGATTCAATGCAGACATAAAACTCCCAGAAATTCTTGTAGTGTTTCTTGTTCATTACAGTAACAAAGGCTTTTGCTGCTTTGAGTGGTGTAAAGTTTCTCCATTATGAGTAAAGCTTTATTGATGATTTCTTTAACGCCAAACTAAAGCAAAGTCAAGATTCTTTGTAAGTAATATGATTGGTGTTGCCACTTCATATACCGTTAGAAATGTCATTGCAATGAGAATCATTACAAAACAACAAAATATACTTAATACTCTTTTTGTAAATTTTTAAATTGTCAGAAATCAAAACAATTTTCCAAATAAATGGCAGAAATACAATGAAATCTTGTAATTCAAATGTTCCAGAGTGAATAATGCTTCTATGTTTAAACTGCAGGCAAAGTGAAAAAAATGCACTTGTTCTGTAAATGCTATCTGTTGTGTACTATCTGTAATAGAATTAATGATGATAATAAAATTATGAAATTTTACAGGCAAAAATTAAGTAAAACAATCCCAAATAAAAATTATTTTTCTGAAACAATTCTAGAAAATATCCATATTTCTTGAAACAGTGTTTTCTAATAGAAATATTCTAATTATTCATTTTCTTTTATTGCCTTTTTTTAATGTTTTTTTTTAAATTACATAAATGAGGATTAAAAAACACCAAAAAGGAAGACAACAAAAGATTAGATGTAATTTCGGTGCTTTTATTCATTCTGCAGATATAAACATACAGAATTTCATACAAATGAAGGTTTCTCTTCTGACTGTGCCATTTATAGATTATTGTATTAGCAAATTAAAAATGGAGAACAAAACAAGTTACTGTTATTACTATTATGGAATACACAAATTTTGTCTAAAAGTATTTTAAAATTTATATATAATTCATGTCATTATTTTAAAATGATAAATGAGATAAAACTCTATACCGTTGGTAACTTTTACAACTGTAAGTGAAAATTTTAAGTATGTAGGCCTAATATCTAAAAATTTGATCTCTAATGACATTATAATGTCTATAAAATTGCGTCAAAATGAAAATAAGTTTTATGACAACGCATCACTCACAATTGATGTCGGTTTTTGTCATTACGGATGGACCAAATCTAAAATAATACAATTACGTATGTAGAATATTAAAGACCAGAAATCTGATGGCGGTGGAAAAAATTATTTATCCTTTAGGATGACTTTACTTTTCTAAGACAGCCTACACGTTCTCAGGATAGGCCTATAATAAATGATGTTAGTCAAATGATTTTACTAATTCTTGTTTATAATGAGTAGTAATTATAAAATTTCGCTTGTCTAGAATCTTCACGAAAGATAGTAAAAGTTATTAATTAAAAAATTAAATAGTTCGAAAAGAGTTTTAAGATATAACGAAAAACAAAATATAAAAACGTCATTCATAATTAAAGAATTGTTACAATAGATAAAGTTACATACCGATTTCCTAAAATAATAACAAAAACAATTTATTTATGATGATAAAATTTTAAACATAATTGCTATTGATAGTAGGCAAGAGCACAGGATTTTTAAGACATTATTTTTTATAACGTGGTTTATTAATTTCTACAATACAGCTATAGCCTATTTAATAACATAATACATTAGACTATGGAGAACTGGACGGGTACAAAATAAATTTAAATTGTATACAATATACCGTTTAATTTAAATTTTATTTAAAGTTTTAATTATTTCCGAACGAGAGGGAATAGATCTGCCAAAACTCCCTCCCCTTGATAATTATCAAGAATGATTAAAAACGACGAAGTGGTTTCTGTTGTAAATTTTAAGTTCTTCAATTGAAATCGCATTCTCATTTTCTATTGCTAATTCATTCACCTATATCTTGCTATAATAAATAACATTTATCTTTATTATTTGATTTTTCCAAAGAGAACAACGAAAAAATTCGAGTTGATACTATGGAAACAGGAAATTACTTCTGCCTCTATTGGGAACAACTCAACCTTGTTGCCTGTTCCTGAAAGAAAATAATCATTTCCTGTATTCAGTAAATAGAGATGCTACATGAAAAATTTGTTTCAGCAGGATGTAGGCCGATATTAATTTTTTAATTAATAGAACAATGTCAGAAATTAGGTTGCGCTTTAAGATTTTAAATATGTTTGTTTAATTTTAGATTAAAACTTTGTTGTATATTCGAATAGTATATAAATTAATAAAAGTTAGTTAATATTATTTTTATGATGATAATTTTATTATATAATTAAAGGTAAATAAACTTTATATCTTATCATCACTTTGAGACATCCAATTTTAATTCTTAAACTAAATTAATATATGTCATATTGTTGTAACTTGTATCGTATCTGGGTCATAGATCATGCCAGTCACTATTATTTCACAATATGAATATAATATATATATATATCATCACAAAGCAATTGTAAATGCTGCCACTGATATAGGAATGTGATCAAGTCGGTCATCTGTAAAAACTAAATGCTACATTTTATAAGTTTATGGATTATTAAGATTTACTTTATACCACCTAAAGCAACATTCGAAAATTTTCTTTCCTTAATTTAGCTAAAACTTCGGAAGATTCAAACGTTTTTTTTTTTATCAGTTATTATTTTGGAAAATAATTCTTCAAAAATATTACATTGTTTCTCTAGTTTCGATAGTTAAATAATCTTTTTCCCAATATATGCGTGAAGAATAAAGTGAATTACAATGAAACATTAATTTTGAAAAATTATCTGGAAAAAATTTTCTTTATTTAATTACATTATTATTATTATTATTATTATTTTTTTTTGTTTGCTTTCACTCAGTAAGCATGCGCAACTTCTCCATAGTTTTACATGTTGCATAAAAGGAAATAAATCCTGTTAAACTGGCATTTTTCCCAAATATCTAAAATGGAAGCAAAATCTCACGAGGTGAGAAATTTATAGCTCTAATTTAAACTTTTAGAATTATTACAGAATTAAACATAAAAAATGTTTCTTAATTTATTTAGTTTTTTTATGATATAATTAATATTACATTAGAAACTAATTTGCGTCATAGCAAGAGGCAAAAAAATATTGAATATGCATACACGTGAATAACTTAATGTTTTAATTAACATTAATTTTTATATTATTATTTTTATGAACCACTTTTTCACGACTGAAACTTAAAATTTTTATTATTATTTATTTTAAACGTTTTTTTTTTCTTCTTCTTTTCTCTTCTAACTTCATAATTTTACGACTTTAAAATTAAATAATGCTTATTTATAATCTTTTCTTATATATATTTTACATTATAGTTGTTTATTATCTTACTGTTGCTGATAATTAGCGACTTCTCTAAAGCTGTTTATAAAGCTAATGACGAAAAGACCAACAGTGAGAATTCCAAAAATTTACCCGTTTATCATTCACCCGGATTGAAGAAATTTTTTGAAGTGGATCGGACTAGAGAGATGTTTCAGAATTTTGCTGAATTCAAACTACAATGCAGAATGTTGATGGGTGTGAAAGTTTGCGAATAAATACTGAAATATTATTATTAAAACATTATTATTATTGTTTGTATTTTCGAGAAAATACAATTATATGATATTGTTGTATTTTATCTCTTTAAGATTTATTGTTTATGTGTAAAATTTGAATTTTTTATTAAAGGAATTTTATTACCATTATTATTTATTTAAAATATTTTTTGAAAATAATCAACTCAATATAAAATCCAATACAATCTCTTCTGTTACAACGCATGTTTCTAATGCGCGAATTTATTCGTAAGCATTAGATAAATAGGAGACTAAATCGACCGAAATGCGAAATAGTGTTTGCTCGTAGAGAGTTTTTACGAAATGACTATCCTTTGAGCTACCGAATAACATCAAGTAAAAATGAAAAATGTCTCCCAGCTGAACATAGTGACCCGCTTGGAATGTACTATACAAAACACATACAGCTAATGTTGTGGAGTCGGAGTGGAAATTAAATTTTACTATTGGTAAAACGTGTGTGAAAAATAGTATTTTTAATTAGTATCTAAAGAATTTGATTCTTACTATAAATTTCAGTACGACTTTTTATAAAGAAAATTTTAGATAAAATATTCAGATACCCAGTAGAATCTTTCTTATAAAAGGAAGCTTAGTAGGACATTTTAAAAAAGGGAATGGTAGGAGTCGTAGTCGAACTATTTGTTTATCGACTCCACTACGCTGCATACAGCTCATCTCTATCCAACATATCTTTCTCTCTTATCGTTTATTCGTAGGCGTTGCTTTAGATGTATATATCGTGCTATTCTCCAAAGTTTGGATACGTTTTTATTCATAAAAATGTTGAGGGTAAATGTAAAACCAAATACATCACAGTTAAACTTATATATAATTTAATATTATTTTAATATAGTAGTCGGTGATGAAATAGATTGATATTTGTGTAACGACATGATATAGCTTGTGGTTTATTAATTAATGTAAATATGCCGGAACATACTGTATATGTTAGGTGTTTTTCATCAGAAAACTTAGAAGGGCAAGAAACAGGTGATGGAGGATTCATCCATTGAACCAGAGAAAAATTCATCAGTGGGAATTCCATAACCACTACGATTGATTTTTGTTTTAAATTACGTAAAAAGCATAAAAATTTGGAGTTTGTAAACTTTTAGAGAGTGCAAACTCTAAACTTTATTTAGGTTAATGTCTTATGATTAATTAAGTTTACGGTTTCACTTACGTAACCCATTGTGAATGGTTGCATTATATAACATAGGTACAGTACAAAGTTTTATATTTATGCTTAATTTTCTTTGTGAATGTGCTTTTATTCTGATACCGTTAATCTTAAAACAAAACTTACACCACTGTTTTAATTGTTAACGGAACCGAAGGAAATTTAAATAAAGAGATGCTGAACGTACATATTGATACAAATTTTCATATACAGATACGTACATATTGAATTTATATACTAAATTAGAAAAAGTCCGTTAAATTAATTTTATTTTAATTTGCAAATTTATTTTATGACGGGACTAAAATATAACTTTGCCAAAGGCGCGGTTTGATTTAAATAAAAGTAAAATAAATATAAATATTTTATATTTATATAAAATAGATATTTTAATGAATTTTTTACCCCTGCCAATTATATGAAACTGTCATAAAACATACCAGTAAGTTCTCATGGGTCGGATAAGTTAACACTTTTAAGCCACTGCTGGCCTCTCACTAGAAGTTTCTTCCGTATCCCTCGTTTAAATGAATTATTTTTAGTATCTAACAGTATACAAACCGTTAATTCCCAGATTAAACTTTAATTTTGTTACTTTTTTGGATAATTAAGTATGATTTACTGTTCTATTGAAATTTTAAACTAAAATATAATTTTATTCCTGTTAAAATTTAATTAATGTAATTTGATACTGACGTTAACAATGTATCATTCCTATAACTCGTTACAACTATTTATTACTCTATTTCGAGTTGCGAACCCAAATACCTTTATCCTCATTCCAATCAAGTTTTACAAGAAAATATTTTATAAATACATTAAATAAATATAAATTTAGAACCCAGCATCGCTTCGAATAGCTACAATCAAGTATAAACGACCTAGAAAATGGGAGAATAGACCTATCTATCACATACCAATAACCAGTTTTCCTTCTGGAGCAGGATCAACATCCAAGGTCTTTGGATATATTTCGGGTTTTTTTCATTCGAAAAATCGCTATAAAAGAAGGAATTTTACAGGAATAAAGTACAATTCACCAATAAATCAAAGCAAAATGTTCACCAAGGCAAGTATCCCCATGCAATGGTGTCTTTGGATACGTGGATTAACCACCTCGTGAAGTATCTTTAGTAGTTAATCTTTGGCAATTCTTTGTTGCAGGTAGCTGTACTCTTCGCTATTGTCGCTGCCGTGTCTGCAGGAATCGTTCCTGGAGCAGCTGTAGGAGGCCACAGTGTCAGTTCTCGCAAACAAGACGTAAGTAGAGGATCCAAACAGAATGAATCCTCCGAAATTCCTCCGGAGTTATAGCAATTTAACTCATGCTCATGCGCATTGCTTCATTCTAGGATTTCGGAAACTACGCCTTTAATTACCAGATTGTCAATGGAGTGGGTGCCACCAACGGACGCAGCGAAGTCGGTGACGGCTGGGGCAACAAGAGGGGCTCATACGTCATCGGTGACATCGACGGACGTGCCAGAAGAGTGGAATACGTAGCCGACGCCGCCGGATTCAGAGCCGTAGTCAAAACTAACGAACCAGGAACCGCCTTGAGCGCCCCAGCAGCCGCTGCCGTCGCATCCCCCTACACTGGACCCATTTCTGGAAGTCCAGCTGTCGTCGCTCACGTACCAGTCGCCCCCGTAGCCGCCGTAGGATACAAGGGTGTTGTTGGAGCTCCCTTTGGTGCATACGGTGCCTACGGTGCCCCAGTAGCTGCTTTGGGCTACAAAGGCATCATTGGCTAAATCTGTAAATTACATAATTTATTTTCTTTCGTAAATTACGTGGATCGCTGGAATCCAAGGCTGTTTCAATGTTACTACGAGTTCAATCGAAATAAAATTTAACATATTTATCACACATTTATTGAGTTTATTGGTATTGAATGTTGAGGCTAGTATTGAAGGGCCACCAGTGGCTAAGCGGTTCCGTTACCTGAACACTGGGAGTTTGGTCGTTTTCCGGGTTTTCTCCACGTAATTAGACTACAAGAAAAAGGTCGAAAACACTAAACACCATGCTATTAAATTTTGATCATCAGAAATTAATTAATCTATTTTTTGCAGGGTGGTAATGAATTTTGGATGGATTCTTTACATACATATCAAACGTTTTATACTTACATCATCCATGCAAAATTGTTATTATTAGTTAACGGATTAATCAGATATCGAATTATCTCTATATAGACCCATATAAAATAAAAGGTTTGTCTGTATGTTCCCTATAAACTTCTAAAGCAGGAGCAGCGAACCTATGGCACGTATACCTAAAGTGGCATGTAAAGAAAATCATCTGGCACATAACGTATCATACGGTTTCGATTTATCATCTGTTAAGGTTAATCATATTCGTCATTGTAAACCGCGCTTTAGTTAGGCGCTATCTGTCCATTTGTTTTACACACCCGACCATCGAAAGACCGTCTGTTTATAACCTGAAACATTACCTTTTGTATATACATGTATAAACGACCTCGTTCTCGTTAATACATGTAAGATACATGTATTAACGAGAACGATAATAAACGTTCTCGTTAATTTTATCCCGCCTTTTGATTCGTTCACGGTCAAAGAAATCACCACATCATGTCTTTTTCAATCATCCTTTCGGTTTATTACCCGGTCATCCTTTTTTCAATCAAGTTTATTACATTTATTCTAATTAAAGCATATTTTTTGATTTCTTTAAATATGGTTATTGGAAGTCGAAAACTTGAGAACGCATTCACATCTTTAAAGCTAAATATGTTTACTATATGGCACGCGTGCTCAAAGAGGTTAACATAAGGCTCCCAAACAAAGGCTCCTCCATCTCCAGAACGATAACATTCGATAGTGTGGGCAGGATTATAACTTGTCCCTGGGAGTTTTTTTTGTAACTCTTTCCGCCCAGTGGGCACTAAGAGCAAGCCCATTATGGGTTCGGCCAGGCCCACAATGGGGCGGCCGGGTGGTGAGGGACGGGGACCGACATATCCGGATATACCACCCCCCGAAAAATTCCTGGGGATTTTTCGACCCGTCCGGATTCGATCCCGGGTCCCCCAGGGCGGCAGGCTGCTAACCTTGACCGCTCGGCCATCTGGCCGCTGTTTCAGGTGTTTAAAACTTAATAATTTCGAAAATTTCAAATATTTATAAAAGCCTAAAGTTAATTTCCTTCGGATTTTAATACTAAGATATAAAAGGAATGTGTTAAAGTATGAAAGTGTAATACAATTAAACGTTTAAAATGGATTTCGGATAAAAACTTATTAATAAATTAATAATTTATAAAAAGAAATATATAGATGTTATAGAGTGTTAAGTGTAACATTAACACATTAATATATTTAAAAATGTAAATAAGCTGAAACGAACTTGATGAATGTTGTATACTTCGGCATTTGTAGACATTTAATCTTTGTGGATGCATTTTATTGAACGAAAATCTATAATTGCGTTATTAAATCGATTGAAAATTACTTACGAGATGTTGAAATTCTCTGAAAATATTTTTTTTTTCTCTCTTTTACTCGAAAGGCTCGGCTCTGGCAAATTCACTTTATTGTCGAATGTGATCAATTGTCGGAGTGAATTGTTACGAGGGTTTGGTTGAAGAAACTAATTTTTGTTAATTATTAATTAATTTCAGCTACAAATTTACTACATTTGAACTGTACCGGAAATCCAAAGGCTTGGAGGAGATACTTATTAATTTCAGCTATTAAAACGTTTTAGCATTATTAAAATTTTGTGAAGTTTTACTTTTTTATCATAACCCTATTATTAAATACAGTATTCGTCGCGACGGGCACGAAAATATACTGTAAAGGCGATGACTGTAAAGACTATACTGTAAAGACGAATACTGTAAAGACGGAAATATACTGTAAAGACAAAAATATACTGTAAAGGCGATGACTGTAAAGACTATACTGTAAAGACGAATACTGTAAAGACGGAAATATACTGTAAAGGCCATTAGTTAAGAGAATAGCCACCGCTCAGTAGAATCAGGGATCGAATATGCCGTGCGTATTCGATCCCTGATTCTACTGAGTGGTGGTTCTATGGATAACTGGGTCAAAAAACCCCCTAAATATTTTGGGGGTTAAACCCATGCCTCACCACCAGGCTGCCCTATTGTGGGCATGTCGAATCCGCAATGGGCTTGGGAAAAGGCTCTCTTAGTGCTTATAGAGCGGGAAGAGTTGAAAGAATCATTTTGCTGCATAAGCTGTTACCACGTGAAACTTTTAATTGGCTAAAATTGCCCAAAAAATACTGACATCGTCAGTTAAATTTGCCCATGTTTTGTTGAAACTTTCTGAGGAAAATAATGTATATATTCTGGTAGATAACCGATGGAAACGTTGAAGTTAACCCATATTATTTAGTACACTATGTAAATACCTCGGGCTAGAGAAAGGCCGAGACACATATGAGAAATTTGTTGTTGAAAAACTAATTTTGCTATGAAGAAAGCCATTACGGAAGAGTAATAAAAGTATAAATAAAATATTACATAATTTGCAGTGGCGTAGCGAGGGGGTGCAAGGTGTATCATGCACCGGGCGCCACTTGCAGAGGGGCGCCCAAATGGTCTCCAAGACAAAGTATATGTGTTTCTGGAGGGGGAGGGGGCGCAAATAATATGTCGTGCCCGGGGCGCCAGTTATGTTCGCTACGCCACTGCTACAAATAGTCTCTTGCGGTTTCAACGCGATAAAAACGTTTGCACATACAACGCAATACCGTTCTCTTACAACACCAACTGAAGGAAAGTGCTTTTAGACCGATTCCCTTATTAGTAAATTTATATACACTAACATCACTCTCTTCAGAAGTTTCCACACAGCATTTCTATTTTCATTTTGTTCCTTTATAGCAGCAACTAATATGTGAACTCGTGAATTCCTTAAATTATGGACACGAGTGTATATTTGAATATCAAATTTTGAAATTTATAAATACTGTATTTAATAAAATATCATTAAAATATATATTAAATTTCCATTTTGTAATTTTGTTTATGTCTACTTTTTGGAAATGTAAAGAAATTAGATTTTTAATAAAACGCTTCATTTGTGATAGTTTTACAATTGGCGCCAAGAAGACGAGAAAATTAAAAATTACTTCTTAAATGTCAATTTATTATTTAAAGTTGTTAAATAATAATAAATAGCCGAGCATTTACGAAAAGAATATTTAGTTTGTGGAATAGTTTAAAAAATAATACAAGAAAACGAATTTATTATTTTATATACAGTATATAACTTAGGTAAATGTTTAAGTTTAATTTGCAAAATATTTAGTTGATCCTTATTCATTCTTTGCTATGTAGAAATATTATCTGATTAGCTTTTTTACTTTATCATTTGGCCAGTATTATGTTACGTTTCAATTAATAAAAAAGTATAGCTCTTGATTAGTAATATTTTCATGCGATGTTATAGTAGACCTAGTAGGCTACAGTATATTCATATATATACATATATACAGCGTACTCATATAGCCTAATATTTTTTTTCTTCATTGAAGGGACGAAGAGGACCTTTACTATGCATTCATTAGGTGATTGAGTAGACATTAAATGGCTCAGTACTAAATAAAAGTTCTAATAATATACGAGGAACTTCTGGAACCCCACACACAGACAAGCGTCATTTTACCTTTCTACATTTTGCCATTTCCTATTGAGAATGCATCGTTATGTTAGGATTTTACGTATTTAATTCCCGAACACCGTGTCTTTTAATTACGCAAAATAACAAGATCATACATTTTTAATAACAAAGTAGTCTAATGATTTAACTTATTCCCCTCCGACGATTGAAAATTGAAATTATTCCTGGAGCTTTATAAAGTCCAGGATTTTTTAATTTTTCAAAATATATCTTATTAAACCAAATATTAGAAGTTTTCTTGAGTATATGTTAAAAAATTATAAAGAAAAAAACTTGTAATATTGCTTAAAATCTTTTAAGTTACATATTGTAAATACACTAACGTATGAAAATATTTCTCGAATTAGTTAACGGATGGCGCTGCTTTACACGCCGGTTTGCGGTGATGCAAAGTATTGTGGGATCCGGAGTGCCATCTTTTTTCTCTCTTATCGTTTTGCTCCGGGAAGGGAGCTTTACCTGAATGAATGAATGCAAAAAGTTCAACCACAGTTGGACAGACCACCAATACGAGACATTCTTTGATAGACACCAACAGAGAATGTTACAGTCCATTCAGGTAAATGTAACTTATACGCGTGCGAAAGTATCCGATGTTTACTGTCGCGACTCTATCCGATTGAATATCTATAGAATTATAAATTAAGATAATTCTTTTAAGTCATTTTATGTTATTGTCTTTGTTTTCGTAAACAAGAAGTCTTCTTACACATTCTTCCTAACGGTATGTTGAAACTATTTATTTCTATATTCAAATAATTGTTCTTCATAAACCATTTTCCAAGCAGCATTTCTGATGATTGAGTGTTTTTGGATGAAGATCCACCAATTGATTATAGTAATGGGCTGGGTTTTTAATGACCACAAATACTGTGTATTGGCAATTGGCCAATAAAATAAAATTGAGCTTTTTTTGTGTTGGATAAAATCTGATATAAATATCTACATTGTAATTTGTAAGGGTGTAAAAAATGATTAACTAAAATGCATCATGTTATCCTTTGAGTTTCATTCTTTTCATTTTGTTTATTTTGTGAATAAACAAAATATGAATATATAAAACATTTATTATTACATGACAACATTTCCTAGAAAGGAAAAGGGAGAGTTTGATATAATTGTATTACTTAGAATATTTAGAAAGAAGAAAAGAAAATTCTATATTCTGAATAGACTATTCTTTATTTGTCTTGAATGAATTTTTGAATGTTCAATATTATTAATATATTTATTTTTTAATCATATTATTGAATAAATATTTTTTAAACTATTAAATATATTGATGATATCCCACTTCCATTATAATTATTTCTTCTAGAAAGTATTGCTAGATAGGAGATTAATATGAAAATGTTATTTTTAGCAGACATTATCAGACAGGAAGAAGTTAATGACATTTTATTACATAGATATATGTGTTTAATTAGTTAATTGTACCATACATAATTTAACTAATTTTTAAAATATTTCAAATGTTTTGAACTATTTTAATATACAAAATATAAAAGATTTTTATTTTAATATATGTATTAATACTGATATCAATCATTATTAGATATATATTCCAATAATCATATGTTATATATCAATTTATATTCTAACAAATATTTTTTCTTCAAAATTAGTAATTATTAAAACTTTCATGTATATTATACATGTTTTATATTCTACAAAGCTTATTCCAATTAAAATGCTTATATATGTTGATGTTTTGATAGAGAAATATTTAATTTGTTTTTAGTGTCCATTATACTGTGTTATGTATTGATAAATCTGATTCTTCATAATATAGAGATACAAATTGAAAACTTTAAATTTCATCTGATGTAGTAGGCATAGATTGAATATAAAATTGTTTTTATATATAAATCCATATAAATCCCTTAAGTTAGGATAGTAGTCGAATAAATGATGTTGTTTTATTGATTGTTTTGATAAATCTATAGACTTTAAATAAGAATAGCTTTTAAATAAAAATATGTAAGTTGGAAAACCAAATAATTGAGTTTACAAGAAGAAATTTTTGCTTCTTTTGTAATAATAAAAACTTATGGTATTATATAATTTTAGAATTCATATCTAAAAATATCAGAAGTTAATTGGAGAATAAACAGAAGGTAAATTTTTGATAAATCAAATTTGTTGATTTCTTTAAAATAAAAAAAATATATGAATATCAATAAAATATTGCATATATATTAAAAATTGAAATTTAACTATGAAAAACAAACTTTATCTGAAAATAAACATTGTTATTGAGATTTAAAAAATTTATTGTATTTTAGCTGATAACGTTTAGTAAGAAAGTGATAATCTGATATAATACACTATAAATATGAAGCTTCAAACTGACCATTAGATAATCTGATAACACATCATTAGTTTTAATTTAACACTAACTTTGACTTTCTAATTAATTTTAATGCTAACTAATGTCCTCTGTGTAGTAGATGATGTCTTAATTACAGTTTTATATAGTAACACAAACTTTTTTCAAATTAGTATAATTTTTTTTTATAACTAATAAAGTTTATCTAAGAAAACAACTTGACTAATAATGTTTAATTTATGCATTAATGCAAAAATTACAAACAACAAACTTAGTTTCAATAAAAATGCTTTATAAGAGTTAAGGTGTGTTTCAAATTTATACGGACACGAAAAAATTAAAGTGAAACACAAATTTGCTGCATTAAGTGACAAATGTTTTATTAAAAATAATATGGATTTACATGTTTCTACACTGCAAAAGAAGAATTTTAATCAAACATTAACATTTTGTCACTGAAAATAATGTTTATGAAACTCTTATACAAAAAAACTGTTACATATTTATCCGGACAGGCACTCATTTTATGACTTAAACAGAATATTGTTTAGTTTCAAGCATTGAAATATGCAAATTAGCTTACATATCTAATTGTAATACAAATTCTTTATGTTGTTCAACGTTCTAAAATGGGTAGAACAAAGAATTTATCTGATTATGAAAAAGGGAAGATTGATGCCTATAAATCACAAGGCAAGTCAATAAGAGAAATTGCAGCATATATAAATCGTCCAAAATCAACTGTTGGTGATTATTTATCAAAAAGACGTGGCAAGGATGTACGAAAATTCAAGACAGGTCCAAAACCCAAGCTTACTCCTCGAGATTGTAGACAAATCATCAAGGTTTGCTCCACAAAACAAACATCAGTAAGAAAAATAAAAAAAGAATTAGACTTGCCTTGTAGCAGCACAACAGTGTGGAGAGTTTTAAATACATCTCCAATGTTAAAATTCAGAAAAAAAGCCGTAATGCCACCACTTTCATTAAAGCACAAAAGTGACAGACTTGATTGGGCACAAAAACACGACATGGTCCGAAGAATGGATTGAAGTTTTGTTCAGTGATGAAAAAAAATTCAACTTAGATGGTCCAGATGGTTGGAAGTATTATTGGCACAATTTAAGAACCGAAAAACAAATTTTTTTCAAAACGCCAAATGGGTGGGGGATCAATAATGGTGTGGGGTGCGTTTGGATTCAACGGAACCACAGATTTAGCATTTATAACTCAAAGAATGAATTCAAAGAAGTATCAAGGCATGCTTGAAGATCATTTATTGGAAGCTGGACCAAATATTTGTGGACCAAATTGGATCTTTCAACAAGACAATGCCCCTGTGCATGCCTCTAAATCAACAAAAATGTGGTTTAAACGTAAAAATATTAATCTGATGACATGGCCTGCTAGAAGCCCTGACCTGAATCCGATGGAAAATCTTTGGGAGATGATGGTTCGTACAGTTTATGCCAATGGAAAGCAGTTTTCCACAATTCATGATTTGAAGGCAGCAATTTCAGATGCTTGGGATAAACTTAAGATTGAATTCCTTCAGAATCTAATTGAAACAATGCCTAATCGAGTATTTAATGTAATTAAGTTAAATGGTGGTTACATTGGCCATTAAATTGTAAGAAAACTTTGCAATTTGAAACCTGTCCGGATAAATATGTAACAGTTTTTTTGTGTAAGAGTTTCATAAACATTATTTTCAGTGACAAAATGTTAATGTTTGATTAAAATTCTTCTTTTGCAGTGTAGAAACATGTAAATCCATATTATTTTTAATAAAACATTTGCCACTTAATGCAGCAAATTTGTGTTTCACTTTAATTTTTTCGTGTCCGTATAAATTTGAAACACACCTTAATACAATTGAAATAGCAAACATAAAACATTGGCACTTCACTGCTGCATCAATGTAAATGTATCAATTACAGTAACTGTTCATTGGCATTCTGTGGTAACCATTATTAATAATAAAAAACAAAATAAAATTTAGGCAGGCCCCCAAAAAAGGATGACAAATTAATTTTTGTCTTGAGATGCTGTTGGATGGATGATAGAATGTTCAAAAGCCAGAATGCCTGGCCACCCTAATTGATATCTTGATAGTTATAAGTCAGAGGGACAAGCAGAGGTCAGTGGATTATTATGCATGCATGTGATTTTGTATTAGGTACATTTCATGCCAGAATGTTAAATATAGGGCTATTTTTTAGCCACATTCCAGTATTGTGGAAGTGGCAGTTAGCATAAAAAAAGCAGTTACATAAGAAAAATTCTGTATGTTCAGGCAAGATGGTTGGTATGATGTAAACGAACAAAATGAACTGGACCACTCCATTGACCACAATGAATAAGTGCCAGTTGGAGCCAACATAAAAAGCAAATGGGTTAGGGGCATTCCTAACGTGACCATTTATTTTTTGACTCAAAACGGGACATTGGTTTATTTAGGTTAATTAACAGGTAGTCAATAAAAAAAACACTTTTTAAAAGTTATTTATTCAGAAAAAGTTAGTTAGCTTAAAAGTTAAGAATTAAAAAATATATATACCCGAAACGTTTAGTTATATTTACATTTATCAGAGGAACAAATTTGCTTTAATATAGCTGGTGATGATTTTAAGTAAGAATGAAACTCTTGGCACGTTTTTTTTATATTCACCTTAATTATCAACATCGCCTTTAGAACTGAAATTTGTAACTGGGTCTTCTCAGATGGCCACAATTTGTTCATCATAGAAAATACTCTTTCTACTGGAGCATTTGTAGCAGGCAAACATAAAATATATTCAATTAAAATAGAAAAGTTTTCATGCTGAAGATTGTTGGCTTGAAAGTGTTTGAATACTTCCACCCAACGAGTTTCCGTGGAAACATTTAGATTATTCCATTCGGTTACTTTATCCGATGTAATGTAGTTACAAATTAACAAAAATTCGTCAAAAACTTCTGCACCTTTATTACAGTCAATATATTCCTTTTCAATTAATACATCCAGAGATTTTTGAACGTCTTCCCATGCGGGGACCTTTTTTAAATCTGCCCAATAAAATACCTCCATTTCTTTGGTAAGAAAGCAAGTCCACTGCTCCAGATATTCACGGCTTGTTTGATAAAATTCTGTAGCCGCCCTTTTCACAAACTCTTCATCTATGTCAGTCCTTCATTATCTTTCGATTTCACTATTAATTGACGGACCATAAATGGAAGAAACTGATTGGTCTGTTTCTGAGTCAAATTGTCTTTTAGTTGATTGATTTCTTTTGCAGCTTCAATTGCCGATACAGTCTGACCTTCCAGTTTCAATACAGCTTGATGAAAACTTGCTGACAGAGCGTGTAAAAAATAAAGCCACAATTCGGATGTGGGATCTTCAAAAAAGTTTTTTAGTAACAGGGGACATTTTTCAATACTCAAAAAGTAGTTTTTTAATGGCTGATACATTTTTAAAACCCTTTCCAAGGCAGGCATAAGAGCAAGCCATCTAGTTTTGCTATAGCCGAGCATTTGTTGATATTCCGTTTCAGTTTCGGCGCAAAACTCCTTTAGAGCTTCAACTTCGAATCGTGTAAATATAAAAAAATGAATATATCTTCACAATAATGCTTTCGTAATCTAAGGGTAGCCTGTCTGCAGCAGATTTTATTGCATTGTGAATTACATGGGCTCCACATCCAATACCTATCAATGGCTTTTTCAGTGATGATTGCAATTTCGTTAACACATTGTTAGTTCCTCGCCTAGCCGCACCTCCGAAATTGACGTTGGCATTGTCTCCGCAAAATGCCACGACTTTTGCTGTCAAATTATTATCTGTCAACACTTGGTTTAAATAATCGACAATGATGTCAGAAGTCTCACCTGGTTGGTCTTGGAGATCTAAAATTTTTACTTGCACACCTACGTAAGGTTGAAAAAAGCGCACTAGAATAGGGTATATTTTCTTGTTACCGTGGTTTGAAGCGTCGTTTAGTATTGTAATACAATTGGACTTATCAAGATCATCTTTTAATTCTTTCATTGCTGTAGGCGTCAAAACATTTACTACAATAGCTTCTGATTTCGTACGCGCGCATGTAAATTTGGGATCAAAACATGATTGAATTAATTTCGACGCACAATCATTAGAGCGAAAACTGTGGTTTTCTTGTATCGTGTGATAAGCCCAGACGCCTTCTGCCGCGGCGATATCCAAATCCTTTAAAGTTGGTGCGTCCGATTTCTTGAAAAAGGTTAACATCGAAGAACTCGAAGCGGCGGTACGATCGGCATTTTTATGTTTTTCAGACTTTAAATGCTGTTCAATATCACTGGCACCACCATGGGAAACGCTAAATTCTGTACGACACTTTTCACATCTGACATCTGAGGGAGTATTTATTTGCTTGATAAACGGATATTTTGCTTGTAAGTTAACATTGAACGTACACTTGCGTTTCGGCATTTTAACTTATGATTCCAAAACAAAAGAAGTTTAAGTTATTTACTAGGTACACGAGCATCAAACAACAACAAAACAAATATCGAGAAGTGGGCGAACGAAAAATCTGCCAAACAATTAGTCAACAAAGCGCGAGCGATGACGTCTTCGCCACTCTCGGCTATCGTCGCGTCAACCGACAACGCGGTTTGCTCTCGCACACCGATCGCGTCCGGCCGCCGGCGCGACGGCCGTCCGGCCGGCTCAACTACTCAAATTTTCGCGCGGTTTCAGAAAACGGGACAATTTTGCGTCCCAGAGTTCATTTCGGGGACACCGGGACTCGTAACTCTAAAAAGGGACAGTTCCGTTCAAAACGGGACGTCTGGTCACGTTAGGCATTCCTTTCTTTGGAGATAATCTTTCAATAAACAGACAAAATTATCTGCCATTGCCACATTACTGTCACAAAATGAGGCATGAAAAAGCATTAATAATATGATATACTCTTGATTATATATGTGTGGATTATCTAATCTATGGATTATCTGTACATGCTTACATCTTGACAAAAATTTACATCAGGAATACAAATATTAGCATTAAAATTTAAAAAATCTACATTGTTAACTTTTGCTATTTAAACTGGTATGTTAAGCATCAGAACTATTTCCAGAATATCAAGGCATAAATTAAATTGCCTAATAAGCATAGCAAGTGCAGTTGATTCTTGAACAATGTGGCTTTACTTGTGTGTATACTGTATTTTTTTTTATTTTTTTTTAAATAAGTTGTAAAATTGTTTGAAGAAAATATTTTGAATAATTTTTATTAATAAATCAGTAATATTGCAAAATTAATGATGTTTACGATAATAAACCTGTCATTCTCTGTTTATAATTGATAGTGAACTGCTAGATGCTAGTTTAATAAATTTTTTGAATTTTTGTTTAGTTTAAAAGTTTTATCCAACTCTGATCACATATAAGCTTATTAATCAATTAATTATCTTTCTCCAAACATATTTTATTCATAATATATAAACTATTATGTTAAATTTAATAAGAAATTAAAAACTAAATAAAAGAAAAATTGAATAGCTTTCATTAAAACATACTCGTGGATTATCCATGTTTTCACATTATCTGTCTCTCCATACTGGTGATTAGCTTGGATAATTGGGAGTATACTGTATTTTGAAAAGAAAATGAAAAAAACATGGTTTCTAAAAGAGACACCTATTAGTAACTAAAATTAAATCCAAAACAATAGGGAAGAAAGTGCAGATGGCAATATTAAAAAAAAATTGGAAAATACTATAAATGCTACAATATAAATGTGCATACTTATTGGCTGTACTATAGCTTACCACCTATGGAATTTTGGGATTTGAGTATATATTTGAATTCAGGGGACTGAGATGAGTTCAGTGATATCCTATTTTTGGACTGGAGACAAAAAATAAGAAAGTTATAATATTTACGATTTCTTGTCTTTCACAGTGCATTCCACGCCAATTCAAATTTTTCTGCTGCCCAGCAGTGATGGTCATCTCCCGGAGGGATAGGTTAGGTTTGTTGGACAAGCCTTGATATCAGTGTGTAGTACTAGCCAACCACAAGCGATAGCAAGCATGTCGGTGGCTGAGGGGCCGTAGGCCCCGAGGTTGAGGAGTGCGAGGGTGTGCAAAAAAGGATTTAACTCCAACTGCAGATGATCGGTGTGCTCGTGGATCAACATCTGCCTCTGTTGAAGGTATATATGTATGACTTGCCGGACTGCCTGTTAAACACGCAATAGGCTTAGCGGAGAGAGAGAGAGAGAGAGACGCAACTCCCAATTATCGTGCAATCACAGGAAAAAAGTATGATAGATAACTTTCTTATTTTTCGTCTCCAGTCCAAAAGTAGGGTATCGTTGAACTCATCTCAGTCCCCTCAGTTCAGAAATATACTCAGTCCCAAAATTCCATAGGTGGTAATCTATAGTATCCCCTACTTATTTTTTTTTCTTTAGAAGAAGAGTGATGGTCAAATACAAAATAAATATAATAATATCTAAACATCAAAATAGATATACATTAAATGATTATTATATTTTTTAATCTATTAGAGTTAACTTTTTAAGTTTTTCATATACAGTTGAACCTGTCTATCTCAAATCTCATAGGAACAAGAAAAACATTCAAGATAAACAGGTTTCAAGATATAGAGGTTTTTATACAGTAAACAGTAATAGGTTTGATTGGAGATACAGTATTTTATTAATACAATAGCAAGTACAGTTTATATCCATATTAGGTATAAAGGACATTTTTGACATACTTAATGTAAATACTTTGTGAATAGTTTCTGATGCTTGACTTCAACATTAAGACACAAGCTTAACTCATAGCCAATTGGAGAAAAGCAGTATTAATCACAACTATGTACTGTATTGCAGGAAATGTTTCTCAACTACAGTTTGTTCCATCAAAACTAGTAGCTGGGATGCCCCCTTGTGGGCATTCTAGCAGAATTGTAAATTCCTGTGAGGCACATTTGATGCATTTAATATATGAAAGTTTTATGCGCTTAATTTTTAATAGTTTGATGCACTTAATATATATAAATGTATACAATTCTTCATCTTAAAAACTAAACTTTATATTGTTACTTTAAATGTTTGAAATATGACACATGATAGGGGCACCTCTAGTGCTCGTTTTTGGCATAACATTACACAGACGAGCGGACGGACACATGATCAATGGGTTATATATATAGATGTAATTGCTGTGCTTTGAAATTCTACTTGACACTTCAGTCCATAATTTTAGATATACAGGTAATGTTGCCACATCTACCGAATTCGGATATGGTCTACAGGTCTACTGATTGAAGCACCAAATCTACCGAAAAGTTGACAATAATTCAAGAAAGAAATTTTTATTTTTGATGTATCTAAAAATTCTCAATAAAACATTTCTTTGTACCTTCATTTCTTATATATTGTAAAAAACTTTATTACAATACAAAGTTATTTCTGCTGTTCTGTTTAGTGCTCTCTATTTGCATTTTTCACTGAATGCTTGCCCTCTGGTGTTTAAAAACAAAACTATTCTATCTGGATCATTTGATTCATTCTTGTGTATTATCAGCAGTAAAGATGAATAGCAATAGAAAAAGAAAAGCTCTCTGTTGCGTTCCAAATTGCAATTTCAAAGCTTTACGGGAGCCTAATGTGAGTTTTCCCACATGATTATTTGGAAATCGATTGGTTATATTTGAGCTTCTCTGAATTCTGAAAGAGTGGATTAGACTGTTAAGAATTGGCAGTTTCCCGATTGTCCAGCTTTTCATGAACAAGTTATGCTGTCAATTTTAAAACATATTCTTAAAGTTTAAAATGCCAGTAATTTTCTGGGGGACATGGTCGGATTTAAGCATTTTGAAGCCCTCAGCTGAACTCTGTAAGGCCCCTTACTAACCCTTCACAATTTTAGAAGTCAAAAGAAAAGAATTAAATCAGATTATGTCTCTGATTTAATATAGATATTGGAATAAAAAGATGTGAGGTTTCATTAGTCTTCTGTTTTATAACTGAACAATTAAATTTTTATATCCATTCCATTAAAAATCTTTTTTTAAATTGGTTTTATCAATTTTTTTTTAAAAAGACCTTATGTTAATTCTTAGAAAAAAATTAATGAAATACTACACAAAATAATAAGTATACTGTTTGGTTTGTAAAAAAATGTTTATTACAAAATTTGACTTCAATTTTTTTTTTTTTTTGTACAAATGTTTGAGGCCCCTTGAAAGTCAAGACCCTAAGCAACAACTTGCATAGCATTTTACTTGTAAATCCAGCCCTGTTAGGATAATGTCAAAGCTAATGTTTTTTAACACAAAGAGCACAAATATGTATAGAATGATCTTGCTCTCTTGCTTCGATACCACACAATGTGTCCCACTAGCAATAATTGTTCTCCTTCTATAAAATTTCTCGATAAACAGCTATAAGCAGTATATATTATTATATCGGACAGTAATATATGATTAATTTCACAACCCAGATAAAGTAGCCCTTTTGTAAAAATGCAGTGCCCTCTATAGTTTATGAAAAATGCAAATTATGTAGTAGCATAATCACTGGTTACATTATAACAGAAATTGCCAGAAATGTACTCTTTAAATTATTCACACTGTGAATAATTAAAAATATATTAGAAATTCAAAAATGAGTGACCAAAAGTACGATAGTGGTGGTGAAGGTCCTAGTACCAATGTTACTAAAAAAAAAAAATATGAACAATTCTACAAACACAAGTGGGAAGCCTTGCCAGAGTTCAAAGGGTGGTTAACCCAAAGTAAAAAAGGGCGACAATTTGCACTTTGCAAGCCTTGTGGCAAAGACACATTTCAAGTGGAAAAGACACTACTTAAACATAGTGTTAAGAAATTTCATATAAAAAAAGTGTCTACAATTTGGGGGGGTCACTACCCCCTCATTTGGAAAGTAAATTCTGCCGTTTTTGTGGCAGAAAAATTGGTAATGATTTTACTGTAACACAGAGTTGATTTAAATTCAAAAAATGACATATTTCATAGTATAAAAAATATAATATAAATTCATATTTAATCATTCAACACTTCAAGATGATAAACATTATGCTGAATTTCATAAACTGTTTTTACATTCTTTTGTTTTGACATTATGCTTCCTTAAGGAGAATTCTAATAATTTTTGGTGATTGAAAGGTATAACCTCTTATTCAGGAAGATCTTTTACTGCAATCAGTTTTTAGTTCTACAGTTTTTATATTGGACTACTATATGTCCATTTTTACACAAAATATAAATTATACATTTCTAATATTAACAGAAAATAAATTAATATTTTAATTACCATATTTTACGGAATATAAGACACACTTTTTTCTTCGAAAAATTGCCTCCAAAATTCAGGTGTTTTATAGTCCGTAGCGTCTTATAGGTATTTTTTTTTAAAATTGTTTAAAAATTAAGGTGCGTCTTATAGTCCATAGCGTCTTATAGTTCGTAAAATACGGTATTAAGATATTAATTTAATTTTATTAAAATTATTAAATTTAGCCAGAAATGATGCTTAACATCATTATTAGCCTGTAGTGCCAAATTACTTAGCATTTAAAAATAGTAGCTGCAATATAATCTGATATAATTCAGTAATTGTTTGCTTTTCATCAGGTTTAGATGTTTATATTTGCCATAGCATTTCTGTTTAAGCATGCAATCTTGCAATTTTGTTCTATTAACACAAAATAATGAATAATTACTTTAAACATTTAGAACTGGGAACTCAAAGATGTTACCGGTATTTAGACAAACTTTAGTAAAACAAATGTAAGTTTCCTGACCCTGTAGACCAGTGGTGCCCAAACTATGGTCACTGAGCCAAATCCAGCTTGCAAACATATTTGACACATTACTTATAAATAATAGACATGGTCAAACTTTTTTATATACATATATACATAAAATATTTGAGATGAATCATGACAAAAGTGTATCTTATCTGCTTCCATGTAATTTTCAGTACTCAATAAAATCTTTCAAAGCTTTAAACTCGACAATGCTAACTTTACTTTATAAACCAATATGTAGAATGGACATTACCAAGGAATAAAATCCATCGTAAGAGAACGAAGCAAGAGCAAATAAGTCCACTCTGATAACCTTAATTAGCTTCGCAAATATATTTCTTTATCCACAAACGTTTTCGGTCTCTTAGGACCTTCTTCAGGTGGTATTTAAGCTGAGAGTGACCCTACGAACTAAACTCACGTAACGGATACATTCCAACCCCCACTCCAGATGTGTACTATAAACAAACATCGCCGCGCATGCGCGGTTACAACGACCGGGTCGTACATCGCTTGCCAGCCTTCGAAACGGATATCGTCTAGAAGGATAGAGAGAGACCAATACGGCCTTAGCTGTTTACGCTAGTGAAAACGGCATTACACCGGGACTGCAGCGCGCGACCTTGATAAGGAGAACTAGGCAGGCTCAACACCTTAAGTATTTAGAAGCGCTAGAGATCTTTAAAGCGGATTCCCAGGGCCTCTCTATCAACTTTAAAGACGAAATACAACTTTCGAAGGCGTGGCAAGCGATGTACGACCCGGCGTTGTAACCGCGCATGCGCGGCGATGTTTGTTTATAGTACACATCTGGAGTGGGGGTTGGAATGTATCCGTTACGTGAGTTTAGTTTGTAGGGTCACTCTCAGCTTAAATACCACCTGATGAAGGTCCTAAGAGACCGAAAACGTTTGTGGATAAAGAAATAGATTTGCGAAGCTAATTAAGGTTATCAGAGTGGACTTATTACCAAGGAAATTATAATTTCAATGAAGAGTTGAGAAGATATACCAAGATTAAAGTTTATAAGATTGTTATGACAAGTTTTGGAAAGACTTTGGATTTGCCAAGTTTTAGAACAACATAATATTAATAATAAGAGACATCTAATTTTTGAAAAATGAAAATTAAAAGTGTTTATTTGGAAGGTACAATATGTAATACTCCAGGAATTAAATTCTCAGAATATCAAGCTATTTATGCGAATAATTCTGGTATTCTTTATTCTGTTCTTCTATGTCTGCAGCTACAGCATCACCTAAAGATAAATCTCTGTAGAAATCCAATGTTTCCTAACTTCCAAAATTAACCACCAGTTGCTGAGTAGATAAAACCTCTAAACATTGGTAGCTTCATTGGATCATAGTTTTGTGCCTTGTAATGGCCACATACCACATAGTATTTTCTTCATGTTTGTAACATCATAATAGGCCAGCTTTCCATGGAAAGTCCTCTTAAAAGGCCTCACCTTTTAGTAGATCGCCCATGTTGCATTACCATAACCCACTAAACCAAACTTTTTCCAAATTGAGTTTTCAGCAGACATTTGACATGAGTTTTACTAAATTTTAGTAAAACCCATTTTAGTGTGGTTGTTCTCCATGTTTATTTTTATATATAGCATAGGAATTCCATTTCTTCCTTTCTGTTGTTATTCTTCTTTCTGTCTTCAACCTTTTCCTGTCACATGACACAAGCTTTGCCATTCGTGGGTCCTGATTGTCCAGAATACCAAAAAGAAAAGAAAAGGGTCCTGTACAAAGGGAACCAGGAGGATGAGAGTTAAGGAGAGTCAGTTTTGAGTTTGTCACCAATGAGAGAAGAGGTCTAATGAGGGAGATCAATAGGGTTGAGAAGAAACCAGGACTCTGAGGCCTAGAAGGATAGGAAAGCAGAGAGAGACAGTGTAGACCACGTGTGAATAGTGACATCAAGCTAGGAAGTATAATCAGAACTAAACAGAAACAGAAATAAACAGAACTAAGTGAGTGAGTCCTTTCATCCAAGCCCAGGAACACCTCCCTCAGCAATATTTAATGATAACAGGTGATCATTACTCCAGATGTTAGCGGATTGAGCATACGGTGATAATTGTCCATGTTATTTTGTTATCGAGACTCCAATCTAAGCTGCTGGTATACTCTCTAACCATTCTTAATTCTTCTTTCTCTGTCTAGTTCATAAGTAGTGATAGTCTTAGTTTTAAGCTGAATTGTGTTAATAAACAGTTGTTGCGGAAAGATTGAGTGAAAGCAGAGAATTAGTGTAAATACATTTATGATTCTCTATAATGGGCAGACTGAAATCTGTCCCCTCTATTTGATTAATAAACACAATTGGACTGGTATTTGCCTTGTCTTATTTGTAATGCATTTCACACCTTTCACATTAGCACCTGTCAAACTGGAGACTCATTTTCCTGGTTTGTTTACTGTTTTACTGTTTCAATACAAATTCAATATCAAAAACTTCAAAAAATTAACCAAAATGCCATTTCAACTTTAAGTATAAAAGCCACATGTCCTTATGCAAAATGGGAATCTGTTATATAATGTCTTACTTCTGTATAATGTATTGGTATTCAGGGACAACTCCTGACCAAAATTTTTGGGCATGCTGAAAGTTATAATAAGAATAATAGACCTATCTCTAGCACTAAACAATAGGCAGAAATGTTATTTGGTGTGAATAAAAAAGTATGGACTATTATAAAGCCCATTATATCTATATGAAATATATTATAATGGAAAAGTATTAAAAATTTATGATGATAATTCAATTTTTGTGAGCCCTTGACACTGTGGGCCCAGGGCTTAAACCTTATTAGTCCCTATGTAGATCTGCCCCAGTACACAATATATGTATGCTGACTGGGTACCACAAGCTTTTGATACAATCTAGCCATATTAAATGCTTTGAATGACATCATGCGCATGCACTTGTTTGCCTCAGATAATTGCCATGCGAACAAGCAATTGAGTTCCTGCAAGCATTGCACTGACTTAAAACGGCTCACCGAAGGCTGTCAATGTAAAAGCAAACACAAATGATAAAAGTTTACACGTTAGAATAAATTATTATTGGCATATTTGTTCTCATATAAAAAATATATTGACAGAAAAACTTTCTCTTAAGCATGCGGCACATGCTAAGCCTAGAGAATTCGTCTCTGTTGGTATTAATGTTTTCCATTGGTTACGTGGATAGATGAGTTTTGGAATAAATCCAAGTGTAGATAAGATGCAGTTTGAAATGACATTCAATTTTTCTATATTAAATTTTTAATATATAAGCTTGTTGTAGTAATATAGTTGCAATATAAGTATGGGGTTTTAGTCACCGATGAAATTTGTTCGATGTGGATGAAGAAAATCCAGCCAGATTATCAATATCCTTTCTTTTATTTATGAATATACACAGTAATGTATAATACAGTATAACTACAGTTTGGCGTCGACTGAGGTTGGAGTTGTTCGTGTTGATCGCCTGTTCAAGATGTCCGCTTTCGGTAGTCGCTGGTCAGAAAGTGCATGGCCAGTTCAAAGTTCACCTTTTCCTCTTTTTTCTGCGCCCTCTGTCGGTTCAAATCGGCACCTTGCCGACGGGCGCCACATAAGCTTGTTTTTTAATTATAAAAATATTTTATTATGATATGATGAATTACCGACAATTGTCTTAAAGATTAGGCTATAATTTGGCTAATTTTATTATGATAGTTCTTTACATTAGTAATTAGATAATTCAAGTGGTACAAAAATTTTAAAATTGAATAAAATGCAGTTTGGAATGTCTCACTTCATTTGTTGCTTGCCTACCTACAACTAACATGTAAGTTGGTTTACAAATCAACAAAAAAATTTGGGCATCACTGCTATAGACAGTCATTTTGTTTTTAAACAAAGTGCAGGAAACCAATCTCTGGAACAATTTGACAAGAAAGCAAATGTTTTTGACTGTGTTAAACAGGCATTGTCAGGTTATCAATTAAAGTATAGTGATAAAACAAGGGAATTGCTGTCTACATGTTAGAAGAGGGATGACATAAGAGAGCAGGAGAGAGTTATAAGATTAAACTTCATAGATCAATTTCCTTGCAGGGAGAAAGGAATCTATATATGAAAGTTTATAGCAGAATTTTTTCTTGCACCTTTGTAAATTTCTAATTGTTCTAAATATCTAAAGTATTCTTTGTGAGAGGTACTATATAATAAGAAATGCTTACTGGAACTAAGTATCAGAATTAAATATATTCACACCTTTAACGTGTCCAGCATACGTTAATTTCTATAAAAACGTTTTCAATCCCTTTAAGAGATCTTCATCAGTTAATGTTTACAAAAAAACGAACAAAAAAGAATTTGAATTTAAAAAGAACGATTATTTCAAAAACTGGTCGTGCATCTAACGGTGAAAACGTAAATCCGTTCTTAATAACGTCACAACTAATGTGAAATTTAAACATCCAAAATAATCCTAGCCCCCGTATATAAATTACCCAACGGTAAAAACGATATTAGACAGGAATGAAGTGAAGCGGCTTCTGCGGAGACGTAAAATTACGTCATATCCGTTTTATAGAAAGACTTCCAGGCCGTTGATAAACTGTCAGAGTCTCTATGATTAATGCAGTGTTTGTTGAGATGCGCCTTGTGTATCTCCATTTTTTCTATGTGTTTCACCGCTTGTGCTGATCTGGTAGGTTTAATAATCTCCGCCTTGTCCCAATAAACCGTAACATCCTGCTCCTTGGCAAATGCAGCAAGTACTGTACTATCGATGTTTTTATTGACTGTGTATTTATGTTCCTCGATCCTTTTTTCCAAATTTCTCATGGTAGCCCCTACGTAAACTAGGTCGGAGTTGAATCTATTATCTTTCAACGGTATCGAGTAAACTCCTGTGAGGGCATCGTATCTATATCTTTCCTTATCATTTCTCAAAAGTCTATAAACCGTAGGATTACGTCTATAAACTATGCGGATATTCCTTTTTCTGGCCACCTTCTTAGCAACTTAGTTTAAAAACGGTATGTAACTAAGGACAATCCTTTCTTTCTGTTCGTTCTCCTTTACACGTCGGTTGTGTGGCTGGAAGGTCTTAATAAGGGTATCCACCGTTTGTCTTCTGTAACCCTGTTGAAGTGCTATTTCGCATATGTAATCTAACTCTCTGTACGTATCATATATGCTGGTATAGTGCGTGTGAGCTCTCTTTATCCATGATTTAAAAGCCGTTAATTTTAGGTGTTCCGGGTCTGATGAATTCCTGGGAATGATGTAAGGTTGATAAACCGGCTTGCGGTATACTTTTGTTACTATGTGTCCCTCTCTACATATAATCTCCAAGTCAAGGAAATTAACCTGTCACTCACTTTCCTGTTCTAGCTTCAGTGTGAGGCCACAGGAGTTATCGTTGACCAAGTTTATAAAACGGTTTGTATTCTGCTTATTCTTCCACAAAATGAAGATGTCATCGACGTACCTTGCATAAACTACTATATCTTCCTGGAAGTTAGGTAGGATATAGTTTTCCAATTTACGTAGGACAAGCTCACAAATTAAAGACGAAGTGAGGCTACCCATTGGTACTCCACGCTCCTGTAAGTATGTCTTTCCTTCAAAGCCAAAGAATGACGTATGACAAATTAAATGAGCCAATTCTAATATGTCCTTATGATGTTTCGATGGATTCTCGATGTTATTGAATAGAAAATTTCTCAGTTCACAGAAACATGGCGGTAATTTAATGGATGGGTATAACGCCTTATAGTCTAGTACAGTCATGTATTCATTATCCGTGAGTGTGATGTTCTCAAGTTTCCGGAGCAGTTGTATGGAGTTCTTAATTGAAAAAGGGGAGTACGGTATTGTGAAATCTGGAAGTTAAAAACCTAGAAATTTCTGAATTTGTTCACTCCAGTTATAAACGACTTAATCAACAACATTCCATACCCGGGATATTGTTGACCCTCGAATGGCAACGATTGTCCCCTAACTATCAACAAACCGTTATTCCTTCGGAGCAGGTAGATCATCTTGCACGATGGTTTATAGTTAGCGTCCGAACTAGTCGTTTATTTAATATCCCGGGAACACCTATGGCCCTAATAGTGATTCGTTTTCGATCACGTGACAAGTTTTCCCATCAAAAACTTATAAAAGACGCTTCCTTCCCCCCCTGAGGGGGCTCCTTCGTCTCGCTTTTACGACGTGCACTACGCCATCCGCCGGACTTTCAAAAAGTTTCTAAGTTCTTTAAGTGCCACTGCCCTGCCTACGAAAAAACAAGCTCTACGTGCCATCAGCCCATTACCGGATTCTCCATCAGCCAAACTTTATCGTCGATGTTCTCAAGTTTCCGGAGCAGTTGTATGGAGTTCTTAATTGAAAAAGGGGAGTACGGTATTCTTTCACGCAAAAACTTAATAGAAAAGAAGTTGGTTAAGTAGGTAGGCGCAATGCAATTCTCTACCACTGGACATAACAAACGATGGATACCCTTATTAAGACCTTCCAGCCACACAACCGACGTGTAAAGGAGAACGAACAGAAAGAAAGGATTGTCCTTAGTTACATACCGTTTTTAAACTAAGTTGCTAAGAAGGTGGCCAGAAAAAGGAATAGCCGCATAGTTTATAGACGTAATCCTACGGTTTATAGACTTTTGAGAAATGATAAGGAAAGATATAGATACGATGCCCTCACAGGAGTTTACTCGATACCGTTGAAAGATAATAGATTCAACTCCGACCTAGTTTACGTAGGGGCTACCATGAGAAATTTGGAAAAAAGGATCGAGGAACATAAATACACAGTCAATAAAAACATCGATAGTACAGTACTTGCTGCATTTGCCAAGGAGCAGGATGTTACGGTTTATTGGGACAAGGCGGAGATTATTAAACCTACCAGATCAGCACAAGCGGTGAAACACATAGAAAAAATGGAGATACACAAGGCGCATCTCAACAAACACTGCATTAATCATAGAGACTCTGACAGTTTATCAACGGCCTGGAAGTCTTTCTATAAAACGGATATGACGTAATTTTACGTCTCCGCAGAAGCCGCTTCACTTCATTCCTGTCTAATATCGTTTTTACCGTTGGGTAATTTATATACGGGGGCTAGGATTATTTTGGATGTTTAAATTTCACATTAGTTGTGACGTTATTAAGAACGGATTTACGTTTTCACCGTTAGATGCACGACCAGTTTTTGAAATAATCGTTCTTTTTAAATTCAAATTCTTTTTTGTTCGTTTTTTTGTAAACATTAACTGATGAAGATCTCTTAAAGGGATTGAAAACGTTTTTATAGAAATTAACGTATGCTGGACACATTAAAGGTGTGAATATATTTAATTCTGAGAGGTGCTATGTAGGAGGCATGCATGTACTGTACCTCTATATCGAGATTGAAGGCAAAGTGGTGTTGGTCAGCCCTTTTACATTGGAAGTCAAATGTTTTTTGAGGCAGTGTTTAAAGGTTGCCCTGTGGCACCTACAAATTCTAAGTTGTGATTGGTTCTGTGATCTGTAAGGGGATAGTAAATGTACCAGGTTGGAGGTGTTTATCTGGATGGTCTTTAGCATTGCAGAAGAGGGTGAAAATCAAGGGACTTATGAAAGCTAATTGAAAATTGTTATTTCTGTTTATTTTCTTGTACATAACAGTCTGGTATATGTTGCCATGGAAGCAATTATTAGGAATGACAAAGGTGATGAGGAAAGACAATGAATTAGACCTTTGACAGTGTTTGGAATGTGCAAACTGGGCAGTAGTTTGGAGTTCCTTATTTCAGGCTTGAGTATCAGATGAATGGGTGAAGACTTGATGAATTAGGGCATTGAAGCAGGCCAACTAAAACAAAAGGATCTTAGGATGAGGCAAGGATGAAGATTGGGTGTTGTGTAGGCTTCCTGTAGACTTTAGTTGAGATGTGTCCATTGGATAAGGTAAGCTGGAGGTCAAAGAAGTAAACTTGTCCTGTTCAAAGTGGAGACAGAGGCTTTAGGGTATTGATTTTATGCAAGAAATCATAAATACAGGAATTTTGCTGCCACAAGATAAGAATGTCATTGATGTAGGAGAATGTGGTGGTTGAAGACAGGAAGGATGGAGGCCTCAACTTGCCAAATGATTAGTTCACAAAGGGTGTCTGAGAGGGAACTGCCCATGGATATGGCCATAGACTGATTGCTGGCTGCATGCTACATGTCAGTCGAATTTCCAGTTTCTGTCAATTTACATTGATCTCTACAACAATTTTTTATTTTAGATTTAAATCAGTTTTAAACTTTTTTTTTTGCACAGTTTTAGTTTTCTGTGCCATGGTGCTCAGTTTTCCTAGAAAATACCTAATTATTTTATTAGTGGAAATAAAAAGGAAGTGAAAGTGAAAATGTGCAAATTCAAAGATATAGAGGAAGTTCAATGTGAAAAAAATTCCCATAAATAACAATTTGATAGCTGTTTGAAGTAGGGATAAAATATACACAGTCCATCTACTAAGTTTTAGGACTGGTTCTTTTATAGAAGGTGGGTGCATCATCTGTTAGCCACCAACAGATTTTGTTAAATGCATTTCTGGATTTGTATGTGCAGTTTTGACTAGGTCAGTGAAGTTGTTTTTATGCCATGTGTAGTTGAATGTGACTGAGTAAAGAGCTCTCATCATGGATTCAAGTAACAGTGGCAATAAAGTTATGCTGTAAATCTGATAAAACTGCAACAAATACAGTTGAACTGATGATTGTAACCTATGGCAATGATGAACTGTTGCAACATTTTCTGATGGTATGCACAGTTTCATGTAAGAAGACATTAAAGATAACCCTAGGAGTGGTGACCTTAGTGAGTGTCAAAATGAAGATGTGATCAACAAGATTTGACAACTGCTGATTGCAAATTATCACCTGTCACCAAGAATGATAACAGAAGTGAATATCAGTAAGGAGGATAATCTTCTGCACAGGAGGTAATCCCTATGCAGAAGATTGTCACAGATTTGAAGAAAAGGAAGCTTTGTGTACAATTTGTTTCACACTCTCTCTCAAGCAGTTTCTTGACAAAAATCAAGTTAATGTGCTTAACCACCTTCCTTATTTGCCAGACATGGCTCCTGCAGATTACTTTCTATTCCCTAAAGTAAAGTATCAATTGAATCATTTTGACTCGATTTATGGCATCCAGGCAAACATGATGAGAGAAATGAAGTCTATTCCAGTTGCAAAATTCTACAGTGGAATACAGAAGCTGTATGATCATGCCAAGCAATGCATAGACTTAGAAGGGATGTAGCTTGAAGGATAAATAATAAAAAAGTTATTTTCTTCATGTATGTATTTTATATTGAATCTGTCCTAAAACTTAGTAGACTCATCATGTATACCAACATCATCTCTAAATCCGATTTATTAGTTAAACCAAATGAAGCCAGAACGAAACCAGAAGTGCCAAATTATTGGGCTATTATATGGCTACATTAATCATTAGAAACTAATTTGCCTAGAAGTAGGTAGTTATGTCGTCATCTCATTAATTTTAATAATTATAATAAATTTTTTAACTTAGTGCTAAATTAATTTGGCATTTTGTT